>NC_045977.1:23029791-23345624 GCF_010909765.2 Amblyraja radiata
AGAGAGAGGGGGGAGACAGAGAGAGAGAGGGGGGGAGACAGGGAGGGGGGGGAGACAGAGAGAGGGGGGGAGACAGAGAGAGGGGGGGAGAGGGGGTGAGAGGGAGAGAGACAGAGAGGAGGGGGAGACAGAGAGAGGGGGGGAGACAGAGAGAGGGAGGGAGACAGAGAGAGGGGGGGAGACAGAGAGAGGGGGGGAGACAGAGAGAGGGGGGGAGACAGAGAGAGGGGGGGAGACAGAGAGAGGGGGGGAGACAGAGAGAGGGGGGGAGACAGAGAGAGGGGGGGAGACAGAGAGAGGGGGGGAGACAGAGAGGGGGGGAGACAGAGAGGGGGGGAGACAGAGAGAGGGGGGAGACAGAGAGAGGGGGGGAGACAGAGAGAGGGGGGGTGACAGAGAGAGGGGGGGAGACAGAGAGAGGGGGGGAGACAGAGAGGGAGAGAGACACATACACACAAAGATGCAGAGAGGGACGTAGAGAGGGACGTAGAGAGACAGAGAGACACAGAGAGAGACACAGAGCGAAAGATATACAGAGCGAAAGAGAGAGACAGAGAGACTGTGGTCCCAGTTGCCTGCCCGTTGGGTGAGGTCAGGGTCTGTGTGGGTCAGGCTGGGGATGAGCAGGGTGTTGTGGAATGCAGCTCTGTGTGAGGAGGGGCTGTGGGAGTGAGCATGGCTCCCGCTGAGACAGGAGGTGGCTCTCTGCCCGCTCCCTGTTACACAGGGTTCTGGGAACTCAGTCTCAAATGCACTTTTTATTAATTCAGCCTGTTACAGAACATTCCTCCCCCCCAGCATTCCCTGATGTGGTCTGGAAATAGTACAGAATGAATCAAACCGTTCTAAAAATACTCTTTATGGAGAGAACATTCCCCAAAGCTGACCTCCCCCGCCCACCCCTCCCCCCTTTCCTGTCAGCCCTGCCTAGGCCTGAGGTGGGGATAAGAGGAGAGGCCCCCCTCACCCTCACAAGGACAACCAGGCTGATGAAACCAGGCATATCCACAACCCACCAACTGCCCCCCTCCCACTCCCGTCCTCCTCTCCACTGCCCCGACACTCTCCCTGCTTCTTCCCCACTGTCCTCACTCCCTTCCCCCCCCCCATTGCTCACTCCCCCCCCCCCACTAACACCTCCCGCCCACAATCCCCCCTCCCCCCACTCTCTCCTCCCCCCACCCCCTCCGCCTCCTCCCACTGTCCCCTCCCCTCCCACCGGCTTCCTCTCCTCCTCTTTTGCAGCCTCCACTCCCCCCTCCCTCACCCTCTCAATCTTCCCTCCAAAGCAGGCAGTGTCGGGGGGAGAGAGGGCGGGGGAGAGCGAGAGAAAAAGAGAGAGAGAGTGAGTGATAGAGTGTGTGAGAGTGAGAGAGAGCGAGAGAGTCAGTCTGACAGAGAGCATCTCACTCCCCCTCCTGCGCTGCTGTAAGGGCCGACACAAGACATTGCAGATGCAGGAATCTGGAGCAGAAACCCCGCAGGTCAGGCAGCATCTGTGGAGGGAATACAACATTTTAGGTCAGTACCCTTTGATCAATCTGAAGAAAGGTCCTGACCCGAAATGTCACCTATCCATCTCCTCCACAGATGCTGCCGGAGTCGCCGAGTTCCTCCCCAACGCTTTGTGTTTTGTGCAACGGAACTATCCGTACATTCAAGTTGATCCTTGTTAACAAATCTTTAGCAACTTTGACCTTTCCCTCATTCGGAGATGAATGAATGAATGAATGAATGAATGGGGTAAGAGTGCATGGAGGGCTGGCATTGAGGCCATTTGTTGCCAGTGCCCCCCATACCAGGCGTTCCTGCAATGTGATAAAAATGTGAGCTGCAGATGCTGGTTTATACCAAAGATGGACACCAAGTGCTGGAGTAACTATACATGGCGACTCTTTGCATACTTGGTGTATGGTTTGCAAAGATAATTTCACTGTGACATGTCACATGTGATAACACAGAATCAATCAATCATCTCAGAGGGTCAGGCAGCATCTCTGGTGAACATGGAAAGGTATGTTTTTGGGTTGGGACTGAGTTAATGTCTGAAGGCTCCCGACCTGAAACGTCACCTATCCATGTTGTGCCTGACCCGCTGAGTAACTGCAGCACTGTTTGTCGAGCCCCTGTAACGTGTCCCGTGTTGCTTTGCCTGCAGGGAGAAGTTGCCCTGGTACGGACTATGGGTTCTGGTGCTGCTGATGGAACTATCCTGCGTGCTCTGCTGCCCGGACAAGTGCAGCTGCAAAGTTGCGGGCTCACTGTGGTGCATCAAGACGGGCCTGTCCGCCATGCCCCAGCGCATCCCGCCAACAACCTCCAGCATCTACGCCTTCGAGAACGCCATCGCCACACTGCGCAGCGAGGACTTTGCTGGCCTCCACGAGCTCAGGCTTCTCCACCTCTCACACAACAAGATCTCGCGGCTGCCCCAGCAGGTCTTCCAGCCTCTCACCCTCCTCTCCAACCTGGACCTGAGCTCCAACCAGCTGACTGAGATTGCCAACGACACCTTCGCCGGTCTGAGGGACCTGGAGCGCCTGTACCTGCAGAAGAACAGGATCGCCCATATCCATGCGGCTGCCTTCCAGGGCTTGGTCAGGCTGGTGGAACTCAAGCTGCAGGACAACCAGCTCCACCGCATCCCACCGCTGCAGCTGCCCACTCTCCTGCTCCTGGACCTTAGCAGGAACAGCATCCCGGCTACCCAGTTCAGCTCCATCTCCTTGCCCGAGCTGGAGTTGCTGGGCTTGGCGGGCTTGGGGCTGGGCACCATGGACGAGGGGATGTTCGGGGGCATGGGGAGCCTCCAGGAGCTGGACCTCTCGGACAACCAGCTGGTGGGCGGGTTGGCTGCGCTGCATGGCCTGGGAGGATTGACCTCGCTCAGCCTGCGAGGCAACAAGCAAATATCCCAGCTGCGGAGCCACGACTTCCAGCAGCTCAGGGGCCTGCAGAAGCTTGACGTCAGCGGCCTGAGTCTCACCACCATCCCCCGGGACTTCCTGGACCTCTTCCCCAAACTCCGCAGCCTGGCCGCTGCCGAGAACCCCTACAACTGCGTGTGCCAGCTGGGCTGGCTGGTGAAGTGGGCACGGGCCAATACACCTCTCCTCCAGAGGCGCGACGAGACCCGCTGCCACTTCCCGCCAGCCTTATCTGGCAGACCTCTGGTGGGTCTGTCTCTGGGGGACATGGGTTGCCCCACCACCAGCTCCCCCGTTGGCCGAACCACCACCACCCCCTGGCACCCACCCACCACGGGGACAATCCCGACGCTGGGTACCGGCCCAACGTTGGCACAGGGCCGATCTTCACCCTTCGGGGGCAGGGTGACCCCTGGAGCCACTGAAACCGTGGGCATCGAGAGGGAGAGAGCCTGCCTGCCCACGGACTGCCTCAACGGTGGCACCTGCCAGACAGACAGGAGCGGGCACAGGGTCTGCCAATGCCAAGCTGGTTTCCATGGGGACCTCTGCCAGATGGGGAACAATGTTCTCGATCTCCAAAGTCCTGACAAAAGGCTGGTCAACATCAGTCACATAACCAGCACGTCCATTACACTGGAGCTGGCTGCTTTCAGACTGTCCCCCGTCTACTACAAGGGCCTGCGGCTGACCTACAGGAACTGGTCGGGCCCCGACCCGCGGCCCGTCTCCCTCAACATCCCCACCTCCCTGCAGGCCTACAGCATCCGGGGACTGCGGCCCAACTCCACCTACCAGCTGTGCGTGGGGGCGCTGGGGGAGAGCGAAGCCAGTGAGGGGCCCTGCACCGTGGTACAGACCCTGCCCGCCGCCGAGCTGGCTCCCTTCGTCCACGACCTGGCCCCGGGGCCGAGCGGGGTACTCTGGCCGGCCCTGGCTGGCACGTTACTGATCGCGCTACTGGCCACCACTGCCCTTTGCTACTACCACAGAAATCTCATCAAGAAAAGCTCAACACCAGGACAGGACCTGGAGGGGATCAGGCCCTGTCTCCAGGAGGGGCCCACCCCCCCCGATGAGTCGAAGGAAGCGGAGTGCCTCGCTCTGCAGAGCGGACTGTCCTTGATCCAAGAGCCCGAAAGCAACGGTCCCATTGCCTTATGACCCTCAGTTCCAGGCCTGAACTCAGCTGTGATACTCTGCTTCAACCAAAGCCCACCGCTGGGGGCCACATGCATGGCCTCCCACTCCAAGTATATCCAGCAACTTCCGGGCCTAGTTAATCCAGTCCGGGATTTCCATGTCACACACTGCAGTCCAGGGTCCTGATGAAAGTCAAGTCACAAGGAGGGATTCGGACTTCCAATGCATGGCTGTATATATCACTGTGGCCACCCTTTCCATTCAGACACCTCTCAGCGTGCATCAATATGTGGCTTCCCATGGCCTGTTGCACGCCAGCCCTGGCCAGTACTGACCAATATAAACTTGCCCTGGAGGACGCATCACCCTTCCCCAAGGGTGCCACTGCATAAGCCCACCCATTAACTACTGTAAATTGCCGCACACACATTGTATATATTTGGAAGCAAATAAATATTTTTCTACAGAACAGATATCTGGGCTGCGTTTTCCTGCGTTACAGAATCGGGCCTCGACTGCAGGGAATGGCATAGAAGGAGAGAGAGGGGAGAGTGTGGGAGCTGGGAGCAATGTCCCACATCCCACAATGACAAGGGGGGGGGCAATAAACTACTGGCACAAGGAACTGCAGATGCGGGTTTACAAAAAAAGACACGCAGTGCTGGATTAACGCAGTAGGTCAGGCAGCATCTCTGGTGGAAAATGGATAGGTGATGTTCCATGTCGGGATCGATCTTCAGCCTGAAGACCCGACACGTCACCTACCCATGTCCTCCTGAGATGTTGCCTGAGCCGCTGGGTTACTCCAGCACTGTGCTGCCTATGAACAGCTTGTCTATTCAGCACGGGGACAGCCTCGAGTTATCACGGGAATCTCAAAGGCACATCCTCCCTCCAACTCCGGCTCCAAGGAACACAGGTCTGCATTTATAGATTTCTGAAGCACAAAACCACAAGCAAAGGAAGGAGGAAGGGACAGAGAGAGTACAAGGTCAACTCTACTCAAAAATGTGGGCTGCAAGCTGTAACTTCTCAAAAGTGTGTGGCGGTCTGATTCAAAGCAGCCCTGTAAAGCCAGCATTACAGCAAGGCAGCCATGCCGTGCATAGGGGATGATAAATGTCAGAGAGCCCTTCCCAGCTGACAGCTGACACTGAACAGGGGCAAGGGGGGAGAGATAAGGAAACAAGGAAACCTTGCTTGGATAGGACTCCTCAGTTTCAGCATTCCACCATCAATGCAAGAGGATCTGTAGTCACTGCAGTAACAGAGGGAGTGCAATAGCCCAGCCTGTGCACAGCAGACTCCCCCTAAAGCCCAAGTAGTAACGCAGAACTGATGCACGGACTTGAGCATTGAACTGTCACCAGTTTTTTGTCCCATATCTGAGGAAGGATGCGCTGGCGTTGGAGACGGTCCAGGGGAGGTTTACAAGAATGATCCCGGGGATGACTGGGTTAACGTATGAAGCGTTTGACAGCACTGGGCCTGTACTCGTTGGAGTTCAGCACGATAAAGGGGGTGATCTTATTGAAACCTACCGAATAATGAAAGGCCTGGATAGAGTGGACGTAGAGAGGATAGAAACATAGAAACATAGAAACTAGGTGCAGGAGTAGGCCATTCGGCCCTTCGAGCCTGCACCGCCATTCAATATGATCATGGCTGATCATCCAACTCAGTATCCCGTACCTGCCTTCTCTCCATACCCTCTGATCCCCTTAGCCACAAGGGCCACATCTAACTCCCTCTTAAATATAGCCAATGAACTGGCCTCGACTACCCTCTGTGGCAGAGAGTTCCAGAGATTCACCACTCTCTGTGTGAAAAAAGTTCTTCTCATCTCGGTTTTAAAGGATTTCCCCCTTATCCTTAAGCTGTGACCCCTTGTCCTGGACTTCCCCAACATCGGGAGCAATCTTCCTGCATCTAGCCTGTCCAACCCCTTAAGAATTTTATAAGTTTCTATAAGATCCCCTCTCAATCTCCTAAATTCTAGAGAGTATAAACCAAGTCTATCCAGTCTTTCTTCATAAGACAGTCCTGACATCCCAGGAATCAGTCTGGTGAACCTTCTCTGCACTCCCTCTATGGCAATAATGTCCTTCCTCAGATTTGGAGATCAAAACTGTACGCAATACTCCAGGTGTGGTCTCACCAAGACCCTGTACAACTGCAGTAGAACCTCCCTGCTCCTATACTCAAATCCTTTTGCTATGAAAGCTAACATACCATTCGCTTTCTTCACTGCCTGCTGCACCTGCATGCCTACCTTCAATGACTGGTGTACCATGACACCCAGGTCTCGCTGCATCTCCCCTTTTCCTAGTCGGCCACCATTTAGATAATAGTCTGCTTTCCTGTTTTTGCCACCAAAATGGATAACCTCACATTTATCCACATTATACTGCATCTGCCAAACATTTGCCCACTCACCCACCCTATCCAAGTCACCTTGTAGTCTCCTAGCATCCTCCTCACAGCTAACACTGCCCCCCAGCTTAGTGTCATCCGCAAACTTGGAGATATTGCCTTCAATTCCCTCATCCAGATCATTAATATATATTGTAAATAGCTGGGGTCCCAGCACTGAGCCTTGCGGTACCCCACTAGTCACTGCCTGCCATTGTGAAAAGGACCCGTTTACTCCTACTCTTTGCTTCCTGTTTGCCAGCCAGTTCTCTATCCACATCAATACTGAACCCCCAATGCCGTGCGCTTTAAGTTTGTATACTAATCTCTTATGTGGGACCTTGTCGAAAGCCTTCTGGAAGTCCAGATACACCACATCCACTGGTTCTCCCCTATCCACGCTACTAGTTACATCCTCGAAAAATTCTATAAGATTCGTCAGACATGATTTACCTTTTGTAAATCCATGCTGACTTTGTCCAATGATTTCACCACTTTCCAAATGTGCTGCTATCCCATCTTTAATAACTGACTCTAGTAGTTTCCCCACTACCGATGTTAGACTAACTGGTCTGTAATTCTCTCTCCCTCCCTTCTTAAAAAGTGGGGTTACGTTTGCTACCCGCCAATCCTCAGGAACTGCTCCAGAATCTAAAGAGTTTTGAAAGATTATTACTAATGCATCCACTATTTCTGGAGCTACTTCCTTAAGTACTCTGGGATGCAGCCTATCTGGCCCTGGGGATTTATCGGCCTTTAATCCATTCAATTTACCCAACACCACTTCCCGGCTAACCTGGATTTCACTCAATTCCTCCAACTCCTTTGACCCGCGGTCCCCTGCTATTTCCGGCAGATTATTTATGTCTTCCTTAGTGAAGACGGAACCAAAGTAGTTATTCAATTGGTCCGCCATATCCTTGTTCCCCATGATCAACTCACCTGTTTCTGACTGCAAGGGACCTACATTTGTTTTAACTAATCTCTTTCTTTTCACATATCTATAAAAACTTTTGCAGTCAGTTTTTATGTTCCCTGCCATTTTTCTTTCATAATCTATTTTTCCTTTCCTAATTAAGCCCTTTGTCCTCCTCTGCTGGTCTCTGAATTTCTCCCAGTCCTCCGGTATGCTGCTTTTTCTGGCTAATTTGTATGCATCATCCTTCGCTTTGATACTATCCCTGATTTCCCTTGTTATCCACGGATGTACTACCTTCCCTGATTTATTCTTTTGCCAAACTGGGATGAACAATTTTTGTAGTTCATCCATGCAGTCTTTAAATGTCTTCCATTGCATATCCACCGTCAACCCTTTTAGAATTAATTGCCAGTCAATCTTGGCCAATTCACGTCTCATACCCTCAAAGTTACCTTTCTTTAAGTTCAGAACCATTGTTTCTGAATTAACAATGTCACTCTCCATCCTAATGAAGAACTCAACCATATTATGGTCACTCTTGCCCAAGGGGGCACATACAACAAGACTGCTAACTAACCCTTCCTCATTACTCAATACCCAGTCTAAAATAGCCTGCTCTCTCGTTGGTTCCTCTACATGTTGATTTAGATAACTATCCCGCATACATTCCAAGAAATCCTCTTCCTCAGCACCCCTGCCAATTTGATTCACCCAATCTATATGTAGATTGAAGTCACCCATTATAACGGTTTTGCCTTTGTCGCACGCATTTCTAATTTCCTGTTTGATACCATCTCCAACTTCACTACTACTGTTAGGTGGCCTGTACACAACACCCACCAGCGTTTTCTGCCCCTTAGTGTTTCGCAGCTCTACCCATACCGATTCCACATCCTCCAAACTAATGTCCTTCCTTTCCATTGCGTTAATCTCCTCTCTAATCAGCAACGCTACCCCACCTCCTTTTCCTTTCTCTCTATCCCTCCTGAATATTGAATATCCCTGGATGTTCAGCTCCCAGCCTTGGTCACCCTGGAGCCATGTCTCCGTGATCCCAACTATATCAGTCATTAATAGCTATCTGAACATTCAACTCATCCACCTTATTACGAATGCTCCTTGCATTGAGACACAAAGCCTTCAGGCTTGTTTTTACAACACTCTTATCCCTTATACAATTATGTTGAAAAGTGGCCCTTTTTGATTTTTGCCCTGGTTTAGTCTGCCTGCCACTTTTACTTTTCACCTTGCTACCTATTGCTTCTACCCTCATTTTACACCCCTCTGTCTCTACGCTCACACATTTAAGAAACCCTTTCCCTTTAACTCCATCCTCCACTATCCCATTCGACACCCCACCCCCCTTATTCAGTTTAAAACCACCCGTGTAGCAGTGGCAAACCTGCTTGCCAGAGTGCTGGTCCCACACCTGTTAAGATTCAATCCGTCCCTTTTGTACAGTTCCCCCTTACCCCAAAACAGATCCCAGTGATCTAAGAATCTAAATCCCTGCCCCGTGCACCAGTTCCTCAGCCACACGTTCAGGTCCCGTATCTCCCTGTTCCTGCTCTCGCCAGCACGAGGTACTGGAAGCAAACCGGAGATAACAACCCTGGCGGTCCTGCTTTTCAGCATTTTTCCGAGCTCTCTAAAGTCACGCTGTAGAATATTCATCCCCTTCTTTCCGACATCGTTTATGCCGACATGCACTACCACTTCCGGATGTTCACCTTCGCCCTTGAGGATTTTCTGCACTCTGTCCGTGACATCCTGGATCCTGGCACCAGGAAGGCAGCACACCATCCTCGCATCCCGTCTGTTGCCGCAGAAACCCCTGTCCGTACCTCTCACAATGGAGTCTCCCACTACAATGGCGTTGCCTGCCTTAGGCCTTTTTGGTTTTGGCTCAACAGCCCTATTCGCATCTCAAGCCAGTCCGCCGCCAAGTGTAAACACCTCTTCTGTCCCGACAGCTTCTAAGTGGGTGAACCTGTTCACAAGAGGACGTTGGCATTCCATGCTTCCCTCCCGTTCTCACTGTCTCCCACCTTCTCTCTTCCAGTACCTTAGGTGTAACAATCGTACTGTAGGACTTGTCGAGGAACGACTCAGTTTCTCGGACGAACCGGAGGTCATCCACTTGCTTCTCAAGTTCCCCAACACGGCCCTTCAGGAGCTCTACCTGGATGCACTTCTCGCATTTGTAGCAGCCAGAGGCACCAGCGGTGTCCTTGACCTCCCACATACTGCAAGCATCGCACTGAATCAGCTTGCCTGACATCTCCTTCTTTCGTCTCTACCTCTCAAGCGTATTGCGTGGTCTCCTCTCCTCAGCCTCCTCGCCGAAGACTCACACTTTTCTCACAGGCCACTTCCCTCGCAAGGCCGCTCACTCACTGATGCTCGCTAAGAGCCGTCTTGCTTAAATTGACTGATAAATTTCCCGATTTACCAATTCACAAACCAAATTCCTCAGTTTTCAACTGTTTTCCCGGCACTGACTCACTTCTCTCCTCCCACTTGGGCTAGAGCCAATCAGTCGTATCTCCTGCTGCTGTTGCTCCCAAAATCTACAGCAGTTCTGAGTAAAGTCTGCCTGTCCTTGGCCTCTACTTTAACTGTTTTCACTTCTCCCCTCCCACTTGGGCTAGAGCCAATCAGTCGTATCTCTTGCTAATCTCCTGCTGCTGTTGCTCCCAAATCTACAGCAGTTCTGACCCAAAATGTCACCCATTCTTTTTCTCCAGAGATGCTGCTTGACCCGCTGAGTTACTCCAGCATATTGTATCAATCTTAGGTGCTACTAGAGTGCAGATATTCTTTTTTTTGTGTATGTGTTTTCACCAGAGACCAGGCCCAAGGCACTGAAACGGAGGGGACCGACTCTTTAATAAAACACCTGCACTCTGGGAAGGCAATGGTTACAGACTCAGAGCAAAGACAAGGGAAGTTATTAATACGATTAACAGTGGCCTGATTTCAGATGTTGGTAATGAGATTATTTAACGCTCACACAACCCAGCTGTCCCACACAAGGGGCAGCACCACATCAGGCAGAGAATAAATACTGAAACCAGCTGAGGTTATTTCATCCCTTGAATAGCACGGTTCTGATCTGCTTCTAGGGCAGATCAGATGGGGAAAAATACATGCTTTGCTGCTGCACAAATACAGATCTGCAGGCAGAACTTGATACCACTGTTTACTGGAGGGGTAGTTTTCAGAAGGATCTTAAACAAGGAGAATTAGAGTTATTCAGCTGAGAAATAAACCCATCGGCCCACCACATCCATGTTGGCCTTTTTGCCCATCTCCATTAATCCCGCTTGCCTGCATTAGGGTCGTGTTTGTCTAGGCCATGCCCATTTAACACCATTTCTTCCTGAATCGCATTCCTGATATCAATGACTTTCTATGTACAAAATCTACCCCTCAAACCTACTTGAAACTTGCTCCTGCCTTAAACCTATGCCCTCTTGTTTTTGATATCCCTCCCATGGATAAAAGGTTCAGATTATCTCTCGCATTTGCTCATAATCTTATACACTTCTATTAGGTCGCTACCTGAGTTGCTCCAGCACTTTGTGTCAGTACTGCTCTATATTCTAGATGCCTCACTACAATCCATGTACACAACATTCACTACTCTGCTTTCATCAATCTCCTCAAGTCACCTCCTCAAAAACCTCAACCAAGTTAGCGATGCAGCATTTCCCTTGTGTGGAGCCATGCTGACTATCCCCTAAGGACTATCCATGCTCCTTGCTCCCTCCACTCCAGTTCCCTCTTGGATTAGAGGAAATTGAGCCAAAGGTGGATAAATGGACTAGGGTGGATGGGGCATCTTGGTCGGCAGGGAGGAGTTGGGGTGAGGGGCCTGTTTCCGTGCTGGGTGACTGTGGCTCGCTCTGCTGACCCCACGCACAGCCTTTCATTTACCTCGAGACGTATCAGATACGGGGTGGTGTTGAAATGAAACGTTTCTCCTCACACTGGGGCCATTGTCTGGACACAGCTGGCACTGGTTTGCCCCAGGGCTGCACACCTGATTTCTATTTCATAATCTGGAGTATTTTTTCAAATGCCAATAATTACAACCAAGAAACCTGCAATTGTGCTGTTTCAAGGATTAGTTCAGGAATTTCCATGAATGCTCAAATCTGTTCTGAAAATTAAGGATCTTTTTACATTGATTACAAACCCTGCTGTGCAAGAATTTCTTGCTGAAATAGTTTAAAGAAGCAACTCTTTTGGGACTATACTTGCCCTAGGGTGTTTCTGAAAAGCGCTTCTCAAAATAAACTGTTGGTGATTGGTTTCAGATTCTTCAGCTGGCATTCATCAAGCCAGTCACCTCTCAAAACTCACCACAACCGCCATGTTAGGGGTCATGTCTCAATCTGCCTTCAGGGACCGTCTCACAATCACAGGTCATAGAAACATAGAAAATAGGTGCAGGAGTAGGCCATTCGGCCCTTCGAGCCTGCACCGCCATTCAATATGATCATGGCTGATCATCCAACTCAGTATCCTGTACCTGCCTTCTCTCCATACCCCCTGATCCCTTTAGCCACAAGGGCCACATCTAACTCCCTCTTAAATATAGCCAATGAACTGGCCACAACTACCTTCTGTGGCAGAGAATTCCAGAGATTCACCACTCTCTGTGTGAAAAATGTTTTCCTCGTCTCAGTCCTAAAAGATTTCCCCCTTATCCTTAAACTGTGACCCCTTGTTCTGGACTTCCCCAACATTGGGAACAATCTTCCTGCATCTAGCCTGTCCAACCCCTTAAGAATTTTGTAAGTTTCTATAAGATCCCACCTCAATCTTCTAAATTCTAGCGAGTACAAACCGAGTCTATGTGGAGGTCAGAACAGACCTCCACATCACCGAAGATAGACACAAAAAGCTGGAGTAACTCAGTGGGACAGGCAGCATCGCTGAACTTCTGAAGAAGGGACTCGACCCGAAACGTCACCCATTCCTTCTCTCCAGAGATGCTGCCTGTCACGCTGAGTTTCCCCAGCTTTTGTGTCCATCTTCAGTTTAAACCAGCATCTGCAGTTCCTTCCTACACTACCTCTCTATTCTCAGTTAGAGGATCATAGACGATTGAAAAAACAGAGGTATGGATTATCTTCAGACTTGACCACCCTGACAATTCCTTCTTCTCCCTGCTCCGGGCAGGCAAAACATACAGAGACTTGAAGTGCGCACCACCAGCAGCTTCTTCCCCTCTTTTTTCAGGCTTCTGAACGGTCTTTCCACAAGTCAGGGTACTGTCCAATCCACCTTTAATCCTTTTCGGATATTGGAATTTGTCCATGAAATTGTTGACACAAGGAACTGCAAATGCTGATATACCAAAAAAAACAACAAAGTACTGGAGTAACAGTGGGTCAGGCAGCATCTCTGGAGAATATCAAAATGTCCCCTTCCGTGTTCTCCAGATGCTGCCTGGCAAGCTGAGTTACTCCAGCACTTGTGTCTTTTTTTTTGTCTATGGAACTGCTGCGCCACAATGCTGAGAACTATATACTGCACTCTGTATCTTCCTCTTTATTCTACCTATTGTACTTGAGTTTGACATGATTGTATTTGCATATAGTATTACTTGATCTGATTGGAGAGCATGCAAAACAAAGCTTTTCATTGCATCTAGGTGCACGTTCAATAATAAACCTAAAAGTTTGATATTTGCGCTATTCATGGGTCTGATCCTAATTTCAATGCAAAGCAGAGAAGATGGAGGGAATGACCAAGATACATCTCAATCTCAGTATATAAATCAGTTAAAGGATAGCGCTGTTAATTTATGGCAGAGCTAATTGTCAACTAATCCCAATACATAATAGTTTGGGCACATTCAAAATAGGACAGAGTCAGTGATCACCTCCTGATGGTATTGGTTCATTATTGCCATGTGTACCGAGGTAGTCGACTTTTGCTTACGTGCTATCCAGTCAAGTCCGACCACATTACACACGAGTACAACAAAGACAAACACAAGCACGACAGGAAGTGTAGAGAGAAAAATACTAGAATGTAGAGTATCATGTTACAGCGTTGTAGAGTTGCAATTACAGAGGAAAAAGTCCAACAACAGCAAAGGGGTAGATTGGAAGACTGTCAGCACTCGAGGATATTGCCAGGACCTGAAGGCCTGAGCCACAGGGAGAGGTTGGGCAGGCTCGGACTTTATTCCTTGGAGTGCAGGATGCTGAGGACTGATCTTATCGAGGTGTGTAAACAGGAGGGAACAGAACACTCCATCACTTTGTATCTTTTTTTTTAAACCAGACATCTTCCTAGTCATGTGACCTTCCACTCACCTGAGGGAGCAGGTGGCAGCAGAGTTGACATCTCATCTAATATTACCCCTCCAGCTCAGAGGAGCACAAATCAGCTGATTAACATGTTTTGGGAACTGCCCACACTTTACCTCAAAGACGTTTAGAATTCATCATACGGATGGCACTGTGATGCAGCGGGTAGAGCTGCTGTCCCACAGCGTCACAGACCCAGGTTTGATCCTGACCTTGGGCTGCTGTCGGTGTGGAATTTGTACATTCTCCCTGTGTCCACGTGGGTTTCCTCCAGGTGCTCCGGTTTCCTCCCACATCCCCAAAGACTTCTGGGTTTGTAGGTTAATTGCCCTCTGTAAATTGCGCCTAGTGTGTTGTAAGTGGATGCAAAAGTGGGATAACACAGATCTAGTGTGAACGGGTGATCGATGGTCGGCAGAGACTCAGTAAGCTGAAAGGCCTGTTTCCATGCTGTATCTCCAAACTAAACTAATTTGTTTCTCCTTTTCTCACTTTTAAAAATTTTTTTTATTTTATTCGAAGCAATTGTACAAAGAGAAAGAAATCTACATAACAGTTATACAATTTTCATACTGCTTCAATGTTAACATTTTATAAACTAATAACTAAATCGGAAAAAAAAGGGAAAGAAAAAGAAAAGAATTTCGAGAAAGACACGAAAAAGAAAAAAGAAAAACCCCAGAACTAACGAAGAAGTGACAAAGCGGAGAAGTATCCCACTGCCCTTCCATACGCTCGCTCACCCCACCATAGCGTCGCATTTTCCTTTTCTCTTTTTAAAGAAGAATGCTTTGTAACTGAGTAACCTTGTTTAAATTCAGAAAGATTTTAATTTATGTAATACACAAACATGAAATATTTCAATTATGGAGAATTGTAGAAGATGAAATTGTATTCAAATGAGAACCCGGAGCCGATTTACCAAGAAAACCCCTGAAGGCTCGTTCATTCATTCAGCTGCACATTAATTCAATAGACCGAGATAATCATTCATCAACATCAAGGCTCAAAACAGGATCTCAGGGATACTTTGCACAGAGTTATTTAATTGACTAGATAAACATACAAGATACCACCTCCTTGCTCAAGATTCCCAAAATACATGAGTTGTACCAGAAATCTGAGACACTTAACAGGTGTGTGTGTCTGTGGCGTGTGTGAGCGTGCATGCGGTGTGTGTGCATGCGTATGTGTGTGCGTGCGCGTGTATGCGGCATGTGTGTGTGTATGTGCATGCGGCATGTGTGTGCGACATGTGTGTGTGTGTGTGTGCGACATGTGTGTGTGTGTGTGTGTGTGTGTGTGTGTGTGTGTGTGTGTGTGTGTGTGTGCGCACGCGGCGTGCGTGTGTAGGCTGCAACCTTTCACACAGTTGCTCATCATGCGTCTGAACAGATATTTCCATTTTAAATATTTTTGTCCCAATATAAACAGCCTACATTCTCTGTTTGGTTTTGTCAGCTTTGTTAATTCTGAAACTTTTAACAATTTGCTGTTGGGTTGATCTGAAACTTCCACAGATATCAACAAGACAAAATAATCTTGAACTGGATAAGGTGGGCGTGCATTGTTGTGGCGGTGGAAAGTATTGATCAGACTGTGGCATTGAGACCCACACAACAGACAAGACTTGTGTTGGCGAAACTATTTGTTGCACAAAATATTTTGTGGGGGTTGCTGAGGCGGCCAGGGTCAAGTACGCAGAGTTTGAGACTGATGGTTTATTCTTTACTCCTAAACTAAGGTTGTTTTCATTTATACTTGAAGTTTCCAAAATTCCCCACTATGAAATGTATCCACTATGACTCAGTTACTAGTTTCATCCACTGTCTTGCAAAAGCTCACTTGGAAAACAGGCATTCCTTCTCAACGGGTCCATTTTATGTCACTCCTTCCAGTTTCACTATTGCAGCAAATTCATAGCCTAGTCAACCTAAAACATCTCCTTGAAACTATTCTCTTCCCTACTGCCATGCTCCTTGCCATACTGCCGTGGAGGTAACTAAGTGGAATATCGCAGGGATCAGTTCTTGGCCCAGCACTGCTAACTATTTACATTAATGACCGGAAAGAACAGTATGCACGGTTTCCAAATTTGCTGATGATATGAAAATAGATGGGAGGGCGATAAGGATACTGGGATTCTGCAACAGGATATAGACTAAGTGAGTGGGCAGATGACTGGCAAATGGAGTTTAATGTGGGGAAGTGTATGTTCATTGACTTTGGTAAGAGAAATCAGAAGGCACATTATTATCTAAATGGAGTGAGACTGCAATGAGTGAAGTACAGAGGAAAGGAGAGGCCACCGATCTGGCCCCTTCTCGTCCCCCAAAGACCAGGAGGATGGAGCCAGTGATGACGGGCGAGGCCGGTAGGAGAGGAGAGGGAACCAAGGTCTGGGCTACCGCGCCCTTGGTCGGCTGCAAGAGGCACCCCCGGGGAATAGCGGTGAATGAGCGGGGAGAGGGACGTGGCGTCCAATGAAGTAGATGGCTGGAAGCCTGCAACAGACGGGGACCTGCCTGGTACAGGCACCACTCATAACAACTAGAGCGTGGACTTTGAAAATGGGGCCAAAAGATGGCACCTCTTGCGGGCGGGCTCAGCAGACTACTTTTGTACACTTGCTAATCGGCAGTGGGGGAATGGCAATACTCTACCGCACTGTTTGTAAGAAAAATAATTTCACTGTGTTAGCACTTTGCACATGTGACAATAACAGCCCCATTGAACCATTGAGGGATGAGGTGTTCCAATACAGGAATCACGGCAAACTAGCAGCTAGGTCCAACAGATCATTCTAAAGGCAGATGCCACTTTGGCCTCCATTACAATGGGGCTGGAGTTTAACAATAGGAAGGTTTGGCTGCAGTTATAAAGGGTGTTAGTGAGGCTTCACTTGGGCAAAGTTTTAATCTGCCCATCTAAAAGGGGGACTGAGAGGGTAGATATTTGGATGTTTTCACTAGTGGTAGGTTCTCATAGGGACATAAGTACAAGATATGGGGACCAGTCATTTAAAAGTGAAAAGGTACATAGAATGTTTTTCCCCACAGAGGGAGGCAAATCTGTGGAACTCTCAGCGGCTGGTGGAAGCTGGATCGTTAGAAGTATTTAAAGTCGGGAGTAGGGGGGGGGGATGAATATTTGATAGATTGATGAATAGAGGAATGGCACAACAGAGGGGAGATGAGGGCAGTGTTGACCAGCCACGATCACACTGAATGGAGGGGCAGGCTTAAGGGGCCTATTCCTGCTCCTATTTCTGTAGGAAGGAACTGCAGATGCTGGTTCATATCGAAGATAGACACAAAATGCTGGAGTAACTCAGCGGGTCAGTCAGTATCTCTGGAGAAAAGGAAAAGGGAATGTTTCCGATCGAGACCCTTCTTCAGGCCCTGTTTTCTGGTGTTTTCTTGCCAAATGTGTTTTCTTCTCTGCAGCAACGCAGAAGGCTATTCAACTGTACAAATCATCAAAGCCTGATGCTGCTTGTAGCAAACGCCAGGCGTGTACATGTGGAGGGTGCAATGCATTGAGATGAGGCTCAGGGGCTCAGGCTGGCCCTATTAAAGGGCATTAGCTATACGGAGAGGTTGGAAAATCTTGGAGTGTTTTCTCTGGAGCATCAGATGCCAAGGATAGACCTAGAAGGTGTTTATTAAATGATGAGCGGAACAGATAGAGTAGATAAGTCAGACTCTTTCCCTCCGGGTAGAAGACTAGAGGGCATAGATTTAAGGTGAGAGGGGCAAGGTTTAAAGGAGAGGTAGGGGCAATTTTGTTTTTTGTTTTACCCCAGAGGGTCGTGGGGGCATGGAACACGCTGCCTGGGGATTTGGCATCATGTACGACACAGACATTGTGGGCCGAAGGGCCTGTTCCTGTGCTGCACTGATCCCTTCTGCCTGCTTGACTCACCCTCAACAATCTACCTGTTGCAGATACACTTGTGGTGGTGGTGGTGGGGGATGCTTTTCTGATTGGAAGTCTGTGACCAGTCCGTATCTGGAATGAGCTGCCAGAGGAGACTATAGGAAACAATTATGATTTTTACATGGAACACATTACAGCACAGGAGCAGTCCCTTCGGCCCACAATGTCCATGCTGAACATGACACCAAGTTAAACGAATCTCCTCTGCCTGCACGTGATCCATATCCCTCCATTCTCTGCATATCCACATGCCTATCTAAAACTTCCCAAATGCACTATCGTATCTGTGTCCACCCCCCCCCCCCAGCAGTCGATGTGTCAGAGTGAACTCGTGTGCAACCCCCTCCCCCATCCCAGGTACGTCTGTCGCATCTGTCCCCACCACTATCCCTCTGCCAATTGCAAGAGCAGCCATTTATCCAGTCTATTCGTTCTCATTCCCCATATACAGGTCAACATATTACCTCCAAGCCAGGAGCTCCTACCTTGTGTTGTAATGTTATACCCACCCTGGTGTGGGTGTGTCAGGATGAACACATCACTCACCTCTGAGCTGTGTCGATGGCCAGGGTGCTGAGAGGCGCGGTGAACTTCCGTACGTCCCACAGCCTGGCTTGTCGCTCACGCATCTGTGGAGACACGGAGGGCAGAGTAGATGAGTGAGGATGGCCCAGAGCCGCTGCCCAGCAACGCATCGCAAGCATGGCTGGGCACGGGCCGCGGGTTGATGCTGTGTGCCGAACCTCCCAGATGTGTCGAGGTGAGGGGCAGATGTTACAGAGCAGATCCAAATTTTAACACTCCCATCACACTTCAGCAACACAGAACAGTACAGCACAGGAACAGGCCCTTCTGCCCACAATGTCCCTGTTACTCATGGTGCCAAGTTAAACTAATCTCCTCTGTCTACACGTGATCCATATCCCTCGATTGACTGCATATCCACCGGGTGGCGTCAGCAATGGCTGCCTCGCCAACAGTCTGTCTGTCCCTTCCTTCTTTGTGTCTGTTTTATATGTGTTAAATGTATGTGTTTCAGTGTTCTTTAGCTTGTTTTGTGTGTTTGGAGGGGTGGGGGAACTTTTTCTAATCTCTTTTCTCGACGGAGATGCGATTTATTCCGCATCGTATCTACGTCCGCATTGCGACCTAACATCGTGGAGTTGGCGGCCTTTGCTGGAGATCGACCGGGAGCTCCATTGCGGGACTTACCATCACGGAGTTCACAATCCCTGTCGGGGGATCATCTTTGGGTCTCCAACTGTGGGAGCTTGCGAGACCTTAACATCGCGGAGCCCCCGGTCACTGGTAGAGACCGACATTGGGGATTCCAAGCAGCAGGAGTTTCGACTGCCTCGACGAGGGAGATTCAATCCCCCCGACGGGGGCTTCGACCACCGGCTGCAGATGGTTCGACTGCCTTAACCGCGGAAGAATAAAGATAAAGGAGATTGGGCTTTATTGCCTTCCATCACAGTGAGGGATGTGGGGCATCTGCTGTGGTGGATGTTTATGTTAACGTTTATGTAGTTGTGTGTCTGGCTGCTTTTTTTTTTAGTATGGCTGTATGGTAATCTGAATTTCACCGTACCTTAATTGGTACACGTGGCAATAAACTGACCTTGAAACCTTGATATCCGTGTGCCTATCTAAAAGTGTAGGAAGGAACTGCAGATGCTAGTTTACACCATAGACACAAAATGTGGAAGTAACTCAGCGGAACAGGCAACATCTCTGGAGAGAAAGAATAGGTGACGTTTCGGGTCGTGACCTTTCTTCAGACTGAGTCAGGGGAGAGGGAGACTAGAAATATGGAAGGGTAAGGTGTGAAAGCGACAGATCAAAGCGGACGATAAGGAAATGTAAGAAGGTACACAAAATTGCTGGGGAAACTCAGCGGGTGCAGCAGCATCTATGGAGCGAAGGAAATAGGCGACGTTTCGGGCCGAAACCCTTCTTCAGACGAGTAAGGAAATGTAGACTGGTTTATTATTAGCCGAGGGGAAGGTGACAATGAGGCATACAATCAGTAAAATTAATCAGAAAGATAGTGAATCTAGTCGGAGGACTAGGGTGGGGGAGGGATGGGGAGAGAGGGGGAAAGCACGGGTGGGCGGTAAGCTGCCCAAGCGAAATACGAGGTGCTGTTCCTCTAATTTGCATTGGGCCTCACTCTGACAGTGGAGGAGGCCCAGAACAGAAAGGTCAGCCTTGGAATGGGGGGGGTTCAAATGTTTTGCACATGGGAGATTGGGTAGGCCTAGGTGGACTTCTTTGGTGCCTATCTAAAAGCCTCTTAAACAGCACAATCGTATCTGCCTCCATCTGCACGTCCGTCACTTCTGCCCCAGCTCCACTCCTCTGTTCACCCACTGCTGACCCCAAGACTAGCCAATTATCCTGCCTTATGTAGAAACAAGGAACCGCAGTTGCTGGTTTACACAAAAGGACACAGAGTGCTGGAGTAACTCAGCGGGTCAGGCAGCATTTCTGGAGATGTTTGGGGCTTGGTTTTCCTCATGTATGGTATACATTGACTGGATAGCAGGCAGTCAAAGCTTTTCACTGTATCTCGGTACCAGAAACAACAATAAAACATCAACATCACATACAGTACTTCCTCCCCTTAATCATCTCTCTCCAGAATTCCTTTTGAGTCATACTTTGCTGGTTTCTAAAAATATCCCAACTCTCTAGCTGGCCACTAATCTTCACATTAGATGTTTATTTTTCAATTTGATACTATCATTATCATCCTGTTAGCTGCTGATGAAGATAAAGCCTCTTTGTAGCGCCTTGCTCTCTCATTGGAAAATCGTTGCGGAGATTTATCAAAATGTCTCCTTAAATGTCTTCAGATGCCAAACTGCCGGTTTACTCTTTAATCTCTCTTCCCACTTCTCTTATGCCAAATATGTCCTTGTAATTGTTTTTGTACAAGTTTTGAATGCTAGTTTCACACCAAGTTTATCGCTCTCACACTGAAGCTGAAATTCTACCAGAGTTAGATCGCTCTTTCCTAGAGGGTCTTTTACTGAGAGATCTTTCTGAAATGTTCTCTCCTGAAGTATATTTGTGCAGTAGACAGCTTTTTACATCAATCCAACACTTTTATATTGCCAGTCTACCTTTAAAAGATTTCAGGTTAATTTAACTACTTCAATTGAATTTTTCCCAAAGCCCACTGTGGGATTCGAACTTCTGCCTTGGATCAATGACCTCACTTACTAACACAGAAGGCATCTGATCAGTCCCATCTCTCTGTTCATATCAAGATCCTCTCATACAATTTTCAGTGGCAAACGCACCCACTGACACTGCTTTAGAATGAGGGCCATCCAGAGGAACCACTCCTGACTGCACCTCGAAGATGTGCAGAGGGTGGTATGTGTACAGGACCAGTTGCCAAAGGAAGAGGTTGAGGCAGGTACAACAACAACAACAACATTTAGACAGGCACGTGGATGGGAAAGGTTTCCCCCACACTCATCCCCCGGTGCACCCCATAACCTCCCCAGTCACCCCGTTCTTTCCCCTCTGCCCTCCTCCTTTTCCTCCACGTCCCTCCCCCTGGCTTTACACGACACTGCCTTTTCTCTCATTACTCCTATTCGTCTCCTTCACTTCCCCCATACAGCAGCAGCACCAGTTACCTGGCTGAAGCCAGTCGACAGAACGACATCCAGTGCGCCCAGCCAGAGCAGCCGCGAATCCTTGATGTTGTCATGGCCTTTAACAGACTGGGGAAAGCAGAGAACTTATTACATATATGAAACAACCCTGCCCCCACCTTCCCCCCCCCCCCCCACCAACATTCCTCTCTCCTCACATCCTCCTCCCACTCTCCATATCAGCCTCCCCCTCCCTACCAGTACCCTCCCTCCATCTCAGCCTCTCCCTCCCTCCCTCCGCCTCCCCCTCCCTCCATACCAGCCTCCCCCTCCCTTCCAAACAGCCTCCCACTCCCTCCCCACCAGCTTCCCCTGCCTCTCCCTCCATCCCCTCCCCTCCCCTTCTACTCAGCAGGCCAGCAGGTTTTACCGATCCCAGGCCAAGGACAAGCCCCCCCTTTGCTCTCCGCACTTGTGTAAATGTTTACCGTAACGGCAATGACACAAGCGGAGTTGCCCGACGCCGGGGAAACACAGCAGGCCAGAGACCGGTCACTGCCCCCTCCCTTCCCAGGCGGTAGAAGATGCCCGCAGAATGCCCGCTGGCAGAGCTGGCAGCCTGTCGCGCCTGTAGATCATGGACTGGTCCTTCGTGCCGGGCACTCTGTTAATTCTCACACTGCTCTGCTGGGGGTCTGTGCATTAACTGAGTGGTATTCCCCACTTCTCCTCACCCACACCCAAGCACGTACACATTTCTCACACTACCTTCCGCCTCCCCAGTCACCCTGCTCCTTTCTCCTCCTTCGTATACACATCTCATTTCCGAGTCTCGCATTTCATTTCCCCGCTATTCCTCCTCTTTAGCCGCCCCCCCCGCCCCTTTCCGCACATATTCAGGGGCAACTTACAGAGGGCCAATTAGCCTATCAGCCTGCACATCTTTGGGATATGGGAGGAAACCAGAGCACCCAGAGGAAACCCACGTGGTCACATAGGGAATATGCAAACTCCACAAGGACAACAGCTGAGGTCAGGACCGAACCAAGGTCCCTGGTGCTGTGAGTCAGCAGCACTACCCGCTGTGTCGTCCCTTTAAAATGTCTACCTCCCATCTAATGGAGCAACTGTGGATCCAGAGGTACACTTCAAACTCCCGACCCAGATTTCAGTCTCCACTGTCAGCCTGAGTCTGGCTGCTTGTTTCCTTTCCCAATGTGATCCCTTTACACAGAAGGTGCGAGGCAAACAGAACGGTGTTTGTTCGGAAAGGCTGACAGAAGCTTGCACCAGTCAGTGAAGACTGAGAGGCCCCTGTTACTTGGTCAGACTGACTGTTGCAGTCTGTTCTCAAACTATGAGTAGAGCAGGGCTGTCTTGTGCGAGGAGGCTCTGGCTAACGGCGGGCGGCTCAGTGTCCGCGGGATTAATGACAGCAGCCTCCCACTGCATTATTTTAAACTGATTCAGAGATAGAGAGAAAGTAAACTTTGGGCAGCAGCCTGGGTGACGGCTTCTTGCTGTTGTTCCCCTGACACTCGGCATCCGGTGTTACACACGGCTCTCTGACAGCCGGGGCATCGGCCCCGAGCCAGCCCATCCCATCGGACATTCCCCGCGGCACAGACCACCAGCACAGACCGCTACACTTCCCCCTCCGCCATTCCCCACCTCCTGCCCGCACCCACACTCTCCTTAGGCCGGGGTTATTATTGTCACATGCACCAAGATACAGTGGCGAGCTTTGTGTTGCATGTTATCCAATCAGATCAGATAATGCCACGCATAAATACAATCACATCAAACTCAAGTACAATAGATAGAGCAAAGGGGAAGATACAGAGTGAAGAATATAGTTCTCAGCATTGTAGCGCATCAGTTCCAGAGACAAAGTCCCATGTCCACAATGGGGTGGAGGTGAATCGGACAGTACCCTCGCTTATGGAAGGATCGTTCAGATGCCTGAACAGAAGTTGTTCCTGAGCCTGGAAAGAGGCTTTTAGACAAGGATATGCAGGGATTGGAGGGATATGGAGCAGGATCATGTGTAGGCAGGGAAGATTAGTTTATCTTCGCATCATGTTCGGCATGAACATTGTGGGCTGAAAGGCGACGGGGATCAGGGGGATCTTATTGAAACATATAAGATTATTAAGGGTTTGGACACGCTAGAGGCAGGAAACACGTTCCCGACGTTGGGTGAGTCCAGAACCAGGGGCCACAATTTAAGAATAAGGGGTAAGCCATTTAGAGCGGAGACGAGGAAACACTTTTTCTCACAGGTAGGGCGATGGAGGGCAGGTTCTCTGGATGCTTTCAAGAGAGAGCTAGATAGGGCTCTTAAAGATAGCGGAGTCAGGGGATATGGGGAGAAGGTAGGAACGGAGTACTGATTGTGGATGATCAGCCATGATCACATTGAATGGCTGTGCTGGCTCGAAGGGCCGAATGGCCTACTCATGCACCTATTGTCTGTTCCTGTATGTTCTTTCATCTTTACTATCTCCTTCAGAAACTGAATAGTAACTGAACTGGGATTTTACTTCGGAGTCACGTGAGTGACTACGTGAAGAACCCCGCCAGGACGCATGCGTGTCATTTCGCTACACGCATTGCGAAACGTCAGACGCGGTGGAAGGACGTTCCCCCGCGGCGGCAGTTTAAGAGCCACCAATACCATCACCAGCTGTGGAGGTAGATGGACAGCACAGGAGGCATCCTTCTTACTCACACTGGGTATAAACTACTTGGACATGTTGGGTACATTCCATGGCCTAAAGTCATATTGTACTGGATCACAACACCAGCATGTTAGATTACAAATAGACAATACCACTGTGGTAGCATACATCAACCACATGGGTGGCAACAAATCGATATCATGTGACAATCTCGCTAATTCAATTTGGCAATGGTGCATCCAGAGAGATATTTGGATATCAGCCACTTACCTACCAGGGAGACTAAATTTAGTGGCAGACACCAGGTCACGCAAATTTAATGAAAACACCGAATGGATGTTAAACAAAATGGTATTTGCTGACATTACAGCAAAATATGGAACACCGGATATCGATCTATTCGCATCCAGACTAAACAACCAGATACCTAATTATGTTTCATGGGAACCAGACCCTGGGGCAGCAGCAACAGATGCATTTTCGCTGCATTGGGGGAAATTGTTTATTTACGCATTCCCTCCTTTCTGCCTCATCAGTCGGGTATTAAGGAAAATACAACAAGACTCTGCGTCTGGTATTTTGGTAGTACCCGATTGGCCTACACAACCATGGTTCCCAGTGGTGCAAAACATGGTATTAGAACCATGTAGTACCATCCCACATAGACCAGATTTACTACTACATCCCGTGACAGGGGATAGCCATCCATGCCATAAATGCTTGAACCTGTTAATTTGTAGAGTTTAAAAACACCACTTCTACAACTGGGACTAACGGACCGAACAGCGAACATCATCTCGGCGGCCCAAAGAGAATCAACTAAAAAACAATATCTGGTCTACATCAGGAAGTGGGAAATGTACTGTCATAAGAACAAAATCACCAATAGAAATATGAACATCCCATCTGTTCTGGAATATCTGGCAGGCCTCCACTATGATGAGGGGCTCAGCTACAGTGCCATCAACAGCGCCAGATGTGCCCTGTCGACTTACCTATGGCAGGGGACAGAGCGTTACACGGTAGGGACTCACCCTCTGGTAACTAAGCTCATGAGGGGAATATTTAATACGAATCCCCCAAAAACCAGGTACTCCCAAATTTGGGATGTAAGCATTGTCCTGAAAGCACTCAGGAACTGGTCTCCAGCATCTACTCTGTCCCTACACAGACTAACTTTAAAAACAGTCATGTTAATGGCATTGGTCACGGCACAGAGGGTTCAGTCACTGCACAAACTCAGACTGGACAACATGACCTCCTCACCTGACGATATTACGTTCCACATATACGAACTAGTAAAACAGAACAGACAGGGATCAGCAGGCCTCAATATCCAATTTAGGTCATACCCTGCAGATGACCGTCTCTGTATAGTTAGACACCTGTCACTATACATGGAGAAAACAAAAATCCTAAGAGGCAATGAGAAGGGACTGCTGATCAGCCATAAGCAACCTCACAAAAGAGTGACGGTCCAGACCATCTCGAGATGACTGAAACAAGTACTGACACAGGCTGAGGCGGATACTAACGTTTTTAAATCTCATTCCACCAGGGCTGCAGCTACATTGGCAGCAGTACAACTGGATGTGCCCATGGACCAAGTCCTCGAAGCAGCAGGATGGTCAGGGGAAAGAACTTTCCAGTCATTTTACAATAAACCAGTAATGAAAACTGGAACATTTGCAGAATTTTTTTTAAATTCTGTAAATTAATTAAACCCATAAAAGGGGTTATAATTTGTGTTAATAAATTTAATGATTTCAATAACGAATCATGTGCAATTATGTTAACACTATTCCTCCCACAGTCAAGGCAGACGTGATGCATGGACTCGTTTCTACGGCATGAAATCACAGAGCTTTAAAATCTTCACGTAGTCACTCACGTGATTCCGAAGTAAAATAGTAAGATTAAACGAGAACTTACCAGTTTGAAGTTTGATCTGTATTTTATGAAGAGTTACGATGAGGGATTACGTGCCCTCCGCTCCCACCCTGATCATATACTTAACTGGTATCTCTTCTCTAATCTTACTATGTTTAGCCATTACAGTTATCTGTGATTTCACACCGCTGCTTTGAAGAATGACACGCATGCGTCCTGGCGGGGTTCTTCACGTAATCCCTCATCGTAACTCCTCATAAAATACAGATCAAACTTCAAACTGGTAAGTTCTCGTTTAATCTTACTATTTAGTTTTCTTCAGAGTGGAGAAGGCAGGGATAAAAATCGCCATGCACAACCCTGACTCTCCTTCAGCAACAGCACACTACACTGGACTTGTTTATCTAATTATGTTTTTGCACAAATATCTTGGTCTTTTCCTTTCCATGTCTTGGATAATTTTATGCATTTTTTATGTAATTTCTGCAATTTTATGTATATCTATGTGCATGTTATGTATATTGGTCTATATTCATGTATAATTTATGTACATTTCATGCTTATTTATGTGTATTTATGTGCATAATTTATGTATGATTTGCCTGTGATTTATGTCTGAAGAAGGGTCCCGTCCCGAAACGTCACCTATCTATGTTCTCCCGGTACTGCTGCCTGACCCACTGAGTTACTCCAGCGATAGATAGACACAAAGTGCTGGAGTAACCCAGCGGGTTAGGCAGCATCTCTGGTGGAAAAGCATGGGTGATGTTTCGGGTCGGGACCCGTCATGAGACATAAATGACCCCAGCACTTTTTGTAAACCAGCACCTGCAGTTGCTTTGCTTTCCTTATGTTTGTGTGTAGTCTGAGTCTTCGTGCTTGTGCTAGTGCAGGCAGGACTCTCACTGTTCCTGCACCTCATCCAGTTAAACACAACCCGACTTAACCCAGTCTGTCAAAGAGGGAGACAGTCAGCAGAGCCACGAGCGGTGGGGTCATGGTGATGGCGAGGTCGCATCAGGCAGCTCGGAGTGAGTGAGTGAGAGGGAGGTGGTGAGGCCGTGGCATCTCCAGGACGGCGCTCACTGAGGCAGCGGTTCGGTTTGGATGGACCAGCCTGGGGGAGGGGAGGGGCCACAGGCACCAGAACACTCTGGGCTGTTTATACAGGAAGAACAGATTAAGCAGAGCCAAAATACCACACATTCCAGAGGCAGCCAAGCCTGTTCCCGCAGCCCGTTACCATGGCAATACTTCCCCCGGCAGCAACCAGAGCTCTGTGACACCTCAGCCGGTGAGGACGTTGCACCGCACGGCCAGGGAACGGGGTTAGAGGCATGTGTTGGCTAACTCACCCACTCCCTCCGCACCCTCATAACCTCAGACCACACACGGAGAGAGTAGCGGCGCAGAGAGGGGAGATTGGGGGGGGGGGGGGGGGGGGGGAGAGTGTGCAGGATGGCAATGAAAAACAGAGGGGGGGGGGTGAGAGAGAGAAGAGGTGCAAGAACAGAGGGGGCAGAAAAGAGGGAGTCATTACAGCACTGAGCCCCTGCCAGTGCATCCAGCATAGACGTCAGGTTTATCGACAATCAGTGGCTGCCTGGTTGGCGGCCATCACTGTTCCACTGGGCAGGGCACACACACGCACAGACACACGCACAGACATGCTTTTCGCAAAGCACACTCCACCCCACCCCACAAGGCCTGAGCTTTGCCACGTGCCCATCTCTGGGGCAGCAGGTTCCATGCGCGTGCCAGGAGCGAGGGAGGTTACCTGCACCGCTGAAGACTTGGCCCTTGGGTCGAAAACCCGCAGCATCTTATCCTGAGGAGAGAGTCACAGAGAGGAGGAGGTTAGGAAGGCATTTGCCAAGTAACACCAGTGCAATTCAACACACACAGAAAATAGAACGGTGGATGGCGGGGGAGAAGGGGGTTGTCCAGGATCTGGGGGTAAATGAGAGAGGGCGGCAGGGAGAGACAGAGACAGGGACAGACATCGGAGGTAAGGGTGAGGGAGAGGAATGGGGGAGTGTTGGCTGTATTTGTTTATTAGTGTCACATGCACTGATACACAGGGAAGAACTTTGTTAAGTGGGCAGATCATGCCATGATGAGTAGTCAAACCAGGGCTGACTCAGGTAGTCAAAAAGATATACAGATTGCAGAACATAATGTGATAGCTACAGAGGAAATGCAGAGGTGTGGGGACAGGGAGTGTGGTGCAGGTGTGGGGAGTGTAGCTGGTAGCAGTGGTCCAGGAGCTGGGGGTGTGGTGGGGACTGGCAAGGTGGGTGGGGATGGTGGTGTGGGGTTGGGGAGGGTGTTGTTGGCAGTGGTGGTCTGGAAGTTGGGGCACGGCTGCCACCTGGTGGCGGGCGGTGGGAGTAGCGGGTGCCCACGCAACAGCTCACGCTGCCCTCTGCTGGCCACGTGGCTTTGCAGCAACTTCAGTGACTGGAGACCACAGGAACTAGCATCATGAGAAACAAAACAACGGCTGGAGACACAAGGAACTGCAGATACACAAAATTGCTGGGGGAACTCAGCGGGTGCAGCAGCATCTATGGAGCGAAGGAAATAGGCGACGTTTCGGGCCGAAACCCTTCTTCAGGAACTGCAGATGTTGGTTTATAAAAATAACACAACCTGCTGGAGGAATGATCTGAAGAAGGGTCCTGACCCAAAACGCCACCTATCCATGTTCTCCAAAGATGCTGCCTGACCCGCTGAGTTACTCCAGCACTTTGTGTTTCTGTTTGTAAACCAGCACGTACGGTTCCTTGTGTCTGCTGATGGATTCCCCTTTCGTTAATGTTCAACTGCAACAATACCTGGTGCTCAGCACTGGAGCGCCTGAGCTGTGTAGCGCCCGAGCTGTGCCTTGTTCAGATATGTTTAGTTTAGTTTATGTACCCGTGAAAAGTTTTTTGTTGCGCGCTATCCAGACCGTGGAAAGACTATACATCATTACAATCAAGCCATCCACAATGTACAGATACAGGATAAAGGGAATGATGTTTAGTGCACATGAAGAATGAGCAAATAAAGAATTTAGTGCAAGATGAAGGATGTCAGAGCTGCCCTGAGCTGTGACACCTCCGCTGGTCCCACGGGGCTGGAGGATCTGTCAGAGGCCCCATGAGCAGAGCTGTACTGAGCCCCCGGCCCCTCCCTCCATACACTCACCTTGCAGGAGGAGCCCAGCAGGCAGCCATCCCCCTTCCAGGTCAGGCTCTGCACTTGGTCCCCGTGGTCACCGAGAGCTGTGAGAGAAGATAAGTAGTGAGGCACAGATACCACTGCAGCCCTGTCTCACACGGCGATGCAGCGGGCGAGAGCAAAGCAGCCGAGGGCAGGAGGCGATGGGGTAAAATCACAGCCGGGCATCAACCACGGCAGCTGTGGCCAGAGGTAGAACACGTGGGCACCTCTCTCCGCAGACAGTCAAGGATCCTCACCGTGCTCTCTTCTCCCTGCTACCGTCGGTCAGGAAGTACAGAAGCCTGAGGTCCCACACCACCGGGTCAGGAACAGCTACTTTCCTACATCCATCAGGTTCTTGAACCAACTGCACAACCTTAATCCAACCTCGGTAATGGAACTCTATGATCATCTCTTGCAACACCAGGTACTTAGTATTGTAATTATATTTTTGCATATTTTGTAATTTTACAGTCTCTTTCCTTTTAAGTATAATGTATGTATAATGTATGAATAATTTGCTTTTGTGTGTTGGGCTGAGTCCATGTCCCTGTGCCAGTGCTGCTGCAAGCACGTTCTTTCATTGCACCTGGACCTCACCCTCCTCGAGCATGTGACGATAAACTTGAACCCATGTAAAGTAAGCGTTGGGCCAGGGTCACTATTCAGCCAGACTGTTACAATAGGGAATCAGAAATCACAACACTGACAAAATCACAGCGTCTGATGGCAGCTTGTTGTGGATAAATGACCCCTTGTGTTGCACCTTTACAACACCTCGGGACAGCTCAAAGTCACAAGCAGTGCTGCAGAGATGGAGAAAGGCAGTAGCAGACCATTCAGCCCTTGCAGACTCCCATTCAACGGCATCATGGCTGATACCCTACCTCACAGTTTACTTTAGACTTTAGTGATGCAGCATAAAAACAGAGCCTTCGGCTCATCGAGTCTGCGCCGACCAGCAATCATCCCATACACTAGCACTATCCTACACACAAGGGACAATCTCCAGAAGCCAGTCAACCTATACATCTTTGGAGTCTGGGAGGAAACCGGAGCACCCGGAGAAAGTCCACGTGGTCACAGAGAGAATGTACAAACTCTGCACAGAGAGCACCCATAGTCAGGATCGAACCCTGGCACTGTAAGGCAGCAACTCTACTGCTGTCTCGTACTATACATGCATATGATAGTAAACACCTTGACTTAACCCTTTAGATGGACACAAAATGCTAGAATCACTCGGAAGGTCAAGCAGCATCTCTGGAGTAAAGGAATTGACTTAACCCTTTAATATCTTTGGTGTCTAGAAATCTCTCCTCATTACAAATATTCAGAGATTATGTCCACCAGCTTTGTTGCCCAGGTTCACCACACCGCGTGCGAAAGAACAGCTCATTTCAATCCTGTCTTGCTCTGAACCTTGTGGTGAGCACCCAGATTCCAGCTGCCCTCCAGCCAGGGCAACATTCTCCCGTGCAGTCCGTGAAACCCCGAGGGGTTTTCTTTGTTTCAGTGAGATGGAGTCGACCCACTCTCTCCTCCTTGCCACGCCAGGAATGAGACGGAGAGATCGAGATGCGTTTGGTGGCGCAGTCACCTCACCTGCCAGAGGCTTCTGCTGAGCCAGGTCCCACACTGTGGCCACGCTGCCCGCCCCACTCGCTAACACCCCGTCAGCGGAAGGGTGAAAGAGCACACACTCCACGGGCGCTGCCTCTGGTCCGAGCGCAGTGCTCTGCGTGGCCGTTACCTCCGTCCCTGCGTCCTCCAGTCGCCACAGTTTCACCTGCTCACAGAAAACGTTCCGCGTTAAAAAAACCTCGTCTTCATCTCTGGTCTTTGACCAACCATCTACAGCACGGAAGGACACTAAGAGTAACTAAGTGGGTCAGGCAGCATCGCTGGAGGACATAAATAGCTGATATTTAGGGTCAGGACCCTCCTTTAGATCTAATAGTCCCTTCAGCCCAACATCCATGCTGAGCAAGATGCCCAATTTTGCAAGTTGCCAGCCAGCCTGCCCAACTCCCGCACTAGTCCCACCTTGCCACAATTGGCCCATATTACGTATGTATCCAACTATTATTGGAGGCACAAAAACTGGAGGAACAGCAGCTCCTATTCCACTTGGGTGACTTCCAACCCAACAGTATGAACATCGCATTCTCCAGTTTTTGGTAACTACGAACCTGCAAACATCACCCTCCCCTCCAGCCAACCACCACCCCACCTCCCCCACTCGTAGCTGCATCCCACCTGGATCCCCCCCCCATTCCCTACCACCTTCCTCTGGCTTCAGATTTCACTCCTCTTCTATCCTTATCTCACACTTTTTGTCTTCTCATCTCTGGTCTTTGTCCAACCTGCCAATTAAACTTCCCCCCACCCCCTCCTCACCCGTATCCACCTATCACTCATCAGGCTACCCATGTTCTCCAGAGATGCTGCTTGATCCGCTGAGTAACTCACACTTTGTGTCTTTCTTTGTGAGCCAGCATCCGCAGTTCCTTCTGTCTACGTTGTTAAACACAAGACTTGGACCAATTCCTATTCCCGCGGAACACCAGAGTGCAGTGCTTGCCCACCCCCTTCCACCCCCCCACCCACTAGACCATCCCCCGCCTCACAGACCCCCCTCCAACCCTAGCGACCCCCCCTGCCCGAGGTGATCCCCCAACCCCATGTTGACCCCAAGGGGCCCCCGTTGCCAGCCAGCCTGCCCACCTCCCACCCCGCACAGGACGCACTGCGTGGGCACGTTACCGTGGTGTCGGCCGAGCATGTTGCCAGCAACGCGTCGTCAAACGGCGAGAAATCAAAGTCAGTCGTCAGATCTGCAGGTGGAGAGGAGAGAGTCAGCACCACACTGGCACCATCACCTGTACCCACACCCCACAGGGCACTGTGACTGTAACCACACCCCACTATTGACTCTACCCACACCTCCTTTGTTTATGTAAATATTACTGACGATGTGTCGTGGACCAACCACATTGATGTGACAGCCAAGGCAGCACAGCAACGCCTCTACTTCTCCAGGAGACTGGGGAAATTTGGCATGTCTCCAATGATTCTCATAAATTTCTACAGATGCACCATAGAAAGCATACTGTTGGGATGCAACACAGCTCCATTTGGGAACAGGTCTGCCCAAGACTACAGGAAATTGCAGGACATTGTGGAAATAGCCCAGTCCATCACACAGAGCCGACTTTCCACCATTGATTCCACCCACACTTCACGTTGTCACGGAAATGCAGCCAACATAATCAAAGACTTGTCCCACCCGTCATTCCTTCTTCTCCCCGCTCCCGTCTGGTAGAAGAAACAGAAGCTAGAAAGTGTGCACCACCACACTCAGGAACAGCTTCTTCCCCTCTGATATCGAGGTTTCTGAAATATCCTTCCATAAGCTAGTGCTGTCCGATTCACCTCTACCCCATTGCTGCCGTGGACTTTGTCCCTGGAACTGGTGTGCTGCAATGCTGAGAACCATATTCTGCACTCTTTTTGATCTTCCCTTTTGCTCTACCTAGTGTACTTTAGTTTGAATTGATTGTATTTATGTGGACCATTATCTGATCTGATTGGACAGCATGCGGCACAAAGCTTTTCGCTGTACCTCGGTACACGTGATAATAATAAACCTACACTTGTGGACGAGGCGCTGTGCCGTTAATGTGGAACGCGAGTAGCTGCCTGGCATCACCGACAGATACCCAGAGCAGCCCCGCAGTCCAGAGCTGCAACTTGACATAGGGGCCCACCTTACCTGCAGCCTACAGAGGTCTAAGTTTACCTGCGTGACAAGGAAGCTCCGACACGTGCCGCTTGTCTCTGCGTCCGTTTTCCAGTGGAAGAATCCCAAGCGTGCCACCTCCTACGCCAAACCAAAAAAAAAACTTTACAGACAGCCGCTCAGAATACAGGGTGAAAAACTAACTCCCGGTACACTGCTACAGAGACCGGAAGTTAGATCTTAATCTAAAATAAACATTCGATCAGCTAACCTCAAATAAACGTCACTGATAACATTTACCTAAATTCCCATATAAATTCATTATAATTCTAATCGCGAATTTCCTGTAACCTCATTGCAGACATTGGACGTTGTCTCTGGAACTGCTGAGAACTATATTCTGCCCTCTGTATCTTTCATAGACCAAGATGTCCCATCTAAGTTATTCCCGTTTGCCCGCATCTGGCCCATCCCTCTAAACCTTTCCTATGTATAAAGTGTGGGTTTTATGGATGTAGAATTTATAGATAGGAAAGTAGATTTACTGCCATTCTGTAATCTTTCTCTTTGCTCTACCTACTGTGTTCAAGTTTGATTTGATTGCATTGGTGGCTAGCATCTGATTTAACTGGATAGCATACAAAACATAGCTCGGTACGCGGGACAATAAAGATTAATCTCTCCCACCCTATCCCTTGTGCTGATCTTTTTGTGCAGAGAATCAATCTCTCCATTGAGACATTGTGGACTTTGCCTCCACTGGGCCAGACCCACTGAGGCGTAACACCCCACGGTGCCCACAGTCCTGTGGGAGCCATAAGACACAGGAGAAGATTAAGCCCTTCAACCCATCAAGTTTGCTCTGCCATTCGATCATGGATGATCTATTTTTCCTTCTCAACCCCTTTCTCCTCCCACTGCAAGTGTAGAGCAGGGAAATCAGATGGGAACAGGAGCAACGATGATATCGGAATGGATAGTGCAGTGGACGGTGAGGAAGGTTATTTAAAATTTCAACAGGATCTAGATCAACTTGGAAAGTGGGCCACGGAATGGCAGATGGAATTTAACTTGGGCAGGTGCGATATGTCGCATTTTGAGAAGTTTTTTTGTTGTTGGTTTTTTTTTGTTTATTTTATTAGAAGTTAATACAGTACAAAACAGTACAGTGGAACCTAATTTTAGGTGCCAACTATGTCATACCGTAATCCATTCTATGTACAACCTCTAGTTTTATGTTTTGAGAAGGAAGTAAGCAAGACAAGAAAAAGAAAACAATAGAAAGGGGAAAAAGAGGAAAAATAGATGGTAGAGAATAGAAAAACGTGAAGTGTGTATATAAAAAAAAGAAAAAGTGGAAAGTAGAAATAGGAGAGAAGGCCCCTTAAAAGAGAAATTTTCAAATCTTTATTCGGAGATGTAGATCTATCCGCGGCATGAACTGAAATTAGCAATCTTTACGGTACCGCTGCATCACATGATTCCAAAAAGTCGATGAAAGGAGACCAACTCCTTAAGAATTGGTCATATTTATCTATTAGTCGGAGTTAAACCAAGGCTGGAGTTACACAGTGAATAGCAGGGCCCATGGGAGCATTGTAGAACAGAAAGACCGATGGGTACCGGTACATGGTTCCTTGAAAGCGGTGTCACAGGCAGATACGATAATGAAGGCAGCTTTTGGCACGCTTGACTTCATCAGTCTGGGCATTGAGTACAAGAATTGGGATGCAATGATACAGCTGTTGGCGAGACCACACTTGAAGTATTGTGTGCAGTTCTGGTCACTGAGCTATAGTTGAAGGATGTAATTAAACTGGAAAGGGTTTAGAAAAAGATTCACAAGGATGTGATGGGACTGGACTTGAGTAAGGAGAGACTGAATAGGCTGGACCTGTTTTCCCTGGAGTGAAGGGAGCTGTGGGGTGATCTTTATAAAATCATGAGGAGCATAAGGAAGATGAACAGTCACAGTCTCTTTGATATGGCAGTTGGGTCTAAAACTAGAGGGCATAGATTTAAAGTGACATGGAAAGATTCAAAGAGGATTCTGAGTGACAATGTTTTCACACATTATGGTGGGTATGTGGAATGATCTGCCAGAAATTAATGACTGGACATTTATACAGGTATGTGGATAGAAAAGGTTTAGAGGGATATGGACTGCACAACACAACACTGGTCTGAAGAAGGGTACCGACCCAAAACGTCACCTATCCATGTTCTCCAGAGATGCTGCCTGACCTGCCGAGTTACTTCAGCACTTTATGTGTTTTTTTCACACTGACAAATGCTGGTGACATAAATAAATCAAACAAATAACAAGAGGTTGCAGGCGAGATCAGCACATTGGCTGGACACAGGCACTGCTGTAACCGGCTAAGACCTCAGGCCGAAGTGGCTTCTCCGCTGGCCCTGGCCATTGCGAGTGTTCACCTCCACTGAAACGTTCATTTACCTGGGCTGCTGGCATTGAAAGCAATGAAGGCACAGCTCGACTTGATGTGATTTCCGCAGGAAGTGGCAGAGCCGCTTCTGATGCCATTGATCCAGTCCTGTAGCAGCATAAAGGCACGGTTACCATGACGGCCATCAAAGAGGAACATCCCATGTACACAGCCCCTCTCATTCCCTCCACAACTCAGGCATCAGAGCCACGCACCCGCGAATGGCAGCCACACCTCGGTTACCTGCCACGTGTTATCTCACCTCACCAGTTCAATCCACATTCTCTCTCTCTATCTTGCACCACCAAACCCAGGAACATTTTTTCCCCTCAGTTGGATAGACAGAGGGAAAAAATCAGCAGGACAGGCAGCATCTCTGGATAGAACAAATGTATGATGTTTCGGGTCGAGTCCCTTCTTCAGAGATGCTGCCTCTTCCGCTGAATTACTCCAGCATTTTGTCTATTCTCGGTGTATACCAGCATCTGCAGTTCCTTCCAACACTTTCCCCTTCTGTTATCAGCTTCTAAATGGTCCTTCCATAAAATAAGGTACTGTTTGATTCACCTCTACCCCAATATGGAACTGAAGCACTAGAATACTGAGAACTATATTCTGCACTCTGTATCTTCCCCTTATTCTACTCTACTGTACCTATTGTACTTGAGTTTGATATGATTGTATCAATGTACGGTATATTTGATCTGTTTAGATGGCAGGCAAAACAAATCTTGTCACTGTATCCCAGTACATGTGACAATAATAAACCTAAACATCTCTGCCACTGCCATTTTTCCTCCCTCCTTGCCCGGGATGTGCTTGTGCAAGCACAGATTCTCTGACTCATACGAGTGGTGACAGTTTCCTCGGACGGCGCTCCGCTGCTCAGTACGTTCCTACTGCGAGTCAGACTTGCAGTTTGCAGCCGCTTCCTTCCTCTCTTCTCCCCACCAAAGACAGCGGAAGGAAATTGCAGCATTTTCGCTGAGCAACAGCTAGATGCAAGAGAGTTGGTTATATATATATATTCGCCTCTTTCTGCCGGGGATATGTCTATACATCTCAAATGCATCAACAATAAAGGGCAGATCCTGTTCTAACTTGCAGCCTGCATAAAAGGGAGAATTCCAGCCTTTTGACACTATCAACATTCCATTAAAAAGAGAAACGTTTATTTCTACTGCCCCTTCCAAACTGACAGAGTGGCTGCAGATGCTTTGCAGCCACCTTGCATGCACCGGTGGTGCAGTGTATAGGAGAGAGCGGCCAACCAGTGCACGGCAAGATCTCATAAACACCAGTGCAATGGTAAAGCAACCTGTTTCAGGGAGTTTGCCACTGACAGCGGCACCGGCACCGGCACACTGGCCTCTGGCAAAGGACGGCTCCTGCGACTGAGTCGCGCTCCCTCAGCTGAGGCCCAGTCTCTGGAGGGAGCGCCTCACCCTCCCCGCGGGCTGGCCCTGCCCTCCTCCCCCTTCACACACAGTCCCCGGCCGCTACTAACATTGCTGCCGACGGACACTCACTCACCGCTCGGACCGGCAGCCGCGGCGCCGTGTTCTTGTACTTTGACGCCCTGAAGCGACTCATGGCCCCGCAGTTACGTTACCGCAACTTCACTCGGTCAGCGATTGCGCCGACTGCCCGGGGCGGGCGGGCAGGTGGAGACTGGGCGTGGCTCGGCGAGCGACTAGGACGGCCTGCGAGTTGCGTGCGTACGACGGCGCCGTCAGCCACGCCTGTCAATCACTGGAGTGGGCGTGGATGTTTGAATGACGGACGGCAGTGGGCAGGCCAATGATGTCATGTGGGTGTGGTTTGGGGAACGTCACGTGCAGAGTGGAGCAGGCCTGGTCTGAAGCAAAGATTTTCGAGGATCTTTGGTCTGAAGAAGGATTTCGACCCGAAACGTTGCTTATTTCCTTCGTCCATAGATGCTGCCTCACCCGCTGAGTTTCTCCAGCATTTTTGTCTACCTTCGATTTTCCAGCATCTGCAGTTCCTTCTTAAACATGCTTGGTCCAAAATGGAATAGGCGGGGTTTCAGGCGGATTGACTGAATATTAAATCTTAACCTCAATGCTGCAGATGCTAGAAATCTGAAATTGATTGCCAAGTGTTTTATTGTCAATTTGTCATATGTACCAAAACAATGAAATTCTTACTTGTAGGAGCACAACAGATATGTAAACATGTGTAGGATCTCGCCGATATACAAAAGTCCACACCTGGAACAGCAGATACAGTAGATGAGGTTGGAGGAGGTAAAAGTGAACCTCTGCCTCACCTGAAAAGACTGTCGGGGTCCTTGGACGGAGTCGAGGGGGGAGGTATGGGGACAGGTGTTGCATCTCCTGCGGTTGCAGGATATGTAAACATGTAAACATAGATATGTAAACATATTACTCTATTACTCATTATATATTCAAATAGACAAATAAATAAATAAATGACTGAAGAAGGGTTTCGACCCGAAACATCACCTATTCCTTTTCTCCAGAGATGTGGCCTGACCCACAGAGTTACCCCAGCTTTTTGTGTCTATCTTTGGTTTAAACTAGCATCAGCAGTTCCTTCCTACTCAAACAAATAAAACATACAGGGATCTCGGGCAAGTTGGGCCGAATGACCTGTTTCCATGCTGTAAGGCTCGATCACTTTAAGTACCGAGTGGAAAGAGACACAGCGGTGCAGCAGGTAGAGCCACTGCCAAACAGCATCAGAGACATGGGTTTGAATCTGACTTTGTCTGCTGTCTGTGTGGAGTTTCCTCCGGGTGCTCCCCACACATCCCAAAAATGTCCTCCCCACATCACAAAGATATGCAGGTTTGTAGGATAATTGGCCCTCTGGAAATTGTCCCTAGTATGTTGGGAGTCGATGAGAAAGTGAACGGGTGGTCGGCGTGGACACAGTGGGCTGAAGGGCCTGTTTCCACGCTGTCCCTCAATTCAATTTGCACTATCTTCTTATAACACAGGAACTCTGCAGCCAAATTGCTCACAACAAGCTCCCTCACATTGGGCAGATAATGCACTTGCTGGTGATGTAGTTGTGAGATAATTGTCAGTCAGTGTACGAGGAGAGTTCCTCTGTTGTAAGATCGTTCCTTTTCTTGCCCCCTGCTGATTCATTTCTCCTCGTGTTTTAGATCTGGAACTACCTGACCTGCTGAGTATTTCAAAGAATAGTTTCTTATTCTATATTTTGCAACCAAAGACATTGCCACATTTTGTCTACATTATACCCATCAACTCCATCCATATTTCTCACTGCCTCAGGAAAACAGCAACATAATTGAAGACCACTCACACCTTGGTCATTCCCTCTTCTCCACTCTCTCATCAGGCAGAAGATACAAAAGCTTGAAACAATGTACCACTAGACTCAAGAAGAGCTTTTCCCCACTGTTATCATACACTTCAACAGAGCACTCGCCTGATAGCAATGAATTCCAAATCTTCCAATCTTGCACTTTTTTATATTTGCACTGTCTCTGTAGCAGAAACGCTGTATTCTGCACTTGTTTCCTTTCCCTTTTGCATAACCTACTATATACATGCTTAGTTTGATTGTACTCATGTATAATATGATTTGACTGAATAACATGCAAAACAATGTTTTTTTACTGTGGGAAAGAACTGCAGATGCTGGTTTAAATCGAAGGTAGACACAAAGGTAGAAGGTATACATGCTGGAGTAACTCAACGGGTCAGGCAGCATCTCTGGAGAGAAGGAATGGGTGACGTTTCGGGTCGAGACCTGAAGAAGGGCCTGGACCCGAAACCATGACCCACTGAGTTACTCCAGCATTCTGTGCCTACCTTTTTTTTTTACCGTATCTTGGTATGCGTGATAACAATATATCATATACCTTTCAATTTTGGTTGAAAATCAGCAAAACTGGAAATATGAAATAGAAAAATACTGGAAACTCTCAGCACCTGTGGCACAAGAAACCATTTATGTTCCAGTTCCTGATCTGCTGAATGCTTGCGTAGTTTTTTGTTTTTTTTATTTCACTTCTTGGTCACCTTTTGAAAACTCGAGTTGATGTTACACAATTTCGCACGCACAAAACCATGCTGCTGCCTCTCCAAATGCATGCATTGAGTCACCTGCAAAATAAAGCCTTTCACAGTACCTCGTTGCACGTGACAATAATAAACCCAAATCTATTCAATAACATATCCATCACTGATGTAAGGCTCACTGGTCTGCAGTTACAGCCTTAACTCACAGACTTTTTTAATTAGAGGCATACATTAACCCAACCTCTAGTGCTTAACTGTTTTTACAGTTCCCACCTCCTCTGACAGCTCACTCCAGACACTGTGGAAAAAAAACGGATTCTTCTTTCTTTTTAACCTTTTTCTTTTTACCTTAAATCTATGCCCTCTAATTTCAGACATCTTATGGTAAACATATACTACAGTGAAGCTGACCAAACATATTCTAGGACAATCTTGACTCAGAATTCCAGCACCTACTCTCTCTTGTGACTCCAGGATTGGGGTGGACTTTGGTCTAGAATTCCTGCACATTGTTATTTGTAAATAAAGGACCAAATATTGGATGGAGGGTATTGGGCACTGCCTGATGCCGGAAGGGAGGATTAAATGGAGTGAGTGGGGTGGGGTTGTGTGATGGAGAGAGGGGAACAGGGATGGAGAGAGGGGGACAGGAATGGAGAGGGGAGGACAAGGATGGAGAGAGGGGGGACAGGGGCGGCGTTAGAGAGGCAGGGATGGAGAGAGGGGGGACAGGAGGGGAGTTAGAGAGGCAGGGATATAATGAGTGTGGCAGGAATAGAGTGAGGGGGCGGAGGCGACAAATCCTGCCAGGCTGCAGTGGATTGCAGGTTGATTGAGGAGCGGGTTGAACGCCGCTCACGGAGTTTGGCTGTCGATTGAGTGCAGCTGCAGGGAGGGACCGCGCCGGTCCGGAGGTTGGGAGAGAGAGAGAGGAGACACTAATAGTAGGGAAATATTGTATTGGGGTATCGGCCGACGGCCTGTATAGGTCCGGTAAACGGTGCTCTGGCAATATTCCCTGCTGTTACAAAATGACAGGAGAGAGTGGGTCTAGTGGTATGGAGGCCAGTGGAGGAGAGGATAATGAAGGAAATGTTGAGAAGGAATGGGAAACCGTGGGAACACGGGGTAGTCCCAGGAAGAGCAGCCGTAAAAGAAGGAAAAGCAATATTGGTGGATCGGAGAGTGAAGACAAGGAACCAGAAAAGGAACCAGAAAAGGAAATTTCGTTAAATGTAGTGGTGAGGTTTGAAGGAGAAGGAGGAGTAAAGAAGATAGAGCCAATGAAGCTGACAAAAATAATCAGAGCCCAGGTTGGGGAAGTAAAGTATGCAAGAGTGCTGGAAGATGGAAACATGCTAATAGGGTGCAACAGTGAGGCTCAAGTTGAAAAGGCAATGAAAATGAACAAGATTGACAAAATCAAAATAATCAAAGTAGTGAGAGTGGGAGAACGGAGGAGGGCAGGGTGTAAAGGGGTTATCTATGGAATCCCTCTCAAAGTCAATATGAGTGAACTGGTTCAGGAACTCAGAAAGAAATGTGAATTAATTATGAATGCCAAAAGAATGACCAAAGGAGCAAAGAAAGAGGAAACTGAGTCAGTCCTGCTTGAATTCAAGACAGAATCCCTTCCAAAAGTGGTCCATTTTGGATTCATGCGATATAGTGTAAGAGAGTACATACCCAAACCAATGAGGTGCTTCAAATGTCAGAAATTTGGGCATATAGCTAAAATGTGCAAGGGGGCGAGGAAATGTGCAAGGTGTAGTGGGGACCATGAATATGGTCAGTGTGGAGAGGGGGTCAGACCAAAGTGCTGTAATTGTGGAGGAGAGCATAGTGTGGCTTACTGGGGCTGTGAGGTGATGAAACGTGAAGCTGAAGTACAAAACATAAGAGTGAAGGAAAAGGTCTCCTATGCAGAGGCAGCAAAAAAGGCTGACCCTACAAAACAGATGAATGAAAGAAGGATCAGGAGGGAGCAAGATATGGGCATAATGGAAACAATAAAAGAAAAAGAAAAGAGTATATGGAAAGAAAAGAAAAACCTGGTTATATTTATAGCAGGAGTAATAAATGCGACAGCAGAAGTAAAATCCAAAACAGAAAGGATCCAAATCATTGTAAAGGCTGCAGTCCACCACTTGGGCATGGCAGGATTGAAGTGGGAGGAAATACATGATGGTCTCAGTATCCAGGCGAGCCAAGAGTCAACATGTGTGGGTTAATAATATTAATGTTAATCCTACAATGGAATGCAAGAAGCTTGTTAGCCAATGGGCAAGACTTTAAGCAATTCATAGACAGTAGGAAGGAAAAACCAGATGTCGTATGTATCCAGGAAACCTGGTTGAAACCAAGTTTAGATTTTGTTCTATATGATTATGTTGCAGTGAGATGTGATAGGGGAAATGGGGGAGGGGGGGGGTTGTGCCACTTTCATTAAAAAAGGGATACCATACAAGGTATTAGGAATTGGGCAGGAACAGGAATATGTGGTAATAGAAGTGTGGTCTGAGAGGAGGAAAATCGTGGTAATAAATTACTATAATCCATGTAAGCGATTAGAGGTCAATAAGTTACAGGAAGTAGAAGGCCAGAGCAGATCTAATGTTATTTGGTGTGGGGACTTTAACGCACATAATACATTATGGGGCAGCGGAAAGTCAGATAATAATGGACAGGTAATTGAGGAATTATTAAATGATGGTAATCTAGTATGTCTAAATGATGGAAAGAAGACCAGGGTAGATGTTAGGACAGGGAAGGAGTCTGTGTTGGACCTTACACTTGTTTCTAATAGGATTGCTGCTAAATGTAACTGGGAAGTATATGAAAAGGGTACCATAGGAAGTGATCATCATCCTGTGCTATGCAAAATAAATATTACTTTAACTATGAGTAAAGAAAACAGAAGTGGACGATGGGTGTTTGGAAAGGCTAATTGGGAGAAATTTAAGGAGGAAAGTGATAGATATGTAAAACCGATACAAGAAGAGACAGATATAGAAAACTTTGAGAATAAATTGTCAGAAGGTATCAAAAGAGCAGCATTAGTTTCCATACCTAAAAGTAAAGGAAGATCAAAAAGGAAAGCTGTGCCATGGTGGGACAATAAATGTAAAGAGGCAGTGGTGAATAGAAACAGAGCATTCAGATTATTAAAAAGAACTCATAACTACCAACACATGATTAATTACAAACAGGCTCAGGCAATTGTAAGGAGGACTATAAGACAAACAAAAAGAGCATATTGGAGGAAGTATTGTGATTCAATTGGAAACACAACACAGGCAGGGGAGATATGGGGGATGATTAAAAAAATGGAAGGTGATAAAAGGGAGTGGAGTTATCCTATCCTAACAAATGGAGATCAAACTGTAGTCTCAAATAAAGACAAAGCAGAACTAATGGTTAACACTTTTAGTAGGGTTCACAGCTCCCACAACTTATCAGATGAAGGAAGAAGAGGTAGGGAAAGAACAAGAGAGGAAAATGTTGAGGCCTTACAAAGGAAAGTTATCACAGAGGACAAGTACAATATTCCATTTAATTTGGGGGAGCTAAAGAGAGCTCTGGCCAAGTGTAAGAACTCAGCCCCAGGGAAGGATGATATTTGCTACATAATGATAAAGCATCTAAGTGAGGAGGGACTCCAAAAGATACTTGCACTATATAACAAGGTGTGGGAAGAAGGGCAAATACCGGAGAGGTGGAAGGAAGCAATCATTGTGCCTATTAGGAAACCAGGGAAAGATGCAAGTAATCCAGTAAATTATAGACCTATAGCTTTAACAGCACACATGTGTAAACTGATGGAAAGAATGGTAAATGAAAGATTAATGCATCTAATGGAAGAAAACGGTATAGTGGCTAATTATCAGAGTGGCTTTAGAAAACGGAGAGGTACTAATGATCCAGTTCTGTGCTTGGAAGATGATATAAGGAAAGCACAAGTTAAAAAAGAATCTGTAGTTACTGTATTTTTTGATGTAGAGAAGGCTTATGATATGTTGTGGAGAGAAGGTCTTCTAATAAAGCTGCATTTAATGGGAGTAGGAGGAAATATTTTTAACTGGATAATGGATTTTCTTAACGGTAGAAGTATCCAAGTTAAAATAGGGTCAGACATCTCTAGTAAATGTGTAGTCGAGAATGGAACTCCCCAAGGAAGTGCGATAAGCCCGATCCTATTCTCAATCATGATCAATGATATATTTGCAAACATTCAACCAGAGATGGGGCGATCGCTCTTTGCAGATGATGGCAGCCTATGGAGAAAGGGGAAGAATATAGATTTTATCGTGGGAAAAATGCAGCAAGGGATAGCCCAGGTGGAAGAGTGGGGAGTGAAATGGGGTTTTAAATTCTCTATAGAGAAGACAAAGACAATGGTTTTCACAAGGAAGGAAATTAAAGAGGATGTCCAGTTAAAACTATACGGCAACAATTTGGAAAGAGTAAAAGATTTCCGTTTCCTGGGAGTCCATTTTGACTCCAGATTAACATGGAGGGTCCACATTACAAAAATAATTGGAAAATGCAAAAAAGCCATCAATGTAATGAGATGCTTAGCAGGTTTAGAGTGGGGAGCAGATATATTATCTCTTAAACATATCTATGTATCACTGATCAGATCCAGACTAGAGTATGGCAGTATAGCTTATGGATCAGCATCTAAGTCAGTGTTGTCCGAGTTGGACAAAGTCCAAGCGGAAGCTCTAAGAATCTGTATAGGAGGTGTGCGGACGTCACCTGTATGTGCACTACAGGTGGAAACTGGGGAGATGCCGTTGAGACTGCGCCGCAGACAACTAATGGCTAATTACTGACTAAGCCTTAAGGGTCATGGAGAGAACCACCCAACAAAACAGGTAGTACAGGAGTGCTGGGAGAGAGGGGTGGCTCAGTCTGGAAGCTTCGGCTGGGTTGGAGGAGGTGTGGCAAGGGACATGGAAGTAGAGGACAAAGAGTTCTGCCCTGCAGTATTGTGGCCATCTGTCCCAATATGGTTACTGAACATCCCAAAAGTTGATCTGGAGATATGGGAGGCAAAAAGGAGGGGAAAAAATTCGGACTTAAAAACAGAATACCATAACCATATATATAATAGATACAGGGAACACCTCTTAATCTTCACAGATGGATCAAAGGACCCAGTAGCTGAAACAACAGGGCAGCTGTGGTAGTGCAAGGGATGAATGTTGAGATTTGCAAAAGAACAAATAACTATTTGGCAGTGTATACAGTGGAACTGTACGCTATTTTGATGGCAGTTCGGTGGATAGAACAGGTGCAACCATGCAAAGTATTAATATGTAGCGACTCATTGTCTGCAATCCAGAGTATTGGGTCTGGTGCATCCCATAGGCGGCCTGACCTAGTGTATGAAATTCTACTACTATTAAGCCAAGTAACAAGGAAGGGCAGTGACGTGACTTTGTTGTGGGTCCCAGCACACATTGGTGTGCTAGGAAATGAAAAAGTGGATAAATTAGCAAAAGAGGCCTTTAAAAAAGAGAACATAGAGGTAAACTTACAATTATCCAAATCTGAAGGAAAACACATTGTGTGGAAGAAAATAAATCAGGAATGGCAACAATACTGGGAACAGGAGACAAAGGGGAGACACCTCTATTCGCTACAAAATAGAGTGGGCATTACAGCAAGAAGAGGGGGGAACAGGAGAGAACAGGTAGTATTAGCAAGATTGAGGATAGGACACACTCACCTGAACAGCACATTAAAAATGTTGGGAAAACACCCTACTGGGCTGTGTGAGGAATGCCATCAGCCGGAAACAGTTCAGCATGCTCTAGTTGCATGTAGAAGATATGAAACAGAAAGAAGAGTTTTGATCAGTGAAATGAAGAAAATTGGAATGACAGATATATCAGAAAAGAACATTCTAGAGTATGGAGGGGAAGGAAAAGGAGTAAAGGTGTTGTTTAATTTCTTGAGGGCCTCTGGCCTTATAAAAAGGATATAATGTAAAGACATGAGGACTGTGGAGTGAAGCCAGAAGGTGGCAGCAATGCAACATTGTGGATGCCGGCTGCCGTAAAACTCCAAAGAAGAAGAAGAGGAAGAAGAAGAGTGAGGGGGCAGGATGGAGTGAGGGAGAAGGGGTACAGGGATGCAGTTAAGGGGACCGGGATGGAGTGAGGGTGTAGGGACTGGAGTGAGGGATGAAGTGAAGGAGGGACAGGCAGCATGACCCTCAGGTAAGGGCATGGGTTTGCCATCACCGAAGCTGCTAGGCAACGGAGAGTCTAATTGCGCAGGCGCAGTATGCGACGGTGCTGGTGGCCGCCCATGTGCGCAGGCGCGCCAAGATGGCGGCGGCAAGGTGCTGGGCGCGTTTGGTGTCGGTGACCTGGGGCTCGGCGGCCGGCTCATCGCTGCTGGACGCCGGGACCTGGCCCATCCTCGGCTCCCGGGGGCTAGCAACCACCTTGGTGAAGGGTCGTGGACTGCTGTCGACCGGCGGGCTAGGCCTGAGGCCCGGGCTGGAGCTGCGGCTCAGGCTGCCCGGTAAGGAGGGGGCCGGTGGCGGACGCCGGGACACGAGAGGCCGCTGCCCCGGACATCACAGGACACGGGCCCGAGGGGATGCTTAGCCCTCCCGGGCGGGAGAGGTTGATGTGACCCCTCCGTTGTCCCCACCTCCTGATCCCCACCCGGGGGCTTGGAGTCGGCAGATCCTTTGGGTGGGAGGAGAGGGCTGGACTCACGAAGTCCCGCGAATCTAAATGTTCACCACCACTTCTCATAGTCATATAACGTGCGCAACATCTGTCACTTTGCGCGGAACAAGGAATTGCAGATGCTTGTAGGGGGAAGAAAGCAGGAAGGGAGGTGGGGCCGGGATAAAGCCTGAAACTTGACAATTTCCCTCCTGGTATAAATGGGAGGTGGCGTGTGATAACAAGAAATGAGAAGTAGGAAGATTAGAAACGTATTCTTTTGAGATCTGTGTCCTTGTACAAAAATATAGAAACAAAGAACTGCAGATGCTGATTAATACCAAAAAGGACACGAAGTGCTAGAGTAATGTGCTAAATTATTCCAGCACTCTGTGTCCTTTATTGCACAAAATTGCTTTTTTTCCTTCTGGTACGTCAATAATTAACCCAGCTGGATTTATCCTCTCTTGTCTTACTGAATAAGAGCTATCTAAGCAACATTCTACATTGGAAGGTTGGTGACTGCTGTTGCTTCACCACTTGGCGAGTAGCAAGGTTTGCAGATGGTGGTTTTCAGTCCCCTGTACCAGATTTAGGATCTTGTCTGGTCAAATTGCTTCTTGTGTTCTCACATGTTTCTTGATATGTGGAGTGAATTGAATTAGCTGCAGGCAATCCTCTGTGGCAATGAGGTTCTCAGAAGAAGTAGAACCACATTGTCTGCCTCGTATTTCTGGCTGAAGATATTTGCAAATCCGTCAGCCTTGTGGGATGTTTGCCTTGGTGGAGTCGAGAACCAAGGGCATAATCTCAGGGTAAAGATAAGGAGAAATTTATTCTGAGGGTTGTAAATGTTTACAATTCTTTACCCTGGAGAACTGTGGATGCTGAGTCTAAGTTTATTCAAGGCAGAGAGAATTTTTTAGATCACAGAGGAAGTGATGGTTTTGGGATGGGAGAGAAAATGGAGTGGAACTTAATGGTAGCCAGCCATGATCTTGTTGACCAGAACAGACAAGAGGGGATGTTCTCATTTTCTGTACATGCATTAAGGGAATTTGAGCAGGGAAAGAAATCACACATTCACAATGGACAGATGGAGTTAAAAGTTATATGTAAAGTACAGAGAAAAGTATCCTGTCTGATCCAGTTTCTTTGTCAATTGTTTTATTTAAAACAAATAATTATTTCCATTTATACAGCTCCTTTCATATGGCAAAATGTCCCACGTCGCTTCAGGGAGTGTCACCAGACTGACTGACACTGTACCACAAACACAAATTAGTTCTGCTCAGAGTATGAGTCTGTCGAGCCCATTCTAATTCATTTAGATCATCTCATTCTTGAGAACTTTGATTGATTGAAAGATACAGCATCGAAACAGGACCTTCGGCCCACTGCCAACCCTCCGTACCAACCATCATTTTTTAATCACCCGTTCATAGACACAAAATGTTGGAGCAACAGCAGGTTGGCAGCATCTTTGGAGAAAAGGAATAGGTGATGTTTCTGGTCGAGACACTTTCTCAGACTGAGCCTGAGAATTACCCTTTCACACTAGTTTTATGTCATCCCACTTTCTCATCCACTCCCTATACACTAGAGGCAGTTTACAAAGGCCAATTAACCTACAAACCTGCACGTCTTTGGTATGTGGGAGGAAACCTGATAATTCGGAGGAAGCCCATGCAGTGACATGGAGAACGTGCAAACTGCACACACGGACAGCACCCGAGGTCAGGGTCGACCCGGGTCTCTGGTGCTGTGAGGCAGCGGCTCTACTCGCAGCGCCACTATACCACCCAGAGATTGGAAGCTGCATTCCAGTCTCAGTATGAATACAGATTCACTACCCCCGGGAATCAGAACGGTGACTCTTTGGTGCCCTTCCTCTGGGCAAACGATCCACTTGTTATAATTCCCATAGCGATAACTAAATGTTGTTACTAACTGTTGCTTTTCATCTCTCCCCCACCCCTCTCCCTGCTTTTCCAGGCTCTGCTCCTTATCCAGTAGGTGTGGCTGGATTTCATACCACCACTGGTTTGGCCAAGACTGATTATTATGAGGTATTAGGGATCTCACGCAAATCGACGCAGCGGGAGATTAAAAAAGCCTATTATCAGGTATGGAGGAGGAGGTTGCTTTAACCAGTTTTAATTTTCCCATTCTGTAGCCGTTCTGTCAGATAACCAGCGAACCGACCAACCTTTCTGATATCAGGCAGCATCTCTCACCTAACCCATCTGATCATCTGATGGCAGAAACAAAAACCATGTGACAGAAATCTATCCCCTTGATCTCACCTGCTCTTCTGGAGGGCCTGGTTTTGCCAATGCACAATTTTATGTGACCAAGTATATGGAACAAACTGCCAGAGGAAATAGTAGAGACAGGGACGGTAATGATATTTAATAGACACTTGGACAGGTACAGGGATGGGAGAGATGTGGGCCTGCTTGAAGCAAGGGATATTTTGCACCTTGGTCAGAATGGACGAGTTGGGGCGAGGGGCCTGATTCCTTGCTGCACAACTATCTGACTCTAAATGTCTGCATAGGAATTATGAACAGAGGGGTTAGCAGGATCCACTATGGAAAGGTAAAACACAAAGTGCTGGAGTAACTCAGCAGGTCAGGCAGCATCTCTTGAGGGGATGGTATTTTGGGTTGGGACCCTTTAGCCTGATTGTGGTGGAGAGGGGAGGGAGCGGGAAGAGAGGTCGGGGTAGGCCAAAGCCTGACAAGTGAGGGGTGAGTTTGATTGGCAGATGGGTGGATAAAGGCCAGAGATGAAAAAGGGTGTCAGCTAAGCAGAGAAGTAAAATGTAAAGCCGGACGGATATAGGTGGAAAGGGACAGTGGGGAGGGGAAGGGGGCAGGATGGTGGGAAAAATAGGTACGCACTGCGGTAGGAGGGGGTTCACGGGAATGGGAGATGGGGGTGTTACATACAATTGGAGTATTCAATTGGAAGGTGTTGCGAGACCGAGCCTCAAAATATGGCCATATCTGCATAGTGCCGCAGTAGGCCCTGATAGTGGGATCACAGACTCGCCTCACCGTTACTCTAATCTGTGATCAAGGCTTTGTATCCTCTGGTGCTGCTCCAATCCCACAATGTGGCATAGGCTGGTGACTGAATAGTGTGGCATAGGCTGGTAACTGAATGTAGTGTGGCATAGGCAGGTGACTGAACACACCTCATGGGACTTACCTACTCCCTCTGATGTTTTAGACAGTGGACTAAAGTTTGACTGGATCTGTGACACTACAAGAGGCAGTGGGAATGGCTGCTGTCGAGTCAAATTTAACTGTCTTTTCATAAATGTGTTTTTAAAAATATAGTCTGAATTAATCATCATTGTATTTGGAACACTGAAACAAAATAAATCAAAACTGATTAGAATGGGAAGCTTGCTGACATCCACTTTGGGATACAGAGTATGTGCCAGTGAAGCCTTCGGGAGAGAGGTTGGTCTCCATGTGATATCGCAGTTCAACCGTTTCTGTTGCTCCACAGCTTGCAAAGAAGTACCACCCAGACACAAACAAGGACGACCCAAAGGCAAAGGAGAAATTTTCCCAGCTGGCAGAAGCTTATGAGGTACTGGATCTGCTCTGATAATGGCCGGTGGGAGCATTGGTTGGCAACAATCCCACTGGACTTCCTGGGGCAGCGGGAAAGGGTTGTGTGGACACTGCAGTCATTGAGAGATCTGTGATCAAGGATCTGTATCCTCTGGTGCTGCCCCAGTCCTACAATGTGGTATAGGCTGGGCCAGACAGCATTGTGTGTTGGACAGAGCGAGGGTGAGAGTTTTCTGCTGGATCAGTACAGTGCAATGGGTTGAATGGCCCCTAAAAGCAACAAATGCCCTGTGTTTCCATCAGAGGCAGCACAGTGGAAGTGTCCGAGATGTCAATTTCCTAATGGCTGTGGGTGTCGCGGGTGTTCATTTCCTCCCCCCCCCCCCCCGTCCCCTTCCACCACTATCCCTCCGTTTTGTTTTAAATTTCACTCCTCTTTACGCCTTATCTGACAACCTTTTGTCCCCTTTTCATCTTGAGCCCTTGTCCACCCATTTGCCAATCACCCCCTCCTTGCCTGTATCCACCTGTCATTTGCGAGGCATGGACCCGCCCCCTTCTCTGTTCCAGCTTCCTCCCCCCTTCCACAATCAGTCTGAAGAAGGGAACTGACCCAAAACATTGTCTGTTCACCCCTTCACCAGATGTTGCCTGACTTGCTGAGTTCCTCCAGCACTTTGTTTTACTCGAGATTCCAGCGTCCATAATTTTTGATAGATTGACAGCAGGGTACAGGCCCTTCAGCCCAGCAAGTCCACGCTGACCATCGACCGCCCATTCACACTAGTTTTATATTACCCCCCTTTCTCATCCACTTCCTGCACACTAGAGAGTCCAATTGATCTACAAACCAGTATGTCTTTGGGATGTGGGAGAAAATCCTCACTGTCACAGGGAGAATGTGCAAACTCCACACAGACAACACCCAAGGTCTTGATCAAACGGGGGTCTTAGGCAGTGGGTGGGCTGTCGGGCCTGGTTTCACGCTGCATCTCTAAGCTAAACTGTGCTGGGCAGTACCCAAGGCTGTTTTCATTGCCAGGCACTGGCCACAGTTTGTTCTTTGCCAGGTTTAAGGCTCAAGCTAATGCCACTGTTGTTGGTAGGTGTTGAGCGACGAGGTGAAGAGGAAGCAGTATGACACGTACGGGGCGGCGGGCTTCGATGCCGGCACGGCGCGAGGCCAGCAGTACTGGCAGGCGGGGCCCTCCGTCGATCCAGAGGAACTGTTCCGCCGCATCTTTGGGGAGTTCTCTGGGTCTCGGTTCACGGATTTCAACAGCATGTTTGACCAACCACATGAGGTGAGTGTACTGACTGCCCGGTTATACAGAGCTGGTACTACAGGGGGTACAGTTCCACACCCTCACAACCTCCTCTGTTCCCCCTCCAAGATACTGTTGGGGTCAGAGGCTCCTGAGGGGATTGTTCGTGAACATGCAGATACTCCCAGATTATATTCAGAACCAGCCACCTACTGTACAGAGCATCCGCAGTTCCTTGAGGAAAGTCTCCCTCCATTCCAGTAGAAACAAAGAACAGATGCTGTTTCTTACCAATGATAAACTCAAAAGTGCTGGAATAACTCAATGGGTCGGGCAGCATTTCTGGAAGAAAAGGATGGGTGACGTTTCTGCCAATCTGAACAAGGGTCCCAACCTGAAACATCACCCCTCCTTTTTCTCCAGAGATGCTGCCTGACCCGCTGAGTTACTCCAGCACCTAATGTCTATCCCTCTATTCCAAGGCTGTTTGGGTCATTTCATTCACACCGAGCACCTTAGGCATGTGTTTGCTCTGCAGATTGAGCGGCTGCCACTTGGGACATGAGATTTCTACAAAATGTCCACAATTTTGGGAACTTTGTACGATGTTTTAGAAGACTTCGGTTTACCACATCAGAGACTGTTCCACCCCCTCAGGAGCTGGTGACAGCTGAGAACACTGCACTGACTCCCAAGATCTGAGCCATTTCCTATTTTATGGAAATCTGGTTGATTCATTGCTTGGGTTTGCGAACAGCTGTGCCCAAAACCACAAGAAGTTGCAGGGAGTTGTGGATGTAGCCCAGTTCATCACACAGACCAGAATCCCCACCATCGACTCCATCTACATTTCACGTTGCCTCTGGATAGCAAACAGTATAATCAATGACCTTCCTGGTCATTCCCACTTCTCCTCGCATCCATTGGGCAGAACACACAGAAGCTTGAAAGTACACCACCAGATTCAGGAATATCCTTAACCCTGTTCTTATCAGACTTCTGAATGGCCCTCCCATTTTCCAACATACCTCATTGCAGACATTGGGCTACAATGCTGTACCAAACAATATATTCTGCATTCTGGTATTTTTCTCTTTGCCACCACCTGTTGTACTTTGCATGGCTTGATTGTACTCATGTTTAGTGTGATCTGATTTAATTGGCTAGCATGCAAACAAAAGCTTCTCACTGTATCTTGGTTCACCGATAAACCGCTGCCAACAGAGTGCCAGTAACGACCACCTTCAGGCCTCCGTGTGCAGAGGAACCTGTTTGTGATTCACTTCTTCAATCTCTTCAGTTGACTGAGAAAGGTTTGGGTCCAGTTCTCTCAGAAACCTCTCTGATTTATCACTATTTAAGGGGACACCATCAAATAAATAGTCAACAAATTATCGTTTTATGTTAAAGGAGTGAATTTTGATTTAAGCTAGCAATCCCTGAAAGGAAGAGACTGTTGTTTAAAGCTGTTTGTTGGCTGTCGGTGATGATGTTGCTTCATCTCACTGCCGTGCTGTGATTGCTGCTCCCCTCAGTACATCATGGAGCTGACCTTCACACAAGCTGCAAAGGGAGTGAACAAGGAGATCTCAGTGAGCCTGGACGACACGTGCCACCGGTGTGATGGCAAAGGGAACGAGCCGGGAACGAAGGTCCAGCACTGCCACTACTGCAACGGGACTGGCATGGTACGTACAAACTAAACAGGGCCATTCGGCCCACCTTTCTATGCACGCGTAATATTGAAATCCAGGGCACACGACTGTTGTATCCTCCTCGTCCTGCTTGATGGAGCTGCTGCGCACGTTTTGCCAGGGCCACTGTGGTACCATGCCTTGTCCAAGAGTGTCACACAGCACGGAAACAGGCCCCACTCTTCCATGCAAACATGATGCCCCACCTAGCTAGTCCCATTTACCCTCATTTGGCCCATGTCCCTTTAAACCTGTTCTAGCCTTGTACCTGTCCATGTGACTTTAATAGCTGGTAGAGTCGCTGGCCACACCGAGCCAGGGACCTGGGTTCGATTCTGACCTCGGGTGCTGTTTGTGTGGAGTTTGCGCACTCTCCCTGTGACCGCGTGGATGCTCCAATTTACTCCTACATCCCAAAGATGTGTGAGTTTGTAGGTTAATTGGCCTCTGTAAAATTGCCCCTGGTGTATAGGGAGTGGATGAGAAAGTGGGATAACATAAACCTAGTATGAACAAATGATCGACGGTCAGCGTGGATAAAGTGAGCTGTAGGGCCTGTTTCGATACTGTATCTTTTAATCAATCAAGTGTTCTAGTACCTGCTTCAACTGCCTCCTGTGGCAGCTTGTTCTCAGCTCCCATCTCCCTGTGTGCAGAAGTTGCCTCTCACGATTGTTTGTGTTGCTGTGACAGGAAACGCTGAACACGGGTCCATTTGTGATGCGTTCCACATGCCGGCGCTGTGGAGGCAAAGGCTCGGTCATGACAACGCCCTGCATCGTTTGCCGAGGTAGCGGGCAGAGCAAGCAGAAGAAGACTGTGATGGTGCCCGTTCCAGCTGGTGAGACTTGGGCAGCAACCAAATCCCATTTCCCAGGAACTTCAGTGAAAGGAACCTCGGGGAGGAAGTCCAAACACATTCCAGTCTTTCAGAGCAGCACAGGAACAGGCCCTTCAGCCCACAGTGTCCGTGCCAGACATGATACCCAGTTAAACTAATCACCTCTGCCTGCATGTGATCCATATCCCTCCATTCCCTCCCCTCTCAGTGTAAAAAAAAAAACTTTACCAGCGCATCTCCTTTGAACCTTGCCTCCCTCACCACAAAGCTATGCCCTCTAGTCATTGACATTTCCACCCTTGGGGGGGGAGGGGGAGGGGGAAAGAATCTGACTGCCTTCCATTTCTGTGCCTCTTATAATTTTATAAACTTCTCTAGGGTCTCCCTTCTGCCTCAGTGTATGGAACAATGAGTGGGAGGGTAATGGAATTGAGGACGGTTTATCCATAGTCTAAACATCGGCATCGGCCCTTAAGACCACGTCACCTCATCTGATTCATCCTGTGATGATGCTTGTGTGAGAGCCGGGCCAGAGGGGGTGAGGTTGGTGAGCAGCCCACGTCCCATGCTGCTGCTGCGGTCTAATGGCCTGATTCTACAGGGAGCCGTTGCTGAACCTGGGCCACAGGCCTCCCAGGTGCTGCTTTACTGGGAGCAGTGGCTGCCAGTTCTGGCGCCTGTATCTGCGCTGTGCCTGATCTAACTTGTATGCACCTTGCAGGGGTGGAGGACGGACAGACAGTACGCATGCCGGTGGGGCGCAAGGAGATCTTCATCACCTTCAGGGTAAGTCACGGTCATGCATCACCCGCCCTCACAGCTGGTCTGCAGCATGTGAGGACTGGAACGTGAAACACATGGACAGCACAGGAACAGGACTGTCTCTGTTGGGCATGCTAAATGAATCACATCTGCCTTCACATGATCTCGAGGGCTGGAGTGAAAGGGAACTTCGGGCAGCAAGTCCAAGCTCGTAGAACAGCAGATAGACCAAAGTGCTGGGGTAACTCATCATGAATGATGGCTGGAGCCAAATCATGAATGTATCTTGGAATCACCATGGTCCCATCACTAATCTGTGGAACAGCTCAGACCTGCTGTCAGAGAAACACCCTCTCTTCGTAGACCTAGCTAATGTTGGATCCAATTTACCAACTTGTCTTGGATCCCAAGTGATTTAATCTTCTGCAGCAGCCTACACTGTGGGACCCTTAATAAAGTCCATGCCCTACCCTCATTAATCATCTTCGTCACTTCCTCAAAAAAAATCAATTGAATTTGAGAGAGAAGACCAGCTTCCCGCACAAAGCGATACTGGAGGGCACTTCAGATACCAATAGTCTGGCTGATTGCTGTAAGGTGGAGAGTGTGGCTGTTTATACTTCCCATCTGGAGACCACATCTGGAGGTGTGCAGTCAGAAGCAAGATGTCAACCCCCTTGGTTACTGTGGTGGGGGAGCACGAAATGCCAAGAGTCAACAATCAAGTGTTTTATTATCATATGTCCTGAAACGAACGGACATTCTTACTTGCAGCAGCAGAACAGATATGTAAACATAGTACTCTGTAAAACCCATAAAAAAAACAACAAAGATGTCTTTAAAAATGTATATGTATAACAGACAAATAAACAAACGATAATAGTGCAAAGTCAAAAATAATGTCCCCAAGTTTATATCCGGGACCTGTTTGTAGTGTTTAATAGCCTGATGGTTGTAGGGAAGAAGCTGCTCGTGTACCTGGACATTAGTTTTCAGGCTCCTATACAATTATATAATTGTATGGGGATATAAGTTTTGTGCCTGCAAGCTAATGGTCACTTCTGCTAGGGATCATTGCGCTTGCTGCTAGTCTGGAGGTAGTGGGTCTGGAGGGGAGAGGGGGGGGTGAGAGCTTGCAGCGGGACCTTCAATATTGGATGGTTCACTTTCCCTACGTTATTCAGGTCCAGAGGAGCTCGACCTTCCGGCGGGACGGAGCGGACATTCACTCCGACCTGCACATATCCATCGCGCAGGCCGTTCTCGGAGGCACTGCCCGAGCTCAGGGGCTGCACGAGACCCTCAACATCACGGTAAGTGTGGCTGGCTGCAGCCGGCAGCATCCAGGCACCGTTCTCTGTATGTGTTGAGTCATATCATGAGACCAGTGCCCCTTGAGATCAAACCGCTCTACCACCACCATCCTTTTGATCCTGTGTGATGGGCACTGGTTCACACCAGCATCTCTCACTGCCTCTCTTAAATTGAATGTCTGTTTTAGCATTGGAAGAGTCTGATGTTTCCCTTCGCGTCCCCATCCCACCCTCCCCTCTCTGCTTTATCTGCTGTCTGGCAGTGAGCCCAGACCCTGCCCTAGCTGTAGCTGATTACACTCCATCTGTCTGCAGATCCCTGCTGGGATTCAGGTCGATCAGAGGATTCGACACGCTAGTAAAGGTATCCCAAAGGTCAACAGTTACGGATACGGAGATCACTACATCCACATCAAGGTGAAAATCCCCAAGTGAGTATGGCCAGCTGCCTGTGGCTGGGAGTAGAGTGGTGGGCATCTTACTGTTGGGCCATCAACAGGAGTTCAGTGTGTGGAAGTAAACCTCCTTCGTGCTGTGGTGGAAGATGAGTATTGATCTGAAATGGTACTCTCTCTGCTTGGCAGGAGGCTATCGTCTAGGCAGAGCTCCCTGATGGCAGCTTATGCGGAGGAGGAGACAGAGGTGGAGGGCACAGTTAATGGAATCGTTAACACAGCTACAGGTGAGCAACATGTTTACAGCGCAGAGCTACGGCTGCGGATGTGTCAACCCCAAACTGTAGTTATAGGAGCAGGAGGAGGCCATTTGGCCAGAACCTGCTCGACCGTTCCACAAGACCATGGCTGATCTTTTGCCTGAGTTTTCTGCTCTGTTCCCATAGACCTTGATTCATCTTGTATTCAGTAAAATATCCATCTCTCTTTGGAATACAATGGCTGAGCCTCCAGGATAAAGAATTCCAAAGGTTCACGACACACAGAGGTTTTCCACATCTCTGTCCAAAATAGCATGCCCTTTATCCTGTAATGGTGACCCCCTGCTACTCTGGTGTGGCCTCTGCGTATTATACATGTCTCATTGAGTACGGAGGTCTGGCCTTCTCCATCTCTCCTCGTACAGTGCCCTCCATAATGTTTGGGACAAACCCATCATTTATTTATTTGCCTCTATACTCCACAATTTGAGATTTGTAATAGAAAAAAACACTTGAGCAGATAGGATGTGTCTATACACTTCAGAATTCATTATGCTACTACCGTCAGCAGTTGTATCATCAATGAAGATAAGTGAGCCAGTACCTTCAGCAGCCAAACATGCCCAGGCCATAACACCCCCACCGCAGAGGGGGTGATATGCTTTGGATCTTGGGCAGTTCCTTCTCTCCTCCATACTCTGCTCTTGCCATCACTCTGATAAAAGTTAATCTTCGTCTCATCTGTCCACAAGACCTTGGTTAAAGTGCACATTATCAGATTTTATTAAAAGGGTATTTTTATATATTTTGGTTTCGCCATGTAGAAAATACAGCTGTATTTATACAAGCCCCCCATCCCACCCATTTCAGGGCACCATAATGTTTGGGACACATGGCTTCACAGGTGTGTGTAATTGCTCAGGTGTGTTTAAATGCCTTCTTAATGCAGGCATAAGAGAGCTCTCAGCACTTAGTCTTTCCATCACCTTTGGAAAATTTTATTGCTGTTTATCAACATGAGGACCAAAGTTGTGCCAATGAAAGTCAAAGAAGCCATTATGAGACTGAGAAACAAGAATAAAACTGTTAGAGACATCAGCCAAACCTTAGGCTTACCAAAATCAACTGTTTGGAACATCATTAAGAAGAAAGAGAGCACTGGTGAGCTTAATAATCGCAAAGGGACTGGCAGGCCAAGCAAGACCTCCACAGCTGATGACAGAAGAATTCTCTCTATGATAAAGAAAAATCCCCAAACACCTGTCCGACGGATCAGAAACACTCTTCAGGAGTCAGGTGTGGATTTGTCAATGACCACTGTCCGCAGAAGACTTCATGAACAGAAATACAGAGGCTACACTGCAAGATGCTAACCATTGGTTAGTTGCAAAAATTGAATGGCCTGGTTACAGTTTGCCAAGAAGTACTTAAAAGAGCAACCACAGTTTTGGAAAAAGATCTTGTGGACAGATGAGGCGAAGATTCTTGGCATACCGACTCTCCGTAATCCTCTCAGGAAGTAGAGGCGCTGATGTGCTTTCTTTATGATTGCATCAGTGTTCTGGGACCAGGAGAGATTTTCGGAAATATGCACGGCCAGGAATTAGAAGTTCTTGACCCTTTCCACCATCGACCCGTTGATATAAACGGGACTGTGGGATCCCATCCTACCCCTTCCGAAGTCCACAATCAGTTCCTTGGTTTTGCTGATGTTGAGAGCCAGGTTATTGTGCTGGCACCATTTGGTCAATTGGTTGATCTCACTTCTATACTCTGACTCGTCCCCATCAGTGATACGTCCCACAACAGTGGTGTCGTCGGAAAACTTGATGATGGAGTTCGCACTATGTCCGGCTACGCAGTCATGAGTATAGTGTGTACAGCAGGGGGCTGAGCATGCAGCCTTGAGGTGCTCCCGTGCTGATTGTTATCGAGGATGACACATTTCCACCAATACAGACAGACTGTGGTCTGTGAATGAAGAAGTCGAGGATCCAATTGCAGAGGGATGCGCAGAGACCCATATCTGAGAGCTTGGTAACCAGCTTCGAGGGGATGATGGTATTAAATAATGAGCTGTGATCAATGAATAACAGCCTGACATATGAGTTTATGTTGTCCAAGTGGTCCAGAGCGGAGTGGAGAGCCAGTGAAATCGCATCCACCGTTGATCTGTTGTGGCGGTAGTGGGTCCAGGTTTTTGTCGAGGTATGAGTTGATTTGCGCCATGATCAGCCGCTCAGAGCACTTCATAACCACTGACGTTAGTGCCACAGTTCAAACAAGTGCCTCAAAACGCATTGGCCGGCGGTTCATTCTACAGCAAGACAATGATCCCAAACAGGTACACAAAATTGCTGGGGAAACTCAGCGAGTGCAGCAGCATCTATGGAGCGAAGGAAATAGGCGACGTTTCTGGCCGAAACCCTTCTTCAGACCCTTCGCTCCATAGCTCCATATGGACCCTTCGCTCCATATTTCCTTCGCTCCATAGATGCTGCTGCACCCGCTGAGTTTCCCCAGCAATTTTGTGTACCTTCGATATTCCAGCATCTGCAGTTCCCTTTTGAACACAATGATCCCAAACATACTGCTAAAGTAACAAAGTTAAAAAATGGTCAATTCTTGAGTGGCCAAGCAAATCACCCGATCTGAACCCAATTGAGCATGCCTTTTATATGCTGAAGAGAAAACTGAGGGGGATTAGCCCCCAAAACAAGCATAAGCTAAAGATGGCTGCAATACAGGCCTGGCAGAGCATCACCAGAGAAGACACCCAGCAACTGATGAAGTCCATGAATCGCAGACTTCAAGCAGGCGGGGGGGACGGACTATGTATAAACACTGCTGTAATTTCTACATGGTGAAACAGAAATGTCAGAATTTAATAAAGTGTATTTTTATACAATGTGCACTTTAACCACATGTGATTTTTTTTCTATTACAAATCTCAAATTGTGCAGTACAGAGGCAAATAAATAAATGATGGGTTTTTGTCCCAAACATTATGGAGGGCACAGTAGGACAGCCTTCAAAAACCAGCTTAGTGAATCCTCTCCAGTCCCACTGTAATAAGAATATCCTTCAATGGGCAAGACCAAAGTTGTGTACAATACTAAGTGTGGAGTTACTAAGACCCTACCAAAGGCACCTTACGCTTTTACTCAAATCTTTATGCAATAAAGGCAAGTTCCATTAATTAAATGTATGTCGTATCTGCATGTTTGTGATTTACGTTCAATACTTGGGGACCTTTTGCTGTTGATGTTTCCCATCAATTAAAAATATACGTAACATCATTTGTTGTTTGTGCTGAGGTCGGTGACCTCATTGTTCTGTGGTTCCCCACTCATTAGTAACTCAAATGTCAGCATTCCCATCACAACTCTTTCCTATTTAGTTTTGTCGTCTTAGTGCTTTTGCCGCTGGTTTTGATTAGATTTCTCACTGTTAGATTTCTTTGCCCTTGGAGAGGAATGTGGGAGGGGGAAGGAAACTTTAGCTGCTTACCCTGGGTGTTTGACCCAAGAGATAGAACAGAGATGATCTGACTGCTATTAACACCACTTCATCCTTTACTATACACTGTTTCTCTTGTCGGTAATTTCTTTCCCTGTGACGTCTGACCCTGGGCTCGCTGTTTGTACCTACAGGCACTGAAGCCCAGGCGAGGACTGAGACGGGGGAAAGACAGGCAGAGAAACCAGAGGCAGAGCCTGGGGAAAACAAGGAAGGATTCCTGACCAAATTAAAGCGCATGTTAAGTTGATGTGTCAGAGGTAGGACATCTTTTTGTTTTGGATCAGTCTGAAGAAGGGTCTCGACCCGAAACGTCACCCATTCCTTCTCTCCAGAGATGCTGCCTGATTTGCTAAGTTACTCCAGCAGTTTGTGTCTATCAGCTTTTTGTTTTCCTGTCACTATTGAGACTGGTCAGGTCATCCACTGTCTGGAGGCTTTGGAGCATTATTGAAACTGTAATGATACTTGGAGCCCGGCTCTGTCCCACCCTGTTCACCGCTGAGCTAGTTAAATGTGTCGGTCATGGATCACAGACGAATCCTTGGGTGGGACACTGTTGTCACAAGGGATGTAGGTTTTGACAGGCTGATTCTTGGTGCATCAGTCACAGTGCAAAACATGTTCTTCTGTGGAGAGCACAGTGCAAAACATGTTCTCCTGTGGAGAGCACAGGAATCAGTGCAGAGCCCTCACTATTTTTGGGTAATGTTTCGGGTCAGGATCCTTCACCAGTCTGGAGAAGGATCCCGATCATTAAACGCCACCCATCTTTTGTTTTCAAAGATGCTTCCTGACCCGCTGTGTTACTCCAGCATTTTGTGTAGATCTTTGGTATATACCAGCTTCTACAGTTCTTTTCTACACCTCAACTATTTATGATCTGTTTTTACTTGAAGGGACAGGGAAATGTGATTGTGTAAATGTAGGTGGGGAAGCAGGTTGTGATGCATACTGCATAAGGTTATAGACTGAGTGGGCAAAGAATTGGAGGTGAATACATGGTGGAGACATGAGGTAATCCACCTGGACAGTAAAAGATTTGCATGGCGAGAGTTTTGGAGATATGTGTGCCTTGTTCACAAAACAAAGCCAGCTTACATATACAGTAAAGGGGACAGAGTAGGGGATTATTGCTAATGCTGAGGGTGCAGACACAAGGAACTGCAGATGCTGGTTACAAAAAAACAATGTTGGAGACCCACATCTATTCCAGAGAAGTTACCTGAGCCGCTGAGTTACTCCAGCACTTTGTCTTTTTTCGTACCTGAGTAGGCTGTTAATAAGAGTGCATTTGGAATACTTTGTACAGTTTTGGTGTTTTTAAGGGATACACTAGCTGTCAACACAGTTGGGAAGGGTCATTAGATTGACTGCTGAGATGAAGGGTTGGTCATGTGAAGAAAGGTTGATGAGGTTGTGCCTCAGAGTTGGACAGGAGATTAGATGAGATTCTAGACTCAGTGAATGTTCCCCCTCATTGGGGAATCCACTACACAGGAGCCTGCAGTCAGATGTTTATCATTTAAGACAGAAATTAGAAATTTCTCATCCAACCTGTGTAACTCTGCTGTGAAGGCGAGTCATTCAAGAGCAAGACATGGCCTTTGAAAGATAGTTGAATCGAGGATTGACGTGAGCAAACTGGAACAGAGGCCAAGATCAGATCAGCCATGATCTTCGTGATTGAACAGTGTGTGTGGTTGAAGGTTCAGATACCACATTCACTCATTGGTTATCGCATGCTTGCTGTGTGGGTGCTCTGTGAACATATCCTGCCACTCTCAGACTTACACATGGCCCAGCTTTGCTGAACCTGTTGGAAAGTCCTGCACGTTTCACTGGTTGCACTTTGATTGCAGGAAAGCGTTCAAGTGGGAACTGAGCCAAGCTGGTGTGTGGATGCACGACTGCCACTAACAGTGGAGCAAGGACTGCTGCAGGAACTCCTTGTCCATGGAGCATGACACGAGCTGGAGCCCTCATTTTCCAATACGAAAGCCATTACATTTTATTTTAATTTTTGATTACTCTGTATAGTGTCAATAGCCATGTAAATATAGTGATAGATCTAATATTTAATCACAGCTGTTGCACTATGATTTGGACAAGATAAAATTGTGCTGCTAGTTGGAGTTGTCTTTTTTTTAATCATAAATCCAAACATATCTCACACTTCAGGAAACAGTAAATAAATTGACATTGACTGTGGACTGGGGTTCACTTGGGAGAAAAACGTCACAATTTCTGTGCTTATAAATAATGACAGGGAGCCCGAGCTTGTTAGAATGTTTAATGTTCATGCATAGTTACATGGGGTAAAGAAAACCACTGAAGTTTGTTGGCTCACAAACCTGTAGAAAGCAGAAATTCAGTGTTACACTGGGAAACATCCATGGTTCCAGGCCTATGTGGTCACTCTGAAGCCTGTTAACTGAGTGAGGGCCATTTGGGTTGACAGGTTTCAGTAAAGAGTTTTGTCAATTGGGAACAACCGTACCCCTTCAATAAACTGGAATCAGTCTTGTGGCAGCTTGGAATGGTGAGGGAACTCCATGCACCTCGTTAGTCGCATTCATAAGATCTCGCTGTGACAGTGTTGAATCTAGAATTTACTGGAACATTAAACAGGTCACCGTCAACCACTGTTCAAGGGGAGCGAGCGCTGGAACAGATGTACATGATCCAACTCTTGTTGCCAGTCCTGCTGGGTTTTAATTGCACATATCTTCTTGGACAAAGTAGGAGAGGGCAGAGAGAGAGGGGGGAGGGGGGGTTGCATCACTTTTGTTGGACAGTTCATCTCTGGCAGTCAGCCTTACTTACAGCAGACACCAGATGGCGACGAGTGCCACAAGAGCAGCGAGCACCAACTGGAAGGAAGAGCTCTGCACTACAGCCATCGCCGAGTGTAGTGGGCAGCCCATTTCAACATTGCCTGGAGAGAGAGAGCCAAGGAATGAATGACAGGGCAGAAGGCCGTGCAGTGCAGCAAGTAATATTCAACTGCCCATCCCGCCTCCAGCACACAACATGGGCAACCAGGGCCTGTCATTAGAACAATGCAGGATCAGGCCCTTTGGCCCACTATGTGCCGAAGATGAGGCCAGGTTAAGTTTTTCCTGCACGTAATTCCCTGCATATCCATGTACCTATCCAAAAGCTTCTTAAACACCACCACCATCCTTGGCAGTGTGTTGCAGGGCCCCACCACCCTGTGTAAAGAAATTGCCCCACACACCTTTACATTTCCCCTCTCTGATGTTCAAAGGTATGCCCTCTAGTCTTTGACATTTCTGCCCTGGGATAATGGTTCAGACTGTCTACCCTATCTATGCCTCTCAACCATATATTTCTGTCGGGTCTCCCTTCAGCCCTCAGCCACTAGGTTCCTTAAAAAGAGCTGCATGATATATTGGAATAATGAGAGGGTAAAGAATTGGATTTCTTGTAAAACAAAGTTGAAGGAGTCCAGAACTCACTGGTGCCAACTTGGGTGGTTGAGACAACAGTTGGACAACAGCACTCAACATGGGGAGTAGTCAGGAAACCATGTCAGCGGTGGCGCACTGCAGAGGTCCTAGGAATAAAGTAGGGTGGGAATGGATAGCTTTGATTTTTAGGATGGTTGCTCTGAAGTTAATAGATTCCTGGGATATATTCTGGCTCTTTGTCAAACTGCTAACTATTACCTCATGTCCCACAGAGTCACCCACAGTCATACAGTGTGGAAACAGGCCCTTTGGCCCAACTTGCCCACGTAAACCAACATGTCCTATCTACACTAGTCCCACCTGCCTGCGTTTGGCAGGTATTCTTCTAAACCTTTCCTTGTACCTGTCTAAATGTTTCTTAAACGTCGTGATAGTACCTGCCTCAACTACCTCGTTCCATACACCCACCACCACTTGTAAAAAAAGTTACTCCTTAGTTTCCTATTAAATCTTTCCCCCCTCACCTTAAGCCTATGTCCTCTGGTTCTCAATTCCCACACTCTGGGCAAGAGACTGTGTATTTACCTGACCCTTTCCTCTCATGATTTTGTACATATTTCTAGAACCGCTTTCCCTTCCCACCATTCCACTTCTGGATTTGCACCTCCCAAGCCAACTCCCGGATTTCTCGCATAATTCGCCTGAGGTTCCCCTCTCCCGGACCACCGATCCTGCCTAGCCCCAGTCACGTTCCCCTCAGCTCGCCACCTTTCCCATACCTTTCTCAGCGTAGAAAGGGCACTTCCGAGCATCTCCTTTTCCATTGTGAAGTGGGACTCCGTCTCCTTGGTCAGTTCCGCCAAGGGTTTTCCCAATGTTATCCAACTCCTCAAAGACCTGCAAGATTGCGTGATTGGAACAAAGCTCAGAGGATGACAGTCATTTCCTCTCCAGCGGCCGCACAGGGAATAATTTGGCCACTGAATCTAAGCCGGGGGCTCAAAGGAGGGCAAACATCTACAGATGCGTCGCGTTTCAGCTCCATCCAAGTCCCCCCAAAATTGCAGAGGATCGATGTAAATCGGGAGTTTGGGAAAACATTCTTAGTTTATGAGAGGGCCGTTCAGTGGTCTGATAACCGTGAGGAAGAAGTTTCAGAATCCTTGCTTCTCCTGCCCGGCTTGAGAGAGGAGAAGAGAGAAGGACGGGTGTGAGTGCTCTTTGATTATGTTGGCTGCTTTCCTGAGGCACCATGAAGTGCAGGTGGAGTCGATGGTGGGGTGGTGGTCTATGATGGACTGGGTGGTGCAAGGATCCCATCCTACACAGGGTCGGCCCAGGCAACGTGATGCCAGGGAGGGTGAGGGACGGAGGGGGTGGGGAGTTGATATACCGCAGTGCTGCTCACCTCTATGTTGAAGCGGAAGGCCTCGTTAGCCTCATCCACAATCCTCCTCCTGCTCTCCTCGCTGATCTCCAGGCTGTTGAGCCTGGCGCGGTACAGCTGCTTGAAGCGACTCGGGTTGGAGATGTTGTCGAAGGTGTAGAACTGGACCCCGTCGCCGGTGGCAGGCAGGCCCAGGGCTCGCTGGGCCACCTTCTTCAGCACCTGCCCCCCCGACAGGTCGCCCATGTAGCGGGTGTAGGCGTGGGCAGCCAGCAGCCCCGGATCACTCTGTCCCACCTGGCGGATCCGCTCCACATATCGCTGCGTGGCCTCCGAGCTCTCCACCCTCTCCTCCCAGCCGGGGCCGTATAGGAACTCCAGGTCCTTGGCCAGAGCCTCCTTACGATGCAGTTCGAGGGGAAAGTAGAGGGGGGCAAAGGCAGGGTGCTCAGCATTCCTATCCATCTCCTCCTCCATGGCCGTGTAGGTGAAGTACAGGGCCACCGTGCCCAGCTGGAACACAGGGGGGAAGCAGAGATGTAATAGGCAGAAGATCAATGCAGGGCAGCTTCATCCACCACCCACCCCTGCCTCTCTCAGCCCCCTAAGGTTCCTGGAACAGGGAGAGTCCTCCACATTGGGAAAGGAGCTTAACTCGGCCCTGAGTTATGCATATACAGGAAGTGGGACACGCTCAGATGGGGCATCTTGGTCAGCACGGACGTGTTGGGTCAAAGGGCCTGTGCCCATGCTGCGTGACTCGTGGGCTGAAAGTTGGACTGTTCTATGTTCTAGGGCCTCTCAGTGAGACAACCCTCTCAATCTCCTTCGCCTGGTCAATCTTCCTATTGCCCGAATCTTGCCTGAAGCTGCTGAATCTTTCTGTGGGTAGGAGGATCAACACTGCACACAGGGTTCCAGAGGTGTATAACGTGTGTCCCAACATGCTGCACAAAAATGTTTTCAGAGACGTTCAGAAAGATGCGAATTGAAGGATTGGGAAGTTGTGCAGGGAGATGGGATCAGTTTAAACTGCATCATGGTGGGTTGAAGGGCTGGACTAAACCATGTCCTAACCCCTCACAACCCACCCATTGCAGGCAGCCACCATAATCTGTCCCACCTTGAAGAGCTCTCGATGAATCTTGCCCTTCAGGAAGTCCTTCACAAACTGAGTGTTCTCTGCTCGATCGTGGGACTCCTTCGTTCCTTCCTTCAGGATCTCCGACAAGTCCGTGGGGCTGGGGTGGAGTGGGACAGGTTGGAGGGAAAACACAGAAGTTGCAGTGAGCAAACTACATCCAGCGGCCCCAACTGGGCAAAGACGGGGGGGGGGGGGGGGGCACATAGTCACAGGGTGCTTCTCTCAAAGCAAGCAAAATACTGCAACGTTACTTGTAGAGAGGTGAAGATAGACACAAAAAGCTGGATGTAACGCAGTGGGTCAGACAGCATCTCTGATGAAAAGGGATAGGTCGAGACCCTTCTTCAGACAGAGTCAGGGGAAAGGGAAACAAGAGTTATAGAGAGGTGGATCACAATCCCAACTCAGGATCCCATGCAGTACCAGAGCAGTTGGACTCCAGTCCACGTGTGCTATTCCCATGTCATGCCAGCCAACCCCGCATCACATACACACGATGGAATAGTGAGGCTCACACTCATTCACAATGTCAAAGCAAGTCCACTTCTTGCTCTCCCCAGCTTCCAAACACAGGAATTGGCCATTCGGCCCTCTGTATATGCTAACCCGGGCTATATTCACTCCGCCCCACTTAGGTTTAGGGTTATTATTGTCACGTGTACTGAGGCACAGTTCCTGGTGAGTGAAATTCAGAAAGTCAAAGAGAAAGGATAAAGTGTGCAGGGTGCTTAATACCCAAGTCTATCAGGAGACAAGTGTACACAAATGTATACAAACATAACTCCAATCGGAAATAGATAAGGGAAGATGGTGGAGATGTAAACGTTCCTGATCTCTTTGTGGGAGATGAATGTAAGGCACTAATAGATCATAGTTCACACAGCTAATGCTGCACACTCAAAATAGACAACCTTTCCACACTGTATCATTCTATGACACTCAGACCTGTCACCGGGTGGAAAGCGAAAGTTTTAGAACTGTACTGTGCCCTCCATAATGTTTGGGACAAAGACTCATCATTTAATTATTTGCCTCTTTACTCCACAATTTGAGATTTGTAATAGAAAAAAATCACGTGCACTTTGTCAGATATTATTAAAGGGTATTTTTATACATTTTGGTTTCACCATGTAGAAATTACAGATCTTTTTATAGTCCCCCCCCCCACCATTTCAGGGCACCATAATGTTTGGGCACATGGCTTCACAGGTATTTGTAATTGCTCCAGTGTGTTTAATTGCCTCGTTAATGCTGGTATAAGAGAGCTCTCAGCACCTAGTCTTTCCTCCAGTCTTTCCATCACCTTTGGAAACTTTTATTGCTGTTTATCAACATGAGGACCAAAGTTGTGTCAATGAAAGCTATTATGAGACTGAGAAACAAGAATGAAACTGTTAGAGACATCAGCCAAACCTTAGGCATACAAAAATCAACTGTTTGGAACATTAAGAAGAAAGCGAGCACTGGTGAGCTTACTAATCGCAAAGGGACTGGTAGGTCAAGGAAGAACTCCACAGCTGATGACAGAAGAATTCTCTCTATAATAACTCTGCTATCTTTAAGAGCCCTATCTAGCTCTCTCTTGAAAGTATCCGGAGAACCGGCCTCCACCGCCCTCTGAGGCAGAGAATTCCACACTCACAACTCTGTGTGTGAAAAAGTGTTTCCTCGTCTCCGTTCTAAATGGCTTACCCCTTATTCTTAAACTGTGGCCCCTGGTTCTGGACTCCCCCAACACCAGGAACATCAGTTTCCTGCCTCTAGCGTGTCCAAACCATTAATAATCTTATATGTTTCAATAAGATTCCCTCTCATCCTTCTAAACTGCAGAGTATACAAGCCCAGCCTCTCAATTCTCTCAGCATATGACAGTCCCACCATACCGGGAATTAAACGTGTAAACCTATGCTGCACTCCCACAATAGCAAGAATGGTTTTCCTCAAATTAGGGGACCAAAACTGCACACAATACACCAGGTGTGGTCTCACCAGGGCTCTATACAACTGCAGAAGAACATCTTGGCTGCTATACTCAACTCCTCTTGTTATGAAGGCCAACATGCCATTCGCTTTCTTCACTGTCTGCTGTACCTGCATGCTTACTTTCATTGACTGATGAACAAGGACCCCCAGATCCTGTTGTACTTCCCCTTTCCCCAACTTGACACCATTTAGATAATAATATGCCTTCCTGTTTTTGCTACCAAAGTGGATAATCTCACATTTATCCACATTAAACTGCATCTGCCCACTCACCCAACCTGTCCTAGTCACCTTGCATTCTCATAGCATCCACCTCATAGTTCACACTGCCACCCAGCTTTGTGTCATCTGCAAATTTGCTAATGTTACTTTGAATCCCTTCATCTAAATCATTGATGTATATTGTAAATAGCTGCGGTCCCAGCACCGAGCCTTGCGGCACCCCACTAGTCACTGCCTGCCATTCTGAAAGGGACCCGTTAATCCCTACTCTTTGTTTCCTGCCTGACAACCAATTTTCTATCCATGTCAGCACTCTACCCACAATACCATGTGCCCTAATTTTGCCCACTAATCTCCTATGTAGGACCTTATCAAACGCTTTCTGAAAGTCCAGATACACTACATCCACTGGCTCTCCCTTGTTCATTTTCCTAGTTACATCCTCAAACAATTCCAGAAGATTAGTCAAGCACGATTTCCCCTTCATAAATCGACACTGACTCGGACCAATCCTGTTACTGCTATCCAAATGTGCCACTATTTCATATTTTATAATTGACTCCAGCATCTTCCCCACCACCGATGTCAGACTAACTAGTCTTTAATTCCCTGTTTTCTCTCTCCCACCTTTCTTAAAAAGTGGGATAACATTAGCTACCCTCCAATCCACTAACTGATCCTGAATCTATAGAACATTGGAAAATGATCACCAATGCGTCCACAATTTCTAGAGCCACTAGATTGTTTGTGTCCTCCTTAGTGAAGACAGATCCAAAGTACCTGTTCAACTCATCTGCCATTTCCTTGTTCCCCATAATAAATCCAGCTTTTTCAGTTTTCAAGGGTCCAACTTTGATCTTAACTATTTTTTTCCTCTTCACATACATAAAGAAGCTTTTACCTTTATATTCTTGGCTTCGTACCTCATCTTTTCTCCCCGTATTGCCTTTTTAGTTATCTTCTGTTGCTCTTTAAACATTACCCAATCCTCTTGCTTCCCGCTCATCTTTGCTACGTTGTACTTCTCTTTTATTTTTATACTGTCCCTGACTTCCCTTGTCAGCCATGGTCACCCCTTACTCTCCTTGGAATCTTTCTTCCTCTTTGGAATGAACTGATCCTGCACCTTCTGTATTATTCCCAGAAATACCTGCCATTGTTGAATTGTTGTTCCACTGTCATCCCTGCTAGGGTATCTTTCCAGTCAACTTTGGCCAGTTCCTCCCTCATGGCTCCATAGTCCCCTCTATTCAACTGTAACACTGATACCTCCGATTTACCCTTCTCCCCGCCTCTCCAATTGTAGATTAAACTTGACCATATTATGGTCGGTACCTCCTAATGACTCCTTAACCTCAAGTTCCTTTATCAAATCCAGTTCATTACATAACACTAAATCCAGAATTGCCTTCTCCCTGGTAGGCTCCAATACAAGCTGCTCTAAAAATCCATCACAGAGGCACTCCACAAACTCCCTTTCTTGGGGTCCAGTACCAACCTGATTTTCCCAGTCTACCTGCATGTTGAAATCTCCCATAACAACCGTAGCATTACCTTTATTACATGCCAATTTTAACTCCTGATTCAACTTGTACCCTATATCCAGACTACTGTTTGGGGGCCTGTAGCTGTCCAATTAGGGTATTTTTACCCTTACAATTCCTTAGTTCCATCCATATTGACTCCACAATGTCACCCCTTGCAAAGGGCTGAATTTCATTCCTCACCAACAGCTACCACACACCCTCCGATTGCGTGACAGCCCACCTGTCTGTCTTTTCGATAGGAGGCGAGGGAAAATTCCCTGCAGCCATCTCCCCCACGCCTCTCACCGTGCTCAAACCACAACCAGCACCACTTCCCCGTGCCTGGACGAGGGCACTACACGTTCTACGATACCTAGGTCCATGCAGATGAACCAGAAACAGTCAATCCTTTCTACACGAGCCCTGGTGCTCCCCAATGATCCTTCACTTCTTCCAAACCCGCTGCTGTTAGACCCGAGCAGCTCGCTGTCAAAGGGAGCACATAAACACCACAAACATGGGCTCCCCTCGACATCACAAGGTGCATTATATCATTACCACTTGGTCTAAATCCCTTAGAACAGACCACAAAACACCAGCATGGGAATTACTTCACCGGGACTACAAATGCTTAAGATTATCTTTCAATTAACGCAGCATCAAGAGCCGTTAAACCCGCACAATGTTGAACCATTACTAGAGAGTTGGCTAATAGCCCCGTGCAGAAAGAACACCACAAACCTGACTGTGTCCCCGTCCATTTTGTACTCCTCCTCTTCACCGGCCACCATTGTTCAGGCCTGTTACTGCTGCTCACTGGAGCTCAGAACGCTCATGGCTCAGAATCGGATAATCGGTGGGCAGGAGGGAGGCAGCGCAGGGTCCCTGGAACATCAGAGGTGGCAGTCAGGCAGAAATCACTGAAAACCACGCAATCGGAGGGTAAAAGACAGAGGAAACCAGTGCACTGCCCCACCTCCCACCCCACAACACACTCCTCACCGCCCCACCAACATTCATCCTCACCTCCCAACATTGTCCCACCAACTGTCCCCACCTAGCATAGCATCCTTCATCTCCCAACACCCCCCCCACCCCCAACATTCCTCCCCACCTCTCAATCGTCCTCCGAAACGTCTCCCCATCTCCGTCCTACATTCCTCCTAATCCATCCTCATCCCCCTCACGAACTCCCCCCATCTTCCCTTCCGCAACACTCCTAAATGCAACCTCACATCACACCCTTCCTCCCAGGCATCCGCCCACCAGTTCTAACTCTTCTTTCTCTCCGCACAATTCTTCCTGACCTCCCCCCTCTTCTCTTGCCTCGCCCACCTCTTCTCTCTCTCTCTCTCTCTCCTCCCTCGCCTTTCATCCCCCTCGGCCCCAGCCTCCGAAGCGCAGTCTCTTTTCGGAAGGTCGTCAAGCGGACGTGACTTCAGGGCGTCGCACCCGCGGCCGGAAGGGGCGTTGCCATGACGACGAGGCCCAGGCCGTGTGAAGCCGCGCTCAGCCCTGGCCCTTCGGCCCACCTTGTCCGTGCTGACCACGGCACACTGGGACAGTCCCATTAGCCTGCATTTGGACCTCATTGCCCCCAAACCTTCCCTGTCCGTACATCTATCCACATGTCTTGCAACAATGGTTGGACCGGGACTGTTTTCTCTGGAAAGGGGGAAATTGATGGAAGTTTATAAAATGAGGAGAAACATGGACGGGGTAGACAGTCCGAACCTTTTTTCCCCAGAGTGGACACATCAAATATAGAGGGCATAGCTTTAAGGTGAGAGGGGCAAAGTTTAAAGGCAGTCTGAAGAAGGGTTCCAACAGAAACCATCACCTATCCTATTTCTACAGAGAATGTTGCCTGACCCGCTGAGTTACTCCAGCACTTCGTGTCTATCCAAAGTTTTAAGGAGATGTGCGGAGTTAGTTTTTTCCACATAGAGTGGTGGGTGCCTGGAATGTGTTGCAAGAGGTGGTGGTGGTGGTGGTGGAAGCATTTTCCAAAACAGAGGCCAAATCGCAGACATAGCTAAAAATCTGTGTGCTTGCCTTCTATTGCGTGTGCAATCCATGCCTGCACAGGATTTCACAGAGGCTTACACATTAATTGCAGCTGACATGTCCATAAGATAGATGGACATGCTCTCCTGCTGCTCTTGTCACTGGCAGTCACCAAAATGTGGATCGGTTTCAATTGTTCAGGCATAGACACTAAGTGCGAGCAGGTCAGGTAGCATCTCTGGAGAAAAGGAATAGGTGAGGTTTCAGATTAGAACCCTTCTTCAGACATAGTTGTCCAGGCAGTTTGACGTGAGCCCCGAAGATAGGCAGTATTGTGCTGACCTCTCTGAAGAATGGAGAGGGGCAGGATCCGACAAATCCCAGGTCCTGATCCCAGACAAAGTGACTGCCGTTTGTGTAGGTTTGAGACTGGGCTTGCCAGAGCATTGTTCCATTGTGAGCTCACATGTGGGTATTGGCCGAGGTAGCAGAGGGGGTCCCAGCAAGTACAGAACACCACCCTGGAGCATCGCCAGAGGCTGGGACCCAGGGAGTGGGGCTGAGACACCAAACACACCAGCTTTTGTCACTTCCAGCTGTCCATCAAATGTCTTGGGCAGTGTTTGGACATCCTCCAAAACATCAAGGAAGTAGCATCTTCCCCACGAGGACACGGGACAACACTAAGCAATGTCCCACCTGGAACCTAACATGGGTAATAAGGGCGGCACAGATGTACAGCAGCAGAGCTGCTGCTTTACAGCTCCAGAGACCCGGGTTTGATCCTGGCCACGGGTGCTGTCTGTACAGATTTTGTATGTTTCACTGTGACAGTGTGGGTTTTTGCAGGGTGCTCCGGTTTCCTCCCTTATTCCTTAGACGCGCAGGTTTGTAGGTTAATTGGCTTCTGTAAATTGTCCCCAGGGTGTAGGATACTCTGTATCTCTAAACTAAACTAAATCCAGCCTTGCCAGCACTTCGAAAAAAATTTAAAGGTGTAAAGGGGTCCATTTCTCTGCCGTTTCAGAACCCTGTACAATGTACCATCATCCTCAATATCTTCATACCAGGGAACCTGCAGTGATGTACACAAAATGCTGGTCAGCAGGTCAGGCAGCCTCTCTGGAGGACACGGACATTTTGGCTCGGGACCCTTCTTCAAATCTGCAGTGTTGAAACCAAGATGAATTTCTGTTCCAGAATGATAAAAGTCTGATGTCATATATTGCACAATGCACTATTGTGCAGCTTAGATGCAGAATTGTTTTAGCTGAATTATCCCTTTCAAAAACCACAATGCCAGACTCATGCAAATGCAGATAAAGTGTTGGGTTCAATTGCGCTCCGAAAATTGACAAGCAGAAAAAAAGTAATCTTGGATTTAAACACAAAGAGAAAATAAAAATCAGAACCTTTTTCCCAGGATGGAAACATCAAATATTAGAGGGCATACTTTAAGGTGAGGGGCAATAATTTAAAGATGTGCGGGGCAAGTGTTTTTTTTTTAACGCAGAGGGTAGTGGGTGCCAGGAATGCGCTGCTAGGGGTGGTGGTGGAGACAGATACGATAGTGGTATTTAGACAATAGGTTCAGGAGTAGGCCCTTCTCCTCATATCCCTGACTCCGCTATCTTAAAGAGCCCTATCTAACTCTCTTGAAAGTATCCAGAGAACCGGCCTCCACCGCCCTCTGAGGCTGAGAATTCCACAGACTCACAACACTCTGTGTGAAAAAGTTTTTCCTCGTCTCCGTTCTAAATGGCTTACCCCTTATTCTTAAACTGTGGCCCCTGGTTCTGGATTCCCTCAACAACGGGAACATGTTTCCTGCCTCTAGCGTGTCCAAACCCTTAATAATCTTATATGTTCCAATAAGATACCCTCTCATCCTTCTAAACTCCAGAGTATACAAGCCCAGCCGCTCCATTCTCTCAGCATATGACAGTCCCACCATCCCGGGAATTAACCTTGTAAACCTATGCTGCATGCCCTCAATAGCAAGAATGTCCTTCCTCAAATTAGGAGACCAAAACTGCACACAATACTCCAGGTGTGGTCTCACTAGGGCCCTATACAACTGCAGAAGGACATATTTGGTCCTTTTTGGACAGACACATGGATATGCACATGGACATGCAGAGAATGGAGGGATATAGAGATGAGATGGTTTTGGCATCATGTTCGCCACAGTCATTGTGGACCGAAAGGCTCATTCTTGTGCTGTACTGTTCTATGGAAGGGAAAGTGGTCACACTTGTTGCAGGCCATTTCTCCCATCTCCAGGACATTCCTGCAAGAGTCACAGATTGTATTTTTTACAGATTGTAGTTTGTGCTAACCATACTGCCTGTTGATCCTAATCCCAGCTGTCTGCATTAATTCCATACCCTCTGAGCCCTGTTCATTCAATGATCTGTCTCGATGCTGCAAAAACATTACTGTGCACAATTAGACACAAGAGATTAGCATGCAACATTAAAGCATAGGATATTGGGGGTAGGGTATTGACATGGATAGAGAATGTTAGCAGACAGGAAGCAAAGAGAAGGAATTAACGGGTCCTTTTCAGAATGGCAGGCAAACTAGTGGGGTGCCGCAAGGCTCAGTGGTGGGACCCCAGTTATTTACAATATATATTAACGATTTAGACGAGGGAATTAAATGTAACATCTCCAAGTTTGCGGATGACACAAAGCTGGGTGGCAGTGTGAGCTGCGAGGAGGATGCTATGAGGCTGCAGGGTGACTTGGATAGGTTGAGTGAGTGGGCTGAAGCATGGCAGATGCCGTATAATGTGGAATAATACGAGGTTATCCACTTTGGTGGCAAGAACAAGAAGGCAATTATCAGAATTGCGTCAGATTAGGAAAAGGGGAGGTGCAACAAGACCTGGGTGTGCTTGTACAGTTACTGAAAGTAAGCATGCAGGTACAGCAGGCAGTGGAGAAAGCTAATGGCATGTTAGCCTTCATTGCGAGAGGATTTGAGTTTAGGAGCAAGGTCCTACTACAGTTGTACAGGGCCCTGATGAGACAGCACCTGGAGTATTGTGTGCAATTTTGGTCTCACAATTTGAGCAAGGATATCATTGCTATTGATTGAGTGCAGAGTAGGTTCAGCAGTTTAATTCCCGGGATGGCGGGACTGACATATGATGAAGGAATGCGTCGACTGGTTTGTATTCACTGGAATTTAGAAGGATGAGAGGGTATCTTTAGAAACATATAAAATTCTTAAAGGATTGGACAGGGTAGATGCAGGGAAAATATTCCCGATGTTGGGGTATTCCAGAACTAGGGGTCACAGTTTAAGAATAAGGGGTAGGCCATTTAGGACTGAGATGAGGAAAATGGAGAGTGTGGGTATGGGTGAGCAGTACGGTGGAGTGAAGCGTAGATGGCAGCTCAGCTCAATGAATAAACGCCAGCCCACACACATACATCGCGTTACCAGTACAGTGACGTCTCTAAACCTCGCAGCAATGGTAGGAGGAAGTTCATGAGCTCATTCACACCTCCAGAGTTTGACCCCATGGTCTCTTTACAACAGTGAGGGAAATTTTTATTATTGACATGTATAATTTTCTATATGATCACCTAGCGTTAGAATTAACCTGTTTATATTAAATTTCAAACTATATACGATAAAATAACAAGGTTTTATTTATTGCTATTGCCAGTTTTATAAGATACTGTGCAATTGTAATGATTTCTTTCCATGGTAAACTGTGAAGGTGTGTGCAGCCTCCTGCCCCCGTCTGGCAGTGGTGGGACGGTCACGTTCCTGTAGACGGTGGGACCGTGACAGGCTGGATACTTTGCAGCCACTCACCCACCGTCCAAGGGCCCAAAGTTGTGCCACAGGTTCAGGATTGTCCGACGCAGAATCGTGCTCATGCTGAACCTGTCCCCACCTGTCCCAGCTTGAGCGAGGAGCAGTGGTGAAGCTCCCCCGTCTGTTAGCCCCTGACCAGGCTGGACCTGCTACCGTCGCCGGCAGACTCTTGAACGCGGGGATCAGGGTCTGGCATCGCTCCAGGTCCACTCACAGACCATGACCACCACAGGCAGCCCTGGAGACCACAGCTTGCCCGGCAGCCCGTCTTTGCTCAGTCTGGCGGCAATGCAACATCCCAGCAGATTCACCAGCTTCCAGTACCATCCCCATCGTCACCTCCATTCTTCTCCTAGTCAGTGTTGCCCAGAAACGAGCGGGGGTAGGAGCTCTCTGGGTCCGGGCCGTAGACTTACTCCGGGAGGCCAGCGAGTTTCTTCTGGAAGTTTCCGAGCAGCACCAGGCTTTGCAAGGCCTGTCGACGGCAGGTGTCATCGGAATCGCTCTCTGCAACATCTGGTTGAGAGAGAGACCACACACACGGTCAGCAGGGGTCAGGGAACCACCCACAGCCACCGCTCCTCCCACAACACCAGCACATTGCCCCATTCCCTCACAAAACTGGGCCAGGGTCAAAGCAGGAATTTCCGGAACCTTCTGGCTGCATCTCCCCCCCATCAGGTGCTCCCTTGACAGTGCAGCATTCCTCACCCTCTCGTCCTCACCCTCTTCCCCCAACTTTAATAGGTTTATTATTGTCACGTAAACAGAGGTAGAGTGAAAAGCTGTTTTGCATGTTATCAGATCAGATAACACCATACAATAATGTCAAACTTAAGTACAATAGGTAGAGCAGAGGGGAAGATACAGAGTGCAGAATATATAGTTCTCAGCATTGTAGAGCATCAGTTCATAGACAAAGTCCAATGGCATAGAGGTGAATCAGACAGTGCCCTAGCTTATGGAAGGACCGTTCAGAAGGCTGATAACAGAGGGGAAGATGCTGTTCCTGAGTCCGGTGGTGCGCACTTTCAAGCTTTGTACCATCTTTCCCACAGGAGCGGGAAGATGGAAAGAACGGGGTGAGACATGTTACAAGCTAGGCTGGGTTTAACCTGGCGTGGGCACCAGTGGTCATCGCATGCAAACTGCCCTGTCGCCCGGGCAACCTTGCCAGACTCACCCGTCAGCCACAACCTCGCTTCTAGCAGTTCATCAGGAACATCTTCCAGGAGCCTGTCGCTGGGGACACTCAGCAACAGCGAGGACATGGCGAACAGCGTTCCCTGTCGCACATACCTGTGGGGGCAGAGAGGTGGACCTGACATCAGACAGACCATGTACAAACCAGAGCGGCCCTGGCCACAAACACAAGACGGAGTACCCGCACACACCCACAGGGTCTACAGGCTCCCCACACACACACAACCACAGTGTCCCCACACCTACATACAGGGTCCCTACACACACACCCACAGGGTCGACCCCCCACACACGGTCCACACACCCAGGGTCCCCACACATGCCCACAGGATCCCTACGCACACATACACACACATGGTCCCCCCCCCACACACACGGTCCACACATACAGGGTCCACACACGCATGGTCCCCACACAAACACAGGGTCCCTACACACACAGGGTCCCCACACATGGTCCACACACAAACACACAGGGTCCCCACACACATACATAGTGTACCCACACACGCCCACATATTCACAGTCCCCACACGCCCACAGGGTCCCTACACACGCCCACATACCTACAGAGTCCCCACACACTCCCACATACCCACAGTCCCGTCCCCCCCACCCCAATTCTCCACGGCTTTAGGTTTATTATTGTCACGCATACTGATGAACAGTGTAAGACTTTGTTTTGCACACTATTAAAACAGATCAGTGAAACCATATATGAATACAATCGTCAAACTCTGGTACAAGGGGGAAGATACAGAGTGCAGAATATAGTTCTCAGCATTGTAGTGCATCAGTTCCATAGAAAAGTCCAATGTCCACAATGGGGTGGAGGTGAATCGGATAGTACTCTAGCTTATGGAAGGGTCGTTCAGAAGCCGGAGGGATGATGTATAAAGGTTTATAAGGTCACCCCTCAGCTCAGGTCACCACATTGCAACCCAGGTCACAGCTGTGTGGCCAAATTCAGCTCTAACTCAATCTAAAGGTTTGCAGATGATGCCACAGTGTTGGGCCGGACCAAGAACAATGACAAGACACAGGAAGGAAATAGAGAACTTCGTGACATGGTGTTGAACAACAATCTCCCCAATGTCAACAAGATGTAGGAGCTAGTTATTGACTTCAGAAAGCATGGTGGAGTACATGCCCCAATCGGCATCAATGGTGCCAAAGTGGAAATGGTCAAAAGCTTCAAGCTACTAGATGTAAATATCATCAACCACAGGCGACAGTGGCGCAGCGGGTAGACCTGCTGCCTCTCAGCGCCAGAGACCCAGGCACAATCCTGACCTTGGGTGCTGTCTGTACGGAGTTTGCACATTCCCCCTATGATCACGTGGGTTTACTCCGGGTGCTGTGACTGAGTGTGGTTTCCCCCCACACCCCAACAACGTGCAGGTTTGTAGGTTAATTGGCTTCGGTAAATTGCCCCTAGTGTGTAGGGAGTGGATGAGAAAGTGGGATAACATAGAACTAGTGTGTGGACAATTGATGGTCGACGTGGGCCTAACGGCCTGTTTCAATGCTGTATCCACCAAACCAGCCCAGACCATCACACAAACCAACCTCCCGTCCACTGACTGCATCTACACCATGCTGCCTTGGCAAAGCCACCAGCATAATCAAGGACCAGTCTCACCCGAGTCACTCACTCTTATCCCGTTTCCCATCATGTAAGTGATACAGAAGTGTGAAAACACATATCTTCAGATGCCCCATTCTTAGTCACGTGTGTGACCAAAGATGTGAAATTGTGCAATACATCTCTTCTAATTCTGAAAGCATTACTGGTATATTGTTTTATACTGTATATATGATTCTTATTTTTTTCGGTTTATCAAGTGAAATATTTATGTTTTGCTGACAATATTTGCTTAGGGTCAGTGGTCCAAAAATGACTGGTTGCGTGTGTGACATCACACAGATGCATTTTTTCATAACTCAGTTTTATCTTACAAACTCTTGTGAATTTTAAAAAGCTAGAATGTTCATATCTTTAGTAGACATGCATTATAGTTCTGTAGGAAGGAAAATAGCAATGAATAAGATTAATCTCTTACAATAATTTTTTCATGTATTACTTTATGTGATGCCATTTGGTAACGTGTGTGACATTCGGGTTCACTTTCCAAAGAATGGCCCAGATTCTTCCCAGGCGTTATCAGGCAACTGAACCATCTTATCAAAAACTAGAGAGCAGTCCTGAGCTACTCTATTGGAGACCTCCAGACTATCTTTAATCGGACATTATATTACACTAAATGTTCTTCCCTTTATCATATCCCTGTGCACTGTGGACGGCTCGATTGTAATCATGTATTGTCTTTTCAATTAAACTAATTAGCACGCAACAAAAGCTTTTAATTGTACCTCAGTACACGTGACAATAAACTAAATTAATTTTGGAGCCTGAATGAATGTGAGAGTATGATTGCCTGGACTGGTCAGTCTCTGGGTCACTGCTGGCGGGCCTCACTAGAGCAACCCACCCCCCCGCCCGTTGGGTCACTACTCACGTGTCGGGGTGGTAGCGAAGGGCCCAGGTGAAGCCGAGCAGCGCCTTGCCCAGGTGGATGGCGATCTGGGGGAGGGGCAGAGGTCAGCTGATGGTTGAGGAGAGAATTCCACCTCACTCCTAGAACCACCTCCCCACGACTCTATCTCCCACCGATCTCCCCCACCCTCGATGGCCTCCGTTCCCCATCGTCCAACTCCTCCTTCGACACTCACCCTTGCCCCTCATGCTCCTCCTCCCCTCCAGCTCCTTCTCCCCCACCCTCGATGTCCTCCATTCTCTACCCTCCAGCATCCCCGTCGACCCTCCTCCTCCCTTGGTTCTCCCCTCAACCATCTCTACTCTTCCCCCTCCCCCACCACACCTACAGCTCTGCTCCCACCACAGATGCAGGCCCACCCCCTCCCTCAGACCTCCCACTTACCGGGGCGTGCAGGGCGAGGAACACGAGGAGGCCCAGCGTGTGCACCAGTCGGCCCAGCACCAATGGCTCCTCTGCCAGGAAGTCGTACACAGTCTGTGGCCTGAGGAGCGGCAGCGTCAGTGCGGGGGGGGGAGGGGGGGGGGGGGAAGGGGTCTGGAGGGGGTAGAGATGGGGTGGGTGAGGGGAGAGATGTGGGGGCGGGAGGTGGGGAGGGGTTAGTGTACTGTGGCGATGGGCTCGGCAGGGGTGTGTGGGCATGAATCCAAGTATCCCCATCCCAAACTCTACCCCATGTTGCTCCCTCACCCCAACCAACCACGGTCAGACGGGGACGTGATTGGTCAAACGCAATCAGTCTGGACAGACATAATTGGTCAACCTGATGATTGGAGGGCGGGGATTGGTCCGACGCGGCCAGGAAGGGACACGATTGGTCAGACTGGTCTGGATAGACATGATTGGTCAGACGCGACTGGTCCGGAGGGACGTGATTGGCCGTTGCGGGTGGGGGGGGGGGTGGTTTACCTGTCGTAGTTGTTGATGAGGGGGAAGAAGAAGTGCCCGGCGACAGGGGCAAAACGGTTGGCAGTGGCCTGGGGTCCCGGGATCCACACCCCCTGGGGAGAGCAGCAGTGACAGTGGTGACAGCAGGAGGCAGTGGGAGGGTGGAGGTAAGGGTTAGAGAGGGGGGCTCAGAGGAGAGAGAGGGGAGAGGGGAGGAGGGAGACATATAAAATAACACAGTGAGCTCAGAGGGTTGGCTTGCCTCACAGTTGAAGCTGATCGACACTTGGCACAGAACGTCGACCCCCATCCTCTGGTGCCCGGCCCTCCGCTACCCTCCACCCACTCTCGGCAATTGCCCTCTCTTCCCACATCCCTCCCCTCCTGCCCCCAACCCCTCCTTTCCCTCCTCCCCTCTACCCACCCCCCCCCCTCCCTGTTGTTCCTCCGGCCCATCCCCTCCCCCCCGTTCCCCAGCCTACCTTGCTGAAGCGCCGAGTCTTGCTCTGCAACCGCTGCTCGACGATCTGCCTCCACCCAGGGCTGGGGTCAGCGGAGGGCGGATCCGGGAGCTGAGGGTGGGGGCTGCCCCCCTCCCCCGCTGAGTCCCCACCCTTGGCGCGGAGCCCAGGATCAGCTAACTCCTGGGCAGCTAGTGCAAGCACCTACACACACACACACACACACACACATTGTCAGCAGGCTGGGTAGCGGGGGTGCACGTGGGGTGGGGTGGGTGTGTGGTTTCAGGAGAAGTCCAAAGGGAGAGCCCACGTGAGTGTGGGAGTATGACGACAGAGGTGTGGGAACCTGCACGTACAGACATCTCCTCTCTCCCGTCGGTACTCAGGGTGATGGTGAGGGACAACGGAGGGGGAAGGGAAAGAGGGACGGCGGAGGGAGACATGGTGGAGAGGAGGGGCAAGATAAAGGAGAGGTGCGGCAGAATGGAGGGAGGAGGGCAGCGGGGAACCGTAGAGTGGGGAAGAGAGATGGGGTGGAGGGGGGAAAGTAGGATGATGGAGTCGAGAGGGTGGGGGAGGGGGCAGACACTCACGTCCAGGATGTGGAGCCGCTGCGAGAGGCTATAGTTGACAGCATAGAACTCGGCGGTGAGGTACTGAATGACCTGCCGGCAAGGACAGAGGGTGAAGGTCACAATCTGTACCCTGGGGCCCCCACCCCACCTCCCCAACCTCCCCCCTCCCCACCCTGTACTTACAGGGATGGTGCCGGTGACAGCCAGGGCCACCATTGCTTGCTGCCGCAGTCCCTCGAAGCCCGGTGTGGCGAACCTGTCCTCCAGGTGCAGCAGCACCTTGGTGAGCTCCTCACCAACCTGTGGGCGGGGAGCAGAGACTGGGGGGTGAGCCTCCAGCAGCCAGCTTAGCAGCTGCATACACACACCGGGCACCATCAGCACTGAGCCCCCAGTCCCTCCCACACCATCCCCTCACCAAACCCACCCATGGGGAGCGATTCCCCACACCCAGTCCCACCCAAGGGACCAGTCACAGCCCTGCTCCCAGTCCCATCCATCGGACCTGACCCGCCCACACAGATCAAATCCCTCCACGCAACCCCAACCAACAGTGCCCCACGCACCCTGTTCACCCACCCGACCCCATGGGCCGCTGGAGGCAGGTTGACAGACCCAGAGGCACCATGGCCACCCCTCCACTCCCCTGAGACCCTGCCCCCCACCCATTTCCCCCATTCCCTGTAGCCCTCCTCTCCGCCTGAACCTCTCCTCAGCTCCCACCACCACCCCTGGGACCCTCTCACATGTGGATATCTCACCTCCTGGCCCCTCCCACACCCCCTTGCTCACCTCCCCCTCCCCTCCCACACACCCCCCTCGCGCAACCCCTCCAGCCCCTCACACCCCTCCTCACTCCCCCCACACCCCGGCCCCTCACCTCTCGGGCTGCCGACGGATTCCTCCTCACCAGCCTCTCCAGCGCGTTCAGCGTAGCCCCCACCCGCCCTGCGCTCTCCAAGTTCAGCAGCACTGTGGGGGTGGAGAGGGGAGGTAACATCAGGCACGGGTGGAGGAGGTCATAGCCCACCCATCCAACATCCCTCAGTGGCTCCACCCACTTCTAACCTCACTCCTAACCTCACTCCTTCCAACTCCCTCCCCCCCTCCCCCATGTTCACCCCACCCTAACCTCCCAGCCCCTTCCCTCTCCCCCTGTTCCCAGCCAGCTTCCCTCCCCTCCCCACCCCAGCCTCCAGCAGCCTCACCTTCTAGACAGCCGGTGAGGTAGACAGGGGCACTCCCCTCCCCCAGCTCAGAGTCTCCGGACAGGTCGTAGGGAACCAGCTCGTCATCACTGGGGCAGAAGGGGGGAACACTGGTGAGTGGGGGCAGGACAGACAGAGGAGGAAAGACACAACGGAGGAAAGGAAGAGGGTGGAGGGAGGAGATGAGGAGGGAGAAAGAAGAGTGGGATGTAAGGGAGAGGGAGGTGGAGTTGAAGGGGAGGAGAGGAGAGGAGAAGTGGATGAAGGAGGAGAAAGAGGGAGAGGAGGGAGGTGGGGCAGATAGGGAGGAGTGGAACAACGGAGAGGATGGACATGAGGGAGGAGGCCGGAGGGGAGGAAGGTGGAGAGGAGTGAGGAGAATTGGAAAGGCAGGGCGTGAGAGGAGAGGGCGAGGAGGGAGGGAGGGCAGGGAAGGCGAACAAGAGGAGACGGAGAGGGAGGGGGGAGTGAGGGGAGGCGGGTAGGGCGGGCAAGGGGGGATGGGCGAGGGAGGTGGAGGGCGAGGGAGGAAGGGAAGGGGAGAACGGAGAGGGGGGAGGGGAGGGGAGGATGGGTGGTGGAGGCAGCTACAACACCAATTTTTCCCACCTGTCCAGCTCAGACTCGGGCCCAGACTGTTCCGTCTGGCCGGGGCTCCCACCGTCTGCCGGTGTCTCTCCGCTGTCTGTCTGCAAGTCTTCACTTCTAAGGATGAAGCAGAAGCATTAAACCCCCCGGCAACTCTATCCACATGCAGCCGGCATAATCTAGGGCCACTCACACCCGTCACCCCCTCTTTTCCCATCAGACAGAAGATACAGAAGCCTGAAAGTGCGTACTGCCCGATCCAGGAACTGCTCCTTCCCCGCTGTGTTCAGACTACTGAACGCTCCTCCCATAGGCTTGGGTGCGGTCCTGATCTTCCAACCTACCTCACTGTTACACCATACTCTGCACCGGTATTTTTCTCTTTGTGTTTGGCTTCATGGTTTTCTTGCCAACCCCCACACTCTGAATGAAGAGGGACAGTATGGGGTAATGGGGCACTGTAGACGTCTGTGTGTCGATGCCCTCATCCCTACCCTCTAGGTGCCAGTCTCCAGCCCGTGCATGGACCACCTATCGGATGCTGAGCCAGCCACACCACGCTGCCCACCCCCTCCCCATGGTGCCTCTGGGTCTGTCAACGGGCCACAGCACCTCTCCAGCTGAGCTCAGGGTTCAGCGGCCGGGGTACCTGTGTGACTGTGGGGGGCTCTCCCAGCTCGACGGGGGTCTCGGGGAGCACAGCGAACGGACCTCTCTTGTCTCGTCATCATCCTCGTACTGAAAGATCAAAGAGCACAGAACTTTAGACTTTAAAGATAGAGCAGAAACTCTGTGGACTCTTGAGCCCACCAGGTCCGTGCCGACCAGTGGTCACCTGTACACAAGCACTATTCTACACACGAGGGACAACTTACAATTTTTACCTAAGCCAATTCACCTACAAACCTGTACGTCTTTGGAATGTAGGAGGATACTGGAACACATGGACAAAACCCACATGGTCACAGAGAGAACGTACAAACTTCGTACAGAGAGCACCCATAGTCAGGATTGAACCCGGGTCTCTGGCGCGGTAAGGCTGCAACTCTACCACTGTGCTGCCATAGAACAGTATAGCACAGGAACAGGCTCTTCGGTCTACAATGTCCATGCTGAAGATGATGCCAAGGTAAACTAATCTTCTCTGTCTGCACCTGATCCATATTCCTCCATTCACTGCATATCCGTGTGTCTGTCGAAAAGCCTCTCAAATTCCACTTTTGTACCTGCCTCTACCACCACACCACTCTCTGTGTAAAAAACAAACTTGCCTCAGACTTCTCCTTTAAACTTTGCCCCTTTCACCTTAAACCTATGCCCTCTAGACTTTGACATTTCCACTCTGGGGAAAAGGATCCAACTGTCTACCCGATCTATGCCTCGAATAAGTTTATATACTTCTATTAGGTGTCCCTTCGCCCTCCATTGCCCCAGAGTAAACAATCCAAGTTTGTCCAGCCCCTCCCCGTGGCTAACACCCTCTAGACCAGGCAGCATTCTGGTAAACCTCCTCTGCAACCTCTCCAAAGCCTCTACATCCTGTAATGAGGCGACACAAACTGCACTCAATACTCCAAATGCAGCTTATCTAAAGTCCCTTGACACTGTCCACACACTGCTTTCCCCAGACGATGCTGAGTTCCCCCCTTCCCCCCCCTCCCATCCTGAGGCCTCCCCCTCCCCCAGCCCCCTTCCCACGGGTCTTACCTGGAAGTTGAGGGGGTGGGGCCCGGCATTGATCCGGTCACTGACGCACTCTGCCACCACCATGCCGAGACGGCGTACCCGCGGCAGGCTACTGCCCAGGCGGCACTCCACCCCGGCCAGGGTCAGCGACAACAGCTCTGTGGGGGGTGGGTCATATAGTGGTGGGGGGAGGGGAAGAGAGAACACACACTGAGTTCCTCCTCTCCCATCCCCCTCCACCCTCACAAGTACACTCCCCCCTCCCCCCCCCCCACCCACCACCTTTCCCCTATATTCTGTTGTGCTGCAGCAAGTAAGAATTTCATCGTTCTAACTGGGACACATGACAATAAAGCACTCTTGACATCACCTCCCAGTGCACCTCCTCCCCCTTCCTCGCCGCCCCTCAGTGCAGGCACTCTCCTGCCCGCTCCCTCTCCCCCCGCAACAGACCCCCTCCCCCTCCCTCTCCCCCCACATTCAAGACCCCCCTCCCATTCCCCACTGTCCCCCCACTTCCATTCTCCGCGGCCCCCGCTACTCTCCCGTGCCCCCTCACCTGTGCGCTGCTCCTCCAGTTGTGTGGGGCTGAGCAGACCCAGGCAGACGGTGATGGCCCTGCTGATGTAGGCCTGTTGCTCCACCGGGCTGTGTCTGACCGAGGCCCTGCAGCCCCATGCCGTCAGCAGCCGGCGCAGCACCTGTACACACACACATCGGTCACTGCCCACTGCCCTTCAACACCCCACCTCTCACCCAGAGCCCCCAGCCCCACACCCCCTCCTGCCTCAGCTCCCATTGCCAGCACCCATACACACACAGGTCACACCCCCTCACCCCCCAGAGACCCCTCCAGCAGAGAGGCACCGCACATAGACCAGTCACCATTGCTGCAACCCGGCAACACCAAGCCCCCCATGCCGCCTGCCCCCCTCGCCTCTGCCCTCCCCCCCCCCCCTTCACACCTGCCCCCTCACCTCCTCCAACAGGCATCTCCCGGACTTCTCTCTGGCCAGGTATCCCAGCAGGTTCTGTAGCACACAGGTCTGTAGCAATCACACACACCATCAGCCCCAACACCAGACCCACCGTCCCAATCCTGACCCAGAATATTCTTCCTCCTCCCCTCCGCCCATCCTCACTCCTCACCTCCTTCCCTCCCCCAACCGCTCTCACTTCCCCACTCCCTTCCCCTCGTAGCGATCCAGCACAATGCAGCCCACTGTGTAACCAGCCTGGACACCCTCTCACCTAGCCCTCCGCCATGCACCAATCACTGAATGTGTGACCATGACCCATTAATGGCTAAGACCCTCAACAGCACTGATGTGCAGAGGGATCCAAGTGTACAGCTCTCAGAAAGTGGCAAAACCAGCACATAGAGAAGAGTACGGTACGTTTGCCATCATCTGTCAGGGCATTGAGCACAAGAGTCAGGAAATCATGTTGCACCTTTGTAGGACTTTGGTTAGGCCACATTTGGGGTATAGCGTGCAGTTCTGGGCTCCCTATTACAGGAAGGATACGGAGGCTTTGGAGAGGGTGCAGAGGAGGTTCACCAGAATGATGCCCTGGCTACAGGGAGAGGTGGACAAACTCTGGAACACTGCAGGTTGAGTGGAGACCTGATAAAAGTATATAAAATTAAGAGAGGAACAGATAGGGTAGACAGGATGGAAAAATCAAAGATTAGAGATCATAGTTTAGTTTAACCTTTAAGTTGTAAGGTGAGATAGCGTTAAGGTGAGAGGAGGAAAGATTAAAGGAGATGTGCAGGGCAAGTTATTGACACTAAGAGTGGTGGGGGTCTGGAACGCGCTGCCGGAGGTGGTGGCGGAGGCAGATATGATAGTGGCGTTTGAGGTTTTTAGACAGGCACATGGATATGCAGGGAATGGAGGGATATGGATGACGTGCAGGCAGAGGAGATCCGTGGCATCATGATTAGTACGGACATTGTGTTCCCCTGCTGTACAGTTCAGTGTTGATTGGAGCTATTCCGACAGCCCATTACCCCTCCAACCGAGAAGGTGCAGGGGAATCGCCACCACCCGCAGGTTTCCCCCAAACCCCCACCATCTCGACTTGTAAACACACCCCATCCCTTCGCCACGGGGGGGGGGGGGTAAATCTGGGGAGTCGGCAGCGTGGTAGCACCTTCACCAAAAGGACGGCAGCGGTTCAAGTCAGCAGCTCACTCCCACCGGCTCCACAGTGTCTGGGAGGGGCAATGTGCGACCCTCCTCAAATGTCTCCCTCTCCATTCCCCGACTGCCCAATTCCCCCCACCGCCCCCTTCCATTCACCCCCTGCCCGTTCCCATCCCATCTCCTCCGTTCCTCCCCCCCCCCCCGTCCATCCCCCCTGCCCCATGCCTGTTCCTACACACCTTGTGGTGATACTGCAGGAGAAGGAACTTGTGGGTCAGTACAAACTCGGCCTTCTTGTTCTTCAGCACGATGCTGCCCAGCAACCGCGACAAGACCTCAGGGCTGCCAGTCAAAGGACAAGGGTCAGAGTTGAGTCGGCCCTGCCCCTCGCCAATGCTAACACAGGGGGACCAGCTCACTCCCCACACGTCCTCCCATGCCCTGCTCTCCCCTCATCCCCCCCTATCCCACCCTGCAGAACCTTCATATCCAAGGGCGCAGCCGACCTCTACCCCCTTGCTCCCCACTGACCTCTTTCCCCCCCGACCCTTTCACACGACTGCCCCCTCGCTCCCGCACCCGACCTCTGACCCTTCACCCCCACACCCGACTGCCTCCCATGCCCCCGGCCGACTTTTGCCCTTCACCCCCACACCCGACTGCCCCCTCGCCTCCGGCCGACGTCTGCCCCACACCCGACTTTTGCCCCTTTGCCCCCATAACCCGACCGCTGCCCCTTGCCTACGGCACTCACCCCGCGGTTGCCCGCACCACTCCGGCCACCACACTCTCCATCCATCGCTCAGGCACGTCCTCCACCAATCGCCAGCAGATCCGCTGCCAAACGCCATCCGATTGAGTGAGGAGGGCAAGTCTGGGCACCAGGACCTGGAGAACCATGTCTGTGGGGAACAGGAGCCAATCAGAGGGCAGGACAGAGCCGTACAGCAGGGAACAGGCCATTCGGCCCAGCGTGTCCATGCTGACCAAGATGCCCATCAAAGCTAGTCCCATACACCGTCCCTGGAACTGATCCCCCCAACTCTCCCGGCGTCTGATGAACTTGCAGCATGCATGTAGAGCAGTGGGGCCCCCCCCCCGCCCGGACGCCGTGAGGAGGGGACGCACTCACCGCTGTGGCCCTGGACGCAGACCTTCCCCAGCAGCTGAGACAGGAAGGAGACGGAGCTGTCCGACCCATCTGCAAGAGAAGGCAGCAGTGAGGGAGGAAGACAGACGGCACGCGCCCACCCACCCTTGGCCGGGTGCCCCGATGCTCCCGTCCGCGGGCTGCTCGTGCCCCCACCCCACCTGCCCAGGCAGTCACCACTGAGCCTGCTGTCGGTGGAGGGTCAGGCTCATGGGCTGCTCCCCCTCATCTGCGTTAGACGACTGTGCATTCAAGACCCACTCCAGACACACGTAAAACCCCGGCGTGGTGTAATGTCCGAGCAAAGCATTTAATCGAGTCACATTGCCCAAAGAATGGCCCTTCGGCCCATCCCCTCCACTCGAACCAAGATGCATCATCTACACTAGTGCCACCTTCCCGCGTTTGGCCCACCTCCATCTAAACCTTTCCTGAAAATGTACCATATTATTAAGTAGGGTAGACAGGTATAACCTTATTCCTAGGATACAAAATGAAATACTAGTGGGCACAGCATTAAGGTGAGAGGGGCAAAATGGAAAGGAAATGCATGGTAAACTTTTATTTTCCCACCAAGCAGGCGGTGGGAGCCTGGAACATGCTGCAGATATGATAGTGGCGTTTCAGAGGCTTTTGGATAAACACATGGATAGGGAGGGATGTGGATCACGTTGCATGCAGAGATTAATTTAACTTGGCACAGACATTGTGGGCTGAAGGGCCTGCTCTTGTGCTGTAATCTTCATCTTAGATTTAAAGGCTGCTTCTAGCTGCTAAACTTGTTCCTTCTCCACCGTCAAACACTACCCCCGCCCCCCATGACCGTCTCCCCTCACACCCCCCCCCCCCCGTGACCAACTTCCCTCACACACTCACCCCTCAGTGACTGGTGGATCCTCCCCAGCGCTGCCAGCATCTCCCGGGCCAGCAGAGGGTAGTAGTTTTCAGGGTAGAAGAGGGGCCGGTTTGCACGCTGCAGCTTGTTAGCCGAGTGGTCGGGCAGCGCAGTGATCCTGGTGAGCAGCACCTCCCGGTCGGCGAGGAGCGTCTCGGCATCCCCGGCCTCACACAGCAACCGTACCATCCTCTCCTCCTGCAGGAACTGCTCCAGGATGGGCACGCAGTGACCTCCACCGCCACCGCTGCAACACACAGCGACGGGAGGGTGGAGATCAGGAGGCTGGGCACGGTCACCCGTCCAGCCCAGGCCCGAGAGCCCAGCCCCACCCCGACCCGGGTCCGAAACCCAGACACAGCCCCTCTACAATGGACAGTACGGTGGGAGTGGAAAGAGGTGAAGCATTCCTTGTGGATTCTCCCAAGGGGGACGAGTGAGTGCAGTAGGAGGGGGTGTGAGAGGGGCATAGACCGGCGGGCAGGCAGGGCGAGGGGAGCATTATTGATGAGTGGACCCGGGGGAAAGGAGGGGAGAGCCTTGCAGAGGTTGGGAGGGTTCAGTTGTGAGAGGACCCCAGGAGTTGGGATGGTGGAGTCAGAGAATGTGGAGGCAGGAAATGGGATGTATAGAGGGGAGGATAGATAATGTGGAGAGAGCAGAGGAGGATGGGGTGCAATTACGCCTGGACAGACCATAATGGGTGTGCATTGCACTTATAGTCCATATGTGGACTCCACCTGCACACGGAACCTGCCTCCCACCCCTGTGGACCCAACCTCTCCCCACGGACCTCGCATGGAACCTGCCCCCTCCCTCCCCTGCCGCGGTTACCTGTGTGCAGCGATGGCGTCCACCATGGTGAGGAAGGCCAGGCGCGGCGAGGCGGCCAAGAAGCAGCCGTGCAGTAGGTCGAGCCGCTGGTCAGCGGGCAGCAGGCGCAGCCAGCCCCCGGTTGGGGAGGCAGCCAAGGTCTGCAGGAGGCCAGCGTGCAGCGTCGCCAATGCCCGCTGCTCCCGGCCCGAGCTCCCTTTCCCGGCGACCGAGCCCAGGCACTGCCGCGCCACCCCCAGTGCACTGGCAATCTCTGCACCGTCACCGGATGAGGACAAGGTGGCCACTGCCTGGCGGACCAAGCCCCCCAGCTCCGCAACGTCCGTATCCATTGTCAGGAGCCTAGGGGGAGGGGGCAGTCAGTGCTGGGGTTTACTCCCTGGAACGCTGGAGGATGAGGGGTGGTCTTAAAGAGGTGGATAGAATCACGAGAGTAACTTAGTTTAGTTTAGAGAAACAACATGGAAACAAGCCCTTTGGCCCTTGCGTCCACACCGACCAACGATCACCCCATACTGCACACTAGGGACAATTTACCAAGAGCTAATTAACCTACAAGCCCGCACGTCTTTTGAGTGTGGGAGGAAACCGGAGAATGTACAAACTCAGTCAAGGAGACATTGTACAAACTCCATACAGGCAGCACCCGTAGTCAGGGTCGAACCCGGGTCTCGGCCTCTGTAAGGCAGCAGTGCCACTGTGCCGCCCGTGAATAGATCGGGTAAATGCACTTAAATGTTCTCCTCTCCCACGATCAGTGCCCTCATCCCTCTCTCCTACCCACCAGCTCCTCCCTCCTACTATCCTCCCTCTCCCTCTCCCTCCCTCCCCTCACCACGCAGGAGTCTTTTACCCAGAGTTGGGGAATCAAGAACCAGAGGACATACATTTAAGGTCGGGGGGTGGTGGGGAGAAACATTGAATAGGAACCTGAACAAATGACATTTGGACAGAACCACAGATAGGAAAGGTTTAGAGGGATATGGGCCAAGTGGGACTAGTATAGATGGGACATGTTGGTCGGCATGGCATTGGGCCGAAGAGGCTTGCTGTACGACTCACGGTGCCCATGCTTTGGCACTTCAGCAGCCCCACACACCAGACACGGGGACCCACAGCCTCAGGCACCACTGGTGTAATCTAAACCTGGTGCAGCGAGTAGCGCTGCTGCCTCACAGTGCCAGAGACCCAGCTTCGATCCTGATCTCAGGTGATGCCTGTGTGGAGTTTGCACGTTCCTCCTGTGACAGCAGGGGTTTCCTCCGATTTCCTCCCACATTCCAAAGATGTGCATGTTTGTATGTTAATTAGCCCCTGTAAATTGCCCCTTAGTGTGCAGGGACAGGATGAGAAAGTGGGATAACATGGAACTAGTGCAAATTGTGATCAATGATTGGCATGGGCTAGTGGGCCCAAGGGCCGGTTTCAGTGCGAACAGGTGATCAGCGTGGATTTGGTGGGCCAAAGGACATTTTTTTCCCCATGCGGTATCTCTAAACTAAACTGCAGATGCAGCAATCTTGAGTAAAACACAGAGGAACAAAGTGGGTCAGGCAGCTGCTGTGGAGGAAATTTCAGGTCAGGACCCTGCTCCAGACTGATTGGCGTATTGTGCAACCCGCCTGCCAATCACCCCCTCCTCACCTGTATCCAGAGATCACTATCCAGACTTTTTCCCATCCCCACCTCTCTTCCAGCTTTCTCCCTCTGCCTCTCCATCAGTCTGAAAAAGGATTCCAACCCAAAACGTCACCTGTCCATTCCTTCCACAGATGCTGCCTGATCCACTGACTTCCTCCAGCATTTTGTTTTTGAGTTTATAACATTTTGGTTAGGGTATATCTAGAGGGCTGTGTGTACATCCGGAGATGGTGCAGAGGAGATTGAAAGTGTCAGTGATCGAGGACAGGCTTTGCTTCCCTCACATCGAGGGGCAGAGGGGCCATGGGTGGGACAGAGCGGAGAAGACCACTCCCTCTTAATTCTGGGATTTCACATCTGGCATGCGGTGGATGCGAGATCTTTATTGTCCTCCAGCATCAGCTCCCCGACAGAGACTGCCTCTCCATCTCCACCTACTCGAACCCCATTCCCACCATCCTTCTTCCACCCAAACCGTCTCCCCATCAGTCCCATCTCTCTTCCACACTACTCTCTCCTTCACCTCCTCTACCCCATCATCCTCTCACCATGCCCCTCTCCTACCATCAGCGCCTCTCTCTCTCTCTCTCCCCTCCCTGACTCCCACCCACTCCTCCCTCTCGCTTCCCTTTCCTCACCCCTCTCTCAAATCACTACGTGGGGGGATATTTTACCTGCCGCACTTTCACACACAATCTCAGCCCAGCGCCGCACTCGCACCGGCCATGATTTTTAGCGGTGGAAACCAAAGATCTTATAGCGGAGGCGCTCCGCCCATTCCCACAATGCACTCCGCCCGTGACCTCATTGGCTGAGAGAAATCACGTGGGAATACAGAAGACCGGATGTTGCGAGTGGACGTCATCTTTGTACAGGTGCCCCCGCCAATGTTGCACAGGAGCCGGCGCCATCTTTGTACAGGTGCCCCCGCCAATGTTGTACAGGAGCCGGCGCCATCTTTGTACAGGTGCCCCCGCCAATGTTGTACAGGAGCCGGCGCCATCTTTGTACAGGTGCCCCCGCCAATGTTGTGCAGGAGTCGGCGCCATCTTTGTACAGGTGCCCCCGCCAATGTTGTGCAGGAGCCGGCGCCATCTTTGTACAGGTGCCCCCGCCAATGTTGTGCTGGAGCCGGCGCCATCTTTGTACAGGTTGCGCCCCCATATGCAAAGTTTATAGAGCGGAGCTCAATAATCTTTGCCCATATGTGTTTAGGATTGGGCGCCACCTCTGTCAGGGGCCGGAGCCCTTTACGCAAGAGTGGCGCCATATTTGTATATGTGCTTTTCCCCCAACGACCATCACACTCTTCAAGTAACACTAGCCTTATTAATGACCCTTTATGGACTGACAGTCTTTGGTTACATTAAGGACTGTGGATAGACACAAAATGCTGGAATAACTCAGCGGGACAGGCAGCATCTCTGGACAGGAATAGGTGATGTTTCGAGACCCTTCTTCAGACAGTGACACCTGTACGACGACGAGAGCTTAGAAGGAACGGGGATGCAAGGGTTACTTGAAATTAGATAAATCAATATTCATCTTGCTGGGTTGTAAACTGCCCAACACAACCTATTTCTGCCATGTGTCCCGGCTGGTCCACTGCCCCCCTCTACCGAGTACCAGAGGTACTGCAGCGATGCCGAGCTGACGTAAGGCGCGGGTGATGACGCGGCGTGGGTCGGTGACGACCTATAAGCGGGACAAGGTGGCGGCGGGGACCGAGAAACTGAGGAATGTAAGTGGATGTAAATCCGGCTCCATCCGCGGCCGGGGGTGGCTCAGGGCCGCGGAACCCGGGCCATCGTATTTCCCACAAACTGTGGCTGTGGCGCCGTGACCACTTTCCATCGGATGAATGTTCCTTTGCGGGAGAATAGAATCGGAGCGGACACTGAAGCCTGAGGCCTAGCGTGGCCGGTTCAGGGGGGAGACCGGAGCCCGGGCCCACAGGACGTGCGTGCGGACCGGCAGTCCTCGGCCAGTTCCCGACCCGGGGCCCAGGCTGGACTGGGCTGTGAGTGTAGCTCCTCCCCAGGCCGGCTAATGTTGGCATTGATCTGGCAGCAGCAATAACAACAATATGCATTTATACAGCGCCTACAACCTATTCCAGAAGCCAGAGTGCCCCCGGGTCTGACAAACGCCAAACATCTGGGTGTACTCTCATTTTACACCAGCATTTTGTGATTTGTTATATGTAGAAGCTGCCCCTCCATCATTTATACCCCCCCCCCTTGCAGCCAAGGGATAAGGGGGGAGAAATTTGTTGACATGCAAAACATTGTCCATTCTCCTCGACACATTGGCTTCCACTTTCAATAGTTTTTAAAATGGCGAACATTCATAAAATGTGGCTATTACATTTATACACACTTGACATTCACTACAGTTATAAATATTCAATTATCTTTTCATTGTAGGTTTGAAGGAAAATCCATGAATTATTGAACAAAAAGATTTAATAGGAAATATTTGGGGTGTCCACAGAGTAAGCCAGTCAGCTTGTGTGAGTCTGCAGTGTAATTGATAAACAGGAGCATGGTTTCTCGTCTGCTCTGCCATTCAATGTGATCACGGCTGATTTTCCCCAAGTCTCCTCTCCTGGGCCACATCCCCATTACTCTCCATTCCTCGATCTGTCAAAAAGTTACCAACCTCAGTGTTCTCACCTCTGCAACCCACTGGGGTAAAGATTCATCGCCTTGTGTGAGAAAATGTTATGTGTACTCAGGTTTAAATGAGTGCCTTCTAATCTTGTAACTCTGTCCCCTTGTTTGCATCTCTCCCACTTTTGGAATCTGTCATAGAGCTGTACAGCAAAGAAACTGACCCTTTTGCCCACCTTGTCCATGCCCACCAAGTTAACATACTGGGCAGGTACCATACGCTTGTATTTAGTGTATCTCTCTCTAATATCCATATATCTAATATCCATATATCTGTCCAACTATCTTGACATCGACCTTGTCGCTCCCTGTCAGGATAGGAGACTGTAACTGGACAGTACAGCACCCTTGTAACAATACCACGCTATTTATAAACACTAACTCCATGGCAATAAAGGCCAGCATGATGTTTGTTGTAATTAATGTTTCAATTACAAGAACACCAAGATCCCTCTGTGCTTTGCTCGTTTACACTCTTTCTTTCCCTCCCTCCTCCCCTTCTCTCTTCCCTTCCTGCCCTCTGTATCTGCCCCTGCGGTGTCACACACACTAACCACCCCCCCCTTGATATTATATTAATATTATTCATTCGCTCCTTTTACTCGCCCTATCCACTCACGCATAGCCCCCAACTCGCAGGCGCAGCTAGAGAGGAAGAGGGCGGGGGGTAGAGAGGGCAGAGGACATAGGCAGAGGGTAGAGGCAGAGGTAGAGAGAGGGCAGCGATAGGCAGATAGCGGCAGCAACTTCCCCACCATGCACCGACACGAAGGCGGGCGGGTGAACGTCGACCAAAGGATCGCGAGTTGGGCCGCCGCAGTCTTCAGTTATGATCTTTGGTCTTCAGTTCATGGCCCGACTTCATCTCCGTCTGCGTCTTTTGAATTACGGGGGGGAGGAGGGAGGGGTTGGGGGGTTGATGTCACACACAGCACGAGGAAGAAGGAACGCAGACCCATTGTGATGTCATCAGCAAAAGACGGTCGTTTTTAATTCAAAGTTTTGTCAGATTTGTGAACATTTCCATTATTAACTGGAGATATAAAACATGAAATTTTCAGATAAGGCGATTTTGGGGAAAATGTCTACCGGAATATGTAAACAATTTACCACTACCGCGTCGTTTTTTCGTGAAGATGTGATAACACACACACACACACTTTTATGTTTAGAGATATTAAATGCCCTCTGGAAATGCAAGGGCGTTTTGTCTGCAGGTCCCCTCCATCCACTCTGCCTGGCACTTGCTCAAAGAATTGCAGCAAATTTGTCAAATGTGACATTCCTTTCACAAAATCACGTTCACTTGCTTTGAGCTCAAAGTGCTGGAGGAATGGATTGGTAACGTTTCAGGTCAGGACCCTTCTGCAGACTCAATTTGCGAGTATTGTTATTTAAATAATTAGCTATTTTATTCCTTGTTTGTAGACTCTAGTATCTTACTAACTGAGATATTAAGCTAATGGTCGACAGTTCCCTGCTTCCTGTCTCCCATCCTCCCTCCTCAAACAAGGGCAGTAACATTTGCTGTTTTCCAATTCGCAGGGACTATCGCAGAAATGCCTCAACAAATGGATCTGTGAAGCCTCTTGCTTTTTAACACCCTTGGGTACAGGCCACCGGGAAACCTCTGTCTTGCTTCCCCTTAGTTGTCTCAATGCTTTGTCCATCGTGATAGTATTGGTACAAGTTTTTCCCCCTTCTATCTGAAACTAGCACATCTCCTTGGGATATCTGCAGTGTCTGCTCCTTGTAGACTGGTTCCAGTCATTGGTTCAAAAATGACCTGTCTTTTCCTTGCTTCAGGTCAAGAATCCCCCGCCCCACATGTACCTCAGCCACCCTCTCATAAATCAGCACAACTCTCACCGTTTGTTTTGTTAGTACTTGTCAGTTTACTCTCAAAATCAATTTACTCACTCTTATCCACTAAGAGACAAACCCGAAGCGGTCCACTATTCCTCTACCACTCCACTCCTGCCTGCTTGATGTGCAGATTACTCTGGTGGTCACTGCAGTTGAAAGGTGTGCCGCTTTCCATCAGGTTGGTCTGGCATCAGACCCTTCCTCCATGGCACCAAACTGCCACAAGACATGAATGTTTGCCCCAACGTGCCTGTTTGTTCACTCCTGCTGTGGGTTGTTTTGGCCAGGGCTCCGTCACCGACCAAGCGTAAAGAACACGGTCAAGAGAAGTCCAAGGACAGGACGAAGGAGAAGGCCGGCATCAAGGAGGCGAGCGAGAAAGAACGAGGGCGTGACAAGAACCGCAAGAGGAGAAGTGCCTCGACAGGGAGCAGCAGCACCAGGTATGGGGGGGGGGGGGGAGATCAGGTGGGCCGGGATGGGGTGAGGGTAAGGACTGGGATGGGATCAGAGGTGGAGGTGGGGCGGGTGGTTGGAATGTGCGTGTTCTGCAAAGCCACTCTGATGGGCTTGGCAGCTGTGGGCATCTTCTCTAGGCAACCTTCTCTGGGCAGTTCCTCTTGTCACACCCTCTCTCGTTCCTCATCCTCGTCTCCCTGGCGATCGCTCACTCTCTCCCTCTCCACTCTCCCCTCTGGCTCTCACTCTCTATCCCCCTCTCACTGGGTAATGGTCCCTGTTGTCTTCCCAGGCCTCTCCCTTCTCCCTGGTTAATGGCCCTTCTTACCTCTCCCCTCTCCCTGGGTAATGCCCCCCTCTTGTCTCCCCACCTCTCCTTCTCCTTGGGTAACGGCCCCTTTTGTCTCCTCAGCTCCAGCTCCAGTTCGGGCTCCAGTTCCAGCTCAGCCTCCAGCAGTGGCTCCAGCTCCTCGTCGGCCTCCAGTCGCTCTGGGAGTTCCAGCAGTTCCCGCAGCTCCAGTTCCAGCAGCTCCTCGGGATCACCGAGCCCGTCCCGGCGCAGACACGCCAACAGGAGGCGCAGCCGCTCAAAGTGAGTCCCCAACAGTCTGGTGTCAGGCTCCTTGGCAAGGCGCCATCTCGTCCAGCAAGCCCCTCCTGCTAGGCTTAGGCCTGGGGCATCTTCTTCACTTGCTGGAGGATTAATTACTAGTCTATTAATTTACATCTTCAAATCCATAATTGAACCTTGCTTCAAGTAAACCGGAGATGAAACATCGGCATTGTAATGCAAAACCACAAAGTGGCGGAGGAATGTTTTTGAGGGCGCATTTGGAGTATTGTGTTCAGTATTGGTAACCCTTCTGTAGGAAGGATGTCATTAAGCTAGAAAGAGTGCAGAGAAGATTTACGAGGATGTTACCAGAACGGGAGATACAGGGAGAGGTTAGGCAGGCTTGGACTTGTACATAGGACTATCTGAAGAAGGGTCTCGACCCGTAGCGTCACCCATTCCTTCTCTCCAGAGATGGTGCCTGTCCCGCTGAGTTACTCCAGCATTTTGTGTCTACCTAGGACTTTATTCCTTGGAGTACAGAAGGATGAGGAGTGATCTTCTAGAAATGTATAAAATCATGAGGGGAATAGATAGGGTGAATGCACAGTCTTTCACCCTGGGGAGGGGATCAAGAACCGGAGCACATAGGATTAATGTGAGAGGGGAAAGATTTAATAGGAACTTAAAGGGCAACATTCTCACTCGGTTGATGGTGAGTATATGGAACAAACTGTAGAGGAGGTAGTTGAGGCAGGCATTATAATAGTGTTTCAAAAATGCTAGGACAGGTGCATGGATAGGTACGGTTTAAAGAGATATGAACTAGTACATTGGTCGGTGTAGCCAAGTTGGGCTGAAGGACCTGGTCCCCTGCTGCATTACTCAGTGGGATAGGCAGCATAGAACAGCACAGGAACAGGCCCTTTGGCCGCAATGTCCATGCTGAACATGATGAAACTAATTCAATGATACTTTATGAATCTCCTCTGCCTAGGTCCATCTTGCTCTGTTCCCTGCACATCTCTGTGTGTATTGGGGGTGCTCTGGGCAGAGTGACATGAACGGATCTGTTTGTTCTGAGTAGGAGCATTGACATATAACATAGATAACTGGAGGCGGATTCAGTGAGTGAGCCGGGCGCACTCGTGTGCTGTGATGCAGATCCCTAGTGCGGTGTGACGTGGTCCCTTCGTGCGCTGTGACCCGGTCCCTCGTGCGGTGTGATGCGGTTCCTCGGGTCGCTGCGGTGCGGCTCCCTTGTGCGCTGTGACGCGTGCCCTCGTGCCCTGTGACCCGGTCCCCTCGTGCGCTGTGACCCGGTCCCCTCATGTGCTGTGACCCGGTCTCTCGTGCCCTGTGACCCGGTCCCCTCGTGCGCTGTGACCCGGTCCCCTCGTGCGCTGTGACCCGATCCCCTCGTGCGCTGTGACCCGATCCCCTCGTGCGCTGTGACCCGGTCCCCTCGTGCGCTGTGACCCGGTCCCCTCGTGCGCTGTGACCCGGTCTCTCGTGCCCTGTGACCCGGTCCCCTCGTGCGCTGTGACCCGGTCCCCTCGTGCGCTGTGACCCGGTCCCCTTGTGCGCTGTGACCCGGTCTCTCGTGCCCTGTGACCCGGTCCCCTTGTGCGCTGTGACCCGGTCTCTCGTGCCCTGTGACCCGGTCCCCTCGTGCGCTGTGACCCGGTCTCTCGTGCCCTGTGACCCGGTCCCCTCGTGCGCTGTGACCCGGTCCCCTCGTGCCCTGTGACCCGGTCCCCTCGTGCGCTGTGACCCGGTCCCTCGTGCGCTGTGACCCGGTCCCTCGTGCGCTGTGACCCGGTCCCTCGTGCGCTGTGACCCGGTCCCCTCGTGCGCTGTGACCCGGTCCCCTCGTGCCCTGTGACCCGGTCCCCTCGTGCCCTGTGACCCGGTCCCCTCGTGCGGTGTGATGCGGTACCTCGGGTCGATGCGTTGCGGTTCCTTTGTGCCCACCCTGTAACCTGCACATCGTTGAATTGACAGGTCGAAGTCACTGAAGCGGGATGATAAAGAGAGGAAGAAGCGAAGTCCCACTCCCCAGCCCACCAAGGTGCACATCGGCCGGCTGACCCGCAACATCACCAAGGTGCCCGCCCGTGCTCTGTAATCCATCGCTGCCGCTGTACCACGGGGGGTGATGGGCCCACCTGGTTCATGCTGGGCTTCACATCTAACCATCCACATTCTTACTGAAGAGGGATCATGGGGTCCATCCCACATCACAGACTAGCAACCAAAGGGCAGGAGCTGGCCACTCGACCCCTCCGGCCCCTGCTGTTAGTCAGTAGCAGTGGTCCAGCGTGTTGAGCCACAACCTCCCAGCGCCACAGACCCGGGGTCAATCCTGACCTCAGGTGGTCTGTGTGGAGTTTGCACGTTCTCCCTGTGACCGTGATGGTTTCCCCCCAGGTGCTCCAGTTTCTTCCCACATCCCAACGACTGCAGGTTTGAGGAAGATTAAAACTCTTTGCATGGTGACTTCCTTCCATTTATGCTCCAACCTCCTAGATCTATTTTTTTAAATTTACTTGTGTGTTTGTGTATGTATGCATCCTTCTATTTATTTACCTATTTATTAATTGTCCATGTTCATTTATTATTTATGTCTATTTATTGATTTAAGACAGATTAAGTCAATCGGTAGAAAGGTCCCAACCCAAACATTGCCTGTGCATTCCTTCTACAGATGCTCCTTGACCCATTGAGTTACTCCAACACTTTTTACTTTGCTCAAGCACTTCTTATGTCTGTGTGTGACCCATATCCCTCCATATCCATGTGCCTATTGAAAAACTCTTAAACGCCACTTTTGTATCTGCTTCCACCATCACCCCTGACATCACATTCCAGCCACTCACCACCCTGTGCTAAACAAAAACCGGCCCCTCCGATTTCCTTTAAACTTTGTTCCTCACCTTCTGCTGAGATATGTTCTCTGAGAGATCTCTGGTGTTGGCTACAACTGCTGAGGCTGTACAGTACGGACACAGGCCCTTCGGTCCATCTCGTCCATTTCATCCAAGTTGCTCGATCTAAGCTAGTCCCACTTGCCTGTGTTTGGCCCTGTGTTTAAACCTGTCCTGTCATGTATCTGTCCAAAGGTCTTTTAAATGCTGTTATAGTACCTGTCTCCACTACCTCCTCTGGCAGCTAGTTCCATGCACCCACCGCCTCAGTTAAAAAGGTGCCCCTCAGGTTCCTATTAAATCTTTCCCCTCTCGCCTTAAACCGATGTCTGATTCTTGATTCCCTTCCTCTGGGTAAAATACTCTGTGCATTCACCCTGTCTATTTCCTTCATGATTTTATACACCTCTATAAGATCACCTCTCATCCTCCTGTGCTCCAAGGAATAAAGTCCTAGCCTGCTCAACCTCACCTGTAGCTCAGCCTCTCAAGTCCTGGCAACATTCTTGTAAACCATCTGTAGAATAATGAAAACACTTCAGCCCCTCTGGAGGGAGCAACTCCAAAGGAGGGAAAAGCCAGTAGAGGTGCTTAAAGTTTAAGTAGTGTGTGTTAGGGAGCTGTTGTGAGATTGTGATGGGGAAAGGGGGAGGGAGGGGAAAGCCGGTGACTACAGAGGCAGAGGATGGCAGGGTTGGATTTGGCCGCTGTGTGATTACTAACACCTGCCTTCCTCTGACGATGTAAGTGCTTTTAATGATGGGCGTTAACCGATCTGACAGTGGTTTGATTTCTGTGGGCGTCCGTGACTCTCTGCTCTCCCTCTCTCCCCACCCCACCCCTCCCACAGGACCACATCATGGAGATCTTCTCAACCTACGGCAAAATCAAGATGATCGACATGCCCCTGGACCGACTGCATCCACACCTGTCCAAGGGCTACGCCTACGTGGAGTTTGAGAACCCCGATGACACAGAAAAGGCTCTGAAGCACATGGATGGAGGTAGTGGTCAGTGGATCATAGCCCCAAATCAGCCCACCAGCAACGCAGCAGCTAACCAACCTTAACATGGGCGGCACAGCTGGTAGAGCCACTGCCCCACAGCACCAGAGACCTGGGTGATCCTCACCCCCCACCGCCGTCTGTGTGGAGCTTGCATGTTCTTCCTCTGACCGCGTGGGTTTCCTCTGGGTGCTCTGGTTTCCTCCCACACCGACATGCAGGTTTGCAGGTTAATTGGCCTCTGTAAATTATCCCTCGTGTGTAGGGAGTGGACATGAAATTTGGGATAACGTAGAATTAGTGTGAACAGGTGATCGATGGTTGGAGTGGACTCGTTGGTCAGAAGGGCCTGTTTCCGTGTTGTATCTCTTTAACTAAATTCAGTATCATGTTCGGCATTGGCATTGTAGGCCAAAGGGCCTGTTCCTGTGCTGACCTGTTGTGTGGTGCGTGGTAGGAGGAATGAGGAGCTGCCTGCCTGCCTGTGACGTGACTGTAACTCCCACTCATCGGGGAGCAGAGGATCTCCCCTTGCGACACCCCGGTCCCGACGGCCCTCTCTCTCTCCCCCCTCATCGTTCTCTTCCCTCCCCCCCCTCCCTCACCCTCACCGTTCTCCCCCCCCCCCTCATGGTGCTCTCTCCCTGTGCAGGTCAGATTGACGGGCAGGAAGTGACGGCCACGGCAGTACTTGCGCCGCGACCCCGGCCGCTGCCCCGCCGCATCACGCCACCACGCCGGATGCCACCGCCGCCGCCCATGTGGCGCAGGACACCCCCGCGTATGAGGAGGAGGTGAGTGTGGGGGACGCGTCGTGCGGTGCTGCCCGCGAGCTGCCGGGACCCTCTGCCGGATCTAATGCCACCTTCCTGTAACTCCCCACAGGTCCCGGTCACCACGGAGACGATCGCCAGTCCGCCGGCGTACCCGCTCGCGGTCTCCCGGCCGCCGCCGGCACCGCAGCAGGTCCAGCTCCAACTCCTCGCGGTAAGGACGGGGGGCGGGCGCCCCAGCACGGCCGGCCCGGCCAACAGCCACCTCATACATAAGAAACGTAGCAAACTTTCCCCATCTCTACTTCTGTTCAGGTTGTGTTTTACTTTGTGGGGGGGAGGGGAGGGAGGGGGGTGGGGGGGAGGGGCATGGCAAGGGAGTAAATATTTTCACGTTTGCACACAAAGTGCCGGAGTTTGGATTTGGGTGCGAGGAGAGCTTCACCGTGGTGTTCCCGTGTGTCACCGACACAGAACGTCCTGATTCACGGTGACGGGCGGTGCCAGAGGGTGTGGCTCGGTGCAAATGCAGACGTGTGGGGCATTGCTGGTGATACAGGCTTTGGATCATTCCGCCAGCGCCTCACGCAGACCTCGTGCAGGACTTGGCCACTGGTCTGACTCACACTGGCCTGGCAACAAGATGGGGCGGTCTAAACCCTCAACGGTTCCTCCACTTCAAGCTGTGGGTTGGGAACCGTGACGTTATTCACAGAGGCTGAGTTACTACAGTCACCCTGTCCAGTTTTGTATTGCTTTTTATTTTCACCATTTGCTGTATTTGTACCATTTTGTGTATAAGTTCAGTATCTCAATAAACCGAGGATCAGTATACGAGTGTGAGGGCTTTATTAGCTGATGAAAGGCACTTCCTGCCTAACACAGGAAGTGCCCAGAATATCAAAAGTATCACTTTTGCTGATACTGTGGTTTTAATTTGATTTGTTTTAATTTGATTAATTAATTGAATGTACATTCCTTTGCTGACAAAGCGGTTGAACTCGTGATTCTGGGTCATCAGAGTTCGAGGGGGCCCAGTAACAGCCAGCTGTCTCATCCGTCCCCACGGTCTCTTGTCCCTATGGGCCAGCCGGCTCGGGACTCCACATCTAATGTGCAGCAGGTCGCGCCCCTAAAGCCAGCTCTCCTCCCGGGAGCCCGGTACCCGTCTCAGCCACGGGGCAGGCAGCGACCTGGTGAATGTGCAGATCCATGCAGCACTGTGGCTCGCTGTGAACTCCCCCACCACCTACAGACCCGGGGAGTAGTGGAGTGTCACACCAGCCTGCTGCCGGGGATTGGTGAGTGTGTGGAGAGGAGACTGGGGCTTTGGTATCTTTAGGTAAAGGCAGAATGGCACGGGGTTTCTAGTTTTAAAAAAAAGACAAAGTGCTGGGATAGCTCAGCAGGTTAGGCAGCATCTCTGAAGAACATGGATAGGTGCTGTTTCAGGTCAGGACCCTTCTTCAGAAACGTGTTCCAGGGCTGCTGTCTGACCCGTTAAGTTACTCAGAATTCAGTCTTCCTTGTTTCCACAGGGTTTCTAGTTCTGGTTGGACAGAGAAAGGGTGGCGTGTATAGGAATGATACACGGATCAGTTACTGCAGCTCGCAAAGACCTGATATAAGTGTATAATTACGAGTGGAATAGATGAGGTAGACAATCACAACTTTTTTCCTCCCCAAGGTGGAAATATCGAAGACTAGAGGGCATAGCTTTAAGGTGAGAGGGGTAAAATTTAAAGGTGATGTGCGGAGCAAGTTGTTTTTTTACACAGGGCGATGGGGACCTGGAATGTGCTGCTGGGGATGGTGGTGGAGGCAGAAACAATAGTGGCGTTTAAAATATTTTTAGATGTGGGTATGGAGGGATATGGATCACATGCAGTGAAATTAGGAGATTAGTTTATCGTGGCAACGTGTTTGGTCCAAGGACCTGTTCCTGTGCTGCACTGCACCATGTTCCACCGCACGTCAGGCCTCGTTTATCGCCAGCAACTCCCCAGGCCCTGAACCCCGACCACATCTCCACTCTCCAGCTCTCACTTTCATACGTCATTCAGTTACGTCAGTGGTGTTTATTGAATTGGAAGCTGAGGGAGTCAATGCACGATTGATAAACATCCTCACACTCAGGGCACTGATGTCCTCAGCCGGTGTGGAACCATTTTATTACAAATCGTTGTTTACAGGGTGTTAGTGGAGTGTGTGGCCGCAGGTGGAGTATCTCGTGGCCGCACGGTTGGAGGTAGCTGTGTTGTGGGCGTTTCCTGGGTGTTCATACCTTGTAGAGGTTGCTGTGGGCACAACACTGCCACTCAACCAGCTCGCTATGGTGGAACCACAGGCTGATCTCCTTCTTGGCAACTTCAACCGAGTCGCTGGCATGGACCGCGTTCCTGAGAGGTGGAAGGGCGGGTTACAGGAGGCACGGTGAGGAAGCCAGGATCACTTTACACAAAGCCCCAAACTCTCTCTCCCCCCCCCCCCCCCCCCCCCGCCTACCCTGGATCAGACAGTCAGCACAGGTGTGTGTGGGAAACCGTGACTCACAAAACTGATCAGAGTTTGTCGAAGAGGTGACTGAGGGGATTGGCGGTGGACAAATCTACATGGACTTTAGCGAGGCCTTTGACAAGGTCCCCTGTGGTAAGCTGGTCTGGAAGGTGACATCCCATGTAATGCGAGGTGAGCTAGTTAGCTGGATTCAGAATCGTGAAAAGATGGAGGCAAAGGGTAGTTGTGGAGGGCTGTTCCTTGATTGGAGGCTTGTGACCAGTGGGGACTACTGTTGCTTGTTATCAACATGTGGATGATAGTGTAGTTAACATTGTTCATAAGTTTACAGATCACACCAAACTTGGTGGTCTAGCAGACAGTGAGGAAGGATGTCTAAGTTTACAACAGGATCTCGATCAGTTGGGAGGTGGGCCAAGGACTGACAAATGGAATTTAACTCTGACAAGTGTGAGGTGTTGCACTTTGGTTTGTCTAGCCAGGGCAGGACTTGCACGTAAATGTTATGTGTGTTGTAAAACAGAGATCTGGGAGTATAGGCGCACGGTCTCCTGAAAGTGTCGAGGCAGGTGGACAGGGTTTTAAAGAAGGCATGTTTGCCTTCATTGGGAAGAGTTTTGAGTTGGGGCCTCGTGATGCAGCTGGTCATTGGTCAGACTACACTTGGAGTACTGTGTGCAGTTCTGGTCGCCCAGCTATGGGAAGGATAGCATTAAGTTGGAAAAAGTGCAGAAGTGATTCACCAGGATGTTACCTGAACATGCGTGTATCAGTTTAGAGAGAGGTTGGATAGGCTGGGATTTTTTTCTTTGGAGCGGAGGAGGCTGAGGGCTGTCCTTATTGAAGTGTACAAGACCACGAGGGGCATGGATAAAGTGAATGCTTGCTGTCTTTTTCCCAGGGTAGAGGATTGAGGATTCCAAAACTAGAGGGCACAGACTTAAGGTAAGAGGGGAGAGATTTAAGAGGGACCTCAGGGCCAACCTTTTCACAGAGGGTGTTCGTATCTGTAATGAGCTGCCAGAGGAAGCTGTAGATGTAGAAACAGTTATGACTCAAAAGGCATTGGAGGAATGGATGTATAGAAAGGCCAGAGGCATATTTGCTAAATACAGGCAGATGGGACACACTGATATGTACACTTGGTTGGCTGGGTCGAAGGGCCTAATTGTAAGCTGTACAGGTCAATGACTTGGTCGGTCCCCTGTGGGTCACGGAGGTGAGAGGGTTGCCCCCACTCTCAGGGACTGCTGATGTGGACACACGAACCCTGCGGAGGGTCCCAGCCCCTGGTGAGTGGTGTAAGCTCCCCCACCCATACCTGCTGATGTGGACACACAAGTCTCCGCGGAGGGTCCCAGGCAGGGCGTGGGCAGGGCTGGTGGAGCCCACCATCACACGAGACACCCTCACCACGTCGTGTCCTTCCCAGACCTGCAGAAGGAGAGATGGCAGCAGTTGAGCAATGGCTACAGGCCACGAGAACCGTCACCGTCACCGTGGCGAGGAGGCCATGAGACAAAGAAGCAGAATTAGGCCATTCAGCCCATCCGGTCATGGCTGATCTGTTCTTCCCTCTGTAAGTTTTAGTTGTTGGAGACACAGCCTGGAAATAGGCCCTTTGGTCCACCGGGTCCACGCCGACCATCAATAATCCGTACACTAGTTCTGTCCTACACAATCATTTACAGAAGCCAAGCAACCTGCGAACCTGCAAGTCTGAAATGTGCACCCGGAGAAAACCCACGCAGTCACAGGGAGAATGTACAAATTCTGTACGGACAAAACCAGTTGTCAGGATCAAACTCGGGTCTCTATCGCAGCACCACTGTGACACCCTGGGCGCAGGTCAAGAGTACGAGGTGCCAAGGGACAGTGTGCAAAACAAAGGGGCTCTCACTATCTGTCAGCTATCCGGTCCATTCCACCTTCTCCCTTCCTAGTCAATCTCCGCATTAAAAATACCCAAAGACTTGGCTTCCACAGCGGCCCGCCTGTGGCAATGAATTCCAGAGATTCACCACCCTCTGGCTAGCCATTCCTCCTCGTCTCCACTCCACTCCCATCGGTGGTGAAGCTAGCAGCCGGTGCCCCAGACGTTCACTGGCATCCCGTCAAGAGTAATCCCCCGGGTGAGGTGTGGAGTTCACTCAAGGGTCGAGGTTCCAGCCCAACTCCCCCTCCCCCCCCGTCACTCACCATGGCGACGATCGGTCCTGAGCTCATGTACTCAATCAGCGCCGGGTAGAAGGGCTTCTCCTCCAGGTCATGGTAGTGAGCGGAGAGCACATCATGGGGAGCCTGCAACACAGCGCAGCACAGTGAGCCCACACTCCCCTATACATCCCCTCCCCCATCCCTTACACCGCCACACTCCCCCACCCCCCTACACTCCCCCATCCCTTACACCCCCACACTCCCCCATCCCTTACACTGCCACACTCCCCCACCCCCCTACACTCCCCCATCCCTTACACCCCCACACTCCCCCATCCCTTACACCCCCACACTCCCCACGCTTCACTATCCCCTACACTCCCCCCACCCACTCCCATCTCCCCATCCCCCTACACTGCCCATCCCCTACACCTACACACTCCGCTCTGCCCGACTCCCCCTCCCCACGCTTCACTATCTCCTACTCTCCTCCCCCACCATTCCCTACACTCCCCCACACTCCGCCCCCACCCTATGCACCGTCCACTCCCCACACCATCCAATTTCCCCCCCCCCCCCCGTCCAGCTCAGCTTCAGGTGATGGAAAGGGGAGAGGGGTTGGTACCAGGCAAGAGTCAATGTTTACTTGTCATATGAACCTAAAACAAAGCAATTACATTCTTACTTGCAGCAGCATAACCGATCTGTAAACACAGTACTCGGATAACATAAATAAAAAGTTTTAAAAATTACAAAAACACAATATTAGTGCAAAAAAAGGCAAAGCCTGGTGCATCCAAGGCAGTTCCTAGTTGAGTAGGTGCTTGTCATGTTCAAGAGCCCGATTGGTGTGTGAGGGCAGCAAGAGGTGACTGCGGAGTGTTTGTGAACTGCGGACTCAAAGCCTGAAGCTGGACAATTCTGCACCAGTCCTGGATCAATGTGACAAGTCTCGTGACAATGTGACAGGTGGGCACAAACAGATACCCTCTCATTCGCTACGCACCGACCACTTATATCCCCTTCCCTTCACATCCGTTGTGGAATGTTGTATCTGTTAATGACATTACATCAGGCAACTGAACCGTCCTCTCACCAGCTAGACAGTGGCCCCGACCTCCCATCTATCACATTGGAGGCCATCAAATTATTGTTAATCAGGCATTGTGCAGGGAGGAACTGCGGTTTAAACTGAAGGCAGACACAAAAAGCTGGAGTAACTCAGCGGGTCCGGCAGCATCTCTGGAAAATACGAATAGGTGATGTTTCGGGTTGAGACCCTTCTTCAGTCTCGACCCGAAAAGTCACCTATTTCTTCAGAGATGCTGCCTGACCCATTGAGTTACTCCAGCTTTTTGTGTCCCTTCTTTAATCAGACTTTATCTTGCGCTGAACGTTATTCCTTTCATCCTGTATCAATACACCGCATGATTTTAATCATGTCTAATCTTTTCAATGATTGGATAACACGCAACACAAAGCTTTTCACTGTCCCCCAGTGCATGTGACAATAATAAACTGATCTAAACTAGCACTCCCCACTCACCGTTCTAAGTGTTTCCCCGGCTTCTGATCCCTGATAAATGTCTGTGCAATGATCCCAATATCTCACTTGGGGACATTGACACTAGCCCTTGCATATTTCAATCAGAAGGGGCAATACCGTTACTTCCACTCAGGTAATGGGTGTCCGTAACACTAGTCAGGTAGAGAGTGATCGATGAATTAGGGTGGTGCATTCCGCTGACCAAAATGGTTACAACGGGATTTCAATCTGAAACTAGAGAACCACTTAAAAGTTTAGGTGAGTTGATCATGGGGAACAGGTGAGTTGATCATGGGGAACAAGGATATGGCGGACCAATTGAATAACTACTTTGGTTCCGTCTTCACTAAGGAAGACATAAATAATCTGCCGGAAATAGCAGGGGACCGCGGGTCAAAGGAGTTGGAGGAATTGAGTGAAATCCAGGTTAGCCGGGAAGTGGTGTTGGGTAAATTAAATGGATTAAAGGCCGATCAATCCCCAGGGCCAGATAGGCTGCATCCCAGAGTACTTAAGGAAGTAGCTCCAGAAATAGTGGATGCATTAGTAATAATCTTTCAAAACTCTTTAGATTCTGGAGTAGTTCCTGAGGATTGGCGGGTAGCAAACGTAACCCCACTTTTTAAGAAGGGAGGGAGAGAGAAAACGGGGAATTACAGACCAGTTAGTCTAACATCGGTAGTGGGGAAACTGCTAGAGTTATTAAAGATGGGATAGCAGCACATTTGGAAAGTGGTGAAATCATTGGACAAAGTCAGCATGGATTTACAAAAGGTAAATCATGTCTGACGAATCTTATAGAATTTTTCGAGGATGTAACTAGTAGCGTGGATAGGGGAGAACCAGTGGATGTGGTGTATCTGGACTTCCAGAAGGCTTTCGACAAGGTCCCACATAAGAGATTAGTTTACAAACTTAAAGCACACGGCATTGGGGGTTCAGTATTGATGTGGATAGAGAACTGGCTGGCAAACAGGAAGCAAAGAGTAGGAGTAAACGGGTCCTTTTCACAATGGCAGGCAGTGACTAGTGGGGTACCGCAAGGCTCAGTGCTGGGACCCCAGCTATTTACAATATATATTAATGATCTGGATGAGGGAATTGAAGGCAATATCTCCAAGTTTGCGGATGACACTAAGCTGGGGGGCAGTGTTAGCTGTGAGGAGGATGCTAGGAGACTGCAAGGTGACTTGGATAGGCTGGGTGAGTGGGCAAATGTTTGGCAGATGCAGTATAATGTGGATAAATGTGAGGTTATCCATTTTGGTGGCAAAAACAGGAAAGCAGACTATTATCTAAATGGTGGCCGACTAGGAAAAGGGGAGATGCAGCGAGACCTGGGTGTCATGGTACACCAGTCATTGAAAGTGGGCATGCAGGTGCAGCAGGCAGTGAAGAAAGCGAATGGTATGTTAGCTTTCATAGCAAAAGGATTTGAATATAGGAGCAGGGAGGTTCTACTGCAGCTGTACAGGGTCTTGGTGAGACCACACCTGGAGTATTGCGTACAGTTTTGGTCTCCAAATCTGAGGAAGGACATTATTGCCATAGAGGGAGTGCAGAGAAGGTTCACCAGACTGATTCCTGGGATGTCAGGACTGTCTTATGAAGAAAGACTGGATAGACTTGGTTTATACTCTCTAGAATTTAGGAGATTGAGAGGGGATCTTATAGAAACTTACAAAATTCTTAAGGGGTTGGACAGGCTAGATGCAGGAAGATTGCTCCCGATGTTGGGGAAGTCCAGGACAAGGGGTCACAGCTTAAGGATAAGGGGGAAATCCTTTAAAACCGAGATGAGAAGAACTTTTTTCACACAGAGAGTGGTGAATCTCTGGAACTCCCTGCCACAGAGGGTAGTCGAGGCCAGTTCATTGGCTATATTTAAGAGGGAGTTAGATGTGGCCCTTGTGGCTAAGGGGATCAGAGGGTATGGAGAGAAGGCAGGTACGGGATACTGAGTTGGATGATCAGCCATGATCATATTGAATGGCGGTGCAGGCTCGAAGGGCCGAATGGCCTACTCCTGCACCTAATTTCTATGTTTCTATGTTTAGTTGGAAGTTGACAAGCAGGAAAAAAAGCTGTCATAGATTTCAACAATATCGGAGAAACCTCCCCGCAGTAACCAGACACCATCGTCTATCAACAACAGCCGGTCTGTTTCACTGCAGGAACCGACGTGAAAGCTTCCATAGACATGCTTTAGAAGTTTAGACTTTAGAGATACATTGTGGAAACAGGCCCCTAGGCAAACTGAGTCCGTGCCGCCCAGCGATCACCCCGTACACTAGCACTATCCTACACATTAGGGACAATCTACAATTTACCAACGCCAATTAACATACAAATCTGTACATCTTTGGACTGTGGAAGGAAACCGGAGCAGGCAGAGAAAGCTCATGCGGTCACGTGGAGAACGTACAAACTCTGCACAGACAGCACCCGTATTCAGGATCAAACCTGAAAGGCTGCAACTGCGCCACCGTGCCGCTTCGTGTAATGAGACGATTAAACAATGTAACGCAGCCCTGAGTAATTTTAGCTTTCAAAAATAATAAACTTAGTTATTGTAAAGATCTCTTCCTGAACATCCCACAGGAAAAATACAATGGTTTTATAACGTGATTGTCTGTACCATGGAGTTCCTCATTGAGTTGGACAGAGCTGCCTGTCCCTGTCTCGGGGTCTAGGGGAAGACACACGGCTCCAGTGGACGGTCTGCCGGTCAGGTGTTGAGTAGGGATGGAGAGGGCCGCGGCTACAGGATGACACTCCGCAGGCGAGGGTGTATGCAGCCCTCCCTCCCACACACCTCCAACCCTGCCAATTGCTGCAGTCACTGTGAGTGGTGGTACAGGCAGACTACAGCCACGGAAACACCATGATAGTCATACAGCGTGGAAACAGGCCCTTTGGCCCAACTTTCCTACATCGACCAAGATGCCCCATCTACGATAGTCCTACATGCCAGCGTTTGCTCTATACTCCTCTAAACCTTTCCATCCACGAACCTGTCCAATGACTTTTAAATGCTGTTATAGAACCTTCTCAGGGAGCTCATTTCACCCACTGTGTGAAAAGGTTGCCCCTCAGAATCAATAGACAATAGGTGCAGGAGTAGGCCATACGGCCCTTCAAGCCAGCACCGCCATTCAATGTGATCATGGCTGATCATCACCAACCAGTACCTATTAATTTTTTTCCAGCTCACCTTAAATCCATTTCCCCTACTCTGGGTTAAAGGCTGTGCATTCACTCTATCTATACCTCTCATGATCTTATACACCTCCATAAATCACCCCCAGCCTCCCATACTCCAAGAAATAAATATCCTCGCTAATCCTCTGGGATTTTCTGCGTATCCATGTGACTATCCAAAAGTCGGTTAAAATCCACTAACATAACTGCCTCCACCACCACCACCCCGTGCATCCATTTTCTAAACTTCTATAAGGTGACCTCTTTCTCTCACCAGACTTGCTGGATGTTTGCAACATTCTGGTTTTCTCTGAGCTTTCCAGCATCTGCAATTATTTGTGGTTTTTCATTAATGGTAAGTGATTAGTCAACTTATTGAAGTACATTTCGCTGTAACCAGGGCAACAAGGTGGGTAGAGGGTAGAGCTGCTGCCTCACATCACCAGAGACCCAGGTTCGATCCTGACCTCGGGAGCTGCCTGTGTGGAGTCTGTATGTTCTCCCTGTGACCGTGTGGGTTTACTCCAGGTGCTCCGGTTTCCTCCAGCATACCAGAAAGACGTGGGGGTTTGTAGGTTAATTGGCCTCTGTAAACTGCCCCTAGTGTGTAGGGAGTGGATGAGAAAGAGGGATAACATGAACAAGTGTGAATGGGTGATCGATGATCGGCATAGGCCGAAGGTAGACAGAAAATGCTGGAGTAACTCAGCGGGTGAGGCAGCATCTATGGAGAGAAGGAATAGGCGACGTTTCGGGTCAAGACCCTTCTTCAGACTGATGTCGGGGGGCGGGGGGGGAAGAAAGGAAGAGGCGAAGACAGTAGGCTTTGTGGGAGAACTGTGAAGGGGGAGGGGAAGGAGGGAGAAAGCAAGGGCTATCTAAAATTAGAGAAGTCAATGTTCAGACCGCTGGGGTGTAAACTACCTAAGCGAAATATGAGGTGCTGTTCCTCCAATTTGCACTGAGCCTCACTCAGATTAGGAATGGGAGGGGGAGTTGAAGTGCTGAGCAACCGGGAGATCAGGTTGGATAATACGAACTGAGCGGAGGTGTTGGGCGAAGCGATCGCCAAACCTGCGCTTGGTCTCGCCGATGTAGAGAAGTTGGCACCTGGAACAGCGGATGCAGTAGATGAGGTTGGAGGAGGTGCAGGTGAACCTCTGCCTCACCTGGAAAGACTGATTGGGTCATTGGATGGAGTCGAGAGGGGAGGTAAAGCGACAAGTGTAGCATTTCCTGCGGTTGCAAGGGAAAGTACCCGGGGAGGGGGTGGTTTGGGTGGGAAGGGATGAATTGACAAAGGAGTTACGGAGGGAACAGTCTCTGCGGAAAACAGAAAGGGGAGGAGATGGGAAGATGTGGCCAGTGGTGGGATCCCGTTGGAGGTGGCGAAAATGTTGCTGGATTATGTTGTATGCGACGGCTGATGGGGTGGAAGGTGAGGACAAGGGAGACTCTGTCCTTGTTACGAGTAGGGGAATGGGGAGTGAGAGCGGAGCTACGGGATATAGAGGAGACCCTGGTGAGAGCCTCGTCTATAATAGATGAGGGGAACCCCCGTTCCCTAAAGAATGAGGACATCTCCGATGATCTGGTATGGAACACGTCATCCTGGGTGCAGATGCGGCGTAGATGGAAGAATTGGAAGTTGGGGATAGAGTCCTTACAGGAAGCAGGGTGGGAAGAAGTGTAGTCCAGATAGCTATTGGAGTCAGTGGGTTTGTAGTAGATGTTGGTCAGTAGTCTGTTACCTGCGATGGAGATGGTGAGATCTAGAGACGGTTGGGAGATGTCGGAGATGGTCCATGTGAATTTGAGTGCTGGATGGAAGTTAGCGGTGAAATGGATGAAGTCAGTGAGTTCTGCAAGGGTGCAGGAGGTAGCCCCAATGCAGTCGTCAATGTAGCGGAGGTAGAGTTTGGGGATAGGACCAAGGTACATCTGGAACAGGGATTGTTCGACGCATCCTACAAAGAGGCAGGCATAGCTAGGGCCCATGCGCGTGCCCATAGCTACGCCTTGGATTTGGAGGAAATGGGAAGAGTCAAAGGAAAAGTTGTTGAGGGTAAGGACCAGCTCTACTAGGCAGAGGAGAGTATTATTAGATGGAAATTGGTTGGTTCTGCGGTCGAGGAAGAAACAGAGGGCTTTAAGACCCTTGTGGTGGGTGATGGAGGTGTAGAGTGACTGGACATCTATAGTGAAGATGATGGAGTGGCGGCCTGGAAAACAAGTGAAGATGAGGGCATGGGCCGAAGGGCCTGTTTCCATACTGTATCTCTAAACTAACTACAGCCCACAGCAGAGACACCCGGTAAAGATGGGCAGGTTACGTTGTCAAGCAGTCAAGCTGCAATCTCACTCCGTACCTGCACTAGTTTCAGTCCCACCAGCTGGAAGCCTCGTCGCTCAAACCTCTGGATAATTTCTCCCACGAGCCTCCTCTGGACGCCGTCCGGTTTCACCGCCACCAGTGTCTGCTCACGAATCGCAGCGATCCCTGGTCCCGGCAGAGAGGGGGAATTAATACAGGACAGCACAGTACAGCAAAGACTTGTCCAAACCCCGGGCATTCCTTCTTCTCCCAGTTCCCATCGGGCAGAAGCTACAGACCCTGAAAGCGCGCACCATCAGACTCAGGAACAGCAGCTTCCCCTCTGTTATCAGGCTTCTGAACGGTGCTTCCATAAGCCAGAGTAGTGTCCGATTCACCTCTACCCCATTGCGGACATTGTCTCTGGAACTGATGCGCCACAATGCTGAGAACATTATCTTCACCTTCACTCTACCTATTGTACTTGAGTCTGACTTGATTGCATTTATTTAGAGCATTATCTGATCTGTTTGGATGCCATGCAATACAAATTCTTCCCTGTACCTCGGTACATGTGACAATATTAAACCTAAACAACTGGAGCAGGCTCTTTGGTCCATGGCGAATAAGATGCTAAGAAACCTATCTCCTCTGCCTCCACATGAACCATATCCATGCGCCCATCTAAAAGCCTCTTAAACGCCACTCTCGTATCCGCCTCCAACACCACCCACAGCAGCACGTTCCAGGCACCTTTCATCTTCTGTCTTAAATAAACTTGCTCTGCACATCTTTAAACTTCGCCCCTCTCACCTTCCAGTCATACCTTCTAGTCTTTGACATTTCCACAGAAAATAAAGCCCTATCTATGCCTCTCAAAATGTTATATACTTTCAGATTAGTGTGGAAGGGCAAAAGGGTTGGCAGGGAGGTGATGAGCTGAAGAGCCTGATTGTGTTTCTATAACTGATATCACAAGGGCTCTCTAGTCAATCTTATAATCCACAGCACTGCGAGGCAAGCAGTTATATCACTGAAATGACTGAAACAAATTTAATTCCATTTATTTTAATTCCATTTGGATTTTTGACTCGATTAAATGCCTTCAGCTGTGCTGGTTTAGTGTGTGGCAGGATGTGAACCCGGCCTGGAATTCCTGTCACCGACCAGAGTCTGGAGACTCAGTAAATTTCGGTGGGCGGCGCGACTTTCGTCAGCAGCGGCCTCTGCAGTCCGTCTGCGTTTTTATTATTTTATGTCTATGTTTTTATGTAGTTTTTGTTATTTTTTGTTGGGGTATGTGTGTGGGGTGGGGGGGGGGGCGGTGGTGTGGGGGGGGGGGTAACTTTTAAATCTCTCCCTGCACGGGAGACCCGACCTTTTCTTTGTCGGGTCTCCGTTGTCGTTGGGGCTGCAACGAGGAGCGGCCTCCAACAGGAAGACCGGGGGCTCTGGTGCCGACTACTCACCTCACCGTCACGGGGCTGGCCGAGTCCGGAGCGGGTGGAGCTGTGGTGGACGCTGCTGCGGCCCGACCCCCGGTGTTTCGGAGGCTGCAACTGCGGGTTTGGCGGGCGGCACCGGGAGCCCGCGGGTCCCTGGAGGGAGACCGCTTTTCAGGGCTCCCGCAACGGCGACTTCTCCCGCCCGAGTTGCGGGGTTGAAGAGCTCCTGGAGCGGGGCCTTACAGCACCGCCCCGCGCGGCTTGGAATGGCCTCGGGACTCTGCGAGCGCGCGCCGGGGGCTCTAACACCAAGACCCAGTGTGCGACCTTGCATCACCCGGCGTGGCTTTAATGGCCGCGGGACAATTCGCCATCACCCGCCGGGGGCTTTGACTTTGTCTCTGACATCGGGGGGGGGGGGGGGGGGGTGCAGTGGAGAGATAAGGTTGTTTTGGCCTTCCATCACAGCAATGTGATGGATGTTTATGTAAATTATGTTGTGTCTTGGGTCTATTTGTTTGTAATGTATGGCTGCAGAAACGGCATTTCGTTTGGACCTCAAGGGGTCCAAATGACATTAAATTGAATTGTATTGTATTGTATATAACTTCATCAATTCCACACAGCAAGCACGGAGCTCCCTCTCCCTGCAGTCAGCAATACAGCACGGATACAGGCCCTTTGGCCCAACACATCCATGCCAACCAACAAGCCCCATCTAAACTAGTCCCACCTGCCTGCGTTTGGCCCATATTCCTCGAAACCTTTCCTATCCATGTATCTGTCCAAATGTCTTTTTAATGCTTTTATAATACCATCCTCAACAACCTCCTCTGCAGCTCATTCCATATACCCACCACCCTCTCAGTGAAACTGTGGCCCCTCAGGGTACATTCGTGTCCTTTGGTTCTGGATTCCACTACTTGTGCATTCATCCTTTCTATTCCCCTCATGATTTTACACACCTCTATAAAATCACTTTTCAGCCTCCTGTGCTCCAAGGAATAAAGTCCTAGCCTGCTCAACCTCTCCCATACCTCAGGCCCTCAACTTCAGCCAACATCCTCATAAATCTTCTCTGCACTCTTTCCAAATTAACAACATATTTCTGATGGCAGGGTGACCAAAGCTGAACACAAGTCTGGCCTTACAATATCTTATACAACTAGAACATAATGTCCCAATCTCTATACTCAATCCCCTGACTGATGAAGGCCAGCATGATAAAAGCCTGTTCACACCCTGTCTACCTGTGACCGACTTTCAGGGAATTATGTACCTGTACACCTAGATCTGCTCTACAACACTCACCAGAGCCCTACTGTTCACTGTGAAGGTCCAGCCCTGGTTTCACTTCTCAAAATAAAACACCTTGCACTTATCTGCATTAAACTCCATGTGCCTTTCCTCGGCCCACATGCCCAACTGATTAAATTCTCACTATAATTCTTAATAATCTTCTCCACTATCTATGATGCCACCTATTTTATCATCATCTGAATACGTACTAATCTTGCCTTGTGCATTTTCATCCAAATCATTGATATAAACCACAAATAACAATGGGCGCAGCACTAGTGCTGGGTCTCCAGTTCGAAAAACAACCTTCCTGGCAGCAGATACAATAGTGGTGTTCAAGAGGCTTTTACATAGGAACTTGGAAGTTCATGGAATGAATGAATGAATGAATAAGTTTATTGGCCAAGTATTCACATACAAGGAATTTGCCTTGGTGCTCCGTCCGCAGGTGACAACATGACACAGTGACAGTTATTAATGACACATAAAACATTAATAATAAAACATTATTGACTAAACATGTGAATTAAATAAAATACCAGAGCAAAAGGAGGCTACAGATATTTGTTTATTGAGTAGAGCTACTACTCGTGGAAAAAAGCAGTTTTTATGTCTGGCTGTGACAGCTTTGACAGTCCAGAGTCACCTTCCAGAGGGAAGTGATTCAAAGAGTTTGTGGCCAGGGTGAGAGGGGTCAGAGATGATCTTACCCCCTCGCTTCCTGGCCCTTGCAGTGTACAGTTCGTCAATGGAGGGAAGGTTGCAGCCAATAACCTTCTCAGCTGATCGGACGATTCGCTGCAGCCTTGAGAAGCTTGACAGAGGAGTCAGTGGAGGTGAAGTCATTGGTGTAGAGAGAGTAGAGGAGAGGGGAGAGCCTTGCGGTGCTCCTATGCTGAGGGTCTGCAGGTCCGAGATGTGCTTTCCCCGCCTCACATGCTGCTTCCTGTCTGTCAGGAAGCTGGTGATCCACCGACAGAGGGGTTCAGGCACAGTCAACTTGGAAAGTTTGGAGTGTAGTAGCTCTGGCACAATGGTGTTGAATGCAGAGCTAAAATTAACAAACAAAATCCTCGCATAGGTCCCCCGGCGGTCTATGTACTGGAGGATGAAGTGCACGCCCAGGTTGACAGATCTACTGGCCCGATATGCAAACTGCAGAGCGTCCAGCAAGGGGTTTCGTGATATTTTTCAGCTTAGCCAGCACAAGCCTTTCAAGGGTCTTCATGACTAGAGTTCAGTGTGACAGGCCTGTAGCCATTAAGACCAGTAATCCTTGCCTTTTTGGGTACAGGAACAATAGTGGAGACTTTGACGCAGGCAGGGACAGTTCTATTGTTGGTGATGGAGAAGTGGCCAGATTGATGTTGAGCAGCATGGAGGTAGTGGGTGGTGGATGAGGCCGCAGTCGTTTGCAGTCAGGCTGTATTTGGGTACACAAAAATGCTGGAGAAACTCAGCGGGTGCAGCAGCATCTACGGAGCGAAGGAGATAGGCAACGTTTCGGGCCGAAACCCTTCTTCAGACTGAAGAGATGCTGCTGCACCCGCTGAGTTTCTCCAGCATTTTTGTCTGCCTTCGATTTTCCAGCATCTGCAGTTCCTTCTTAAACAGGCTGTATTTGGGTGTTAAGTGGTGATTGGAGAGGGGTGGGTGGGTGGGAAAGGGTCCAGGGATGTGGATCAGGTACAGGCAGAGGACATTAGTTTAGCTTGGCATTCTCATGGCACAGACAGAGTGGGCCGAAGGGCCTGTTCTTGTGCTGCATCACGCATGTAACTATACACGTGTGTTCCACCCTCAGGCTTAGGAAAGGGGATCAACACATGGCGTGGGGAGGGTGCACGACTGGGTCTCTTTCCCCCCCTTACCTCACTTTATGCACTCTGACACTTGTTCTCCACATACCCCCCCCGTTTCCCCTCTCTCTGCCCCCCTCACCATCCCACACATACTCCCACCCCTCTCTCCTCCTACCCACCCATTACCCGCCACCCACTCCTCCTCACCCCGGGACTGGGCAATCGCCTTCCTTCCTCTCCCCCTGTCCGCCCTCACACCCCGGAGAGGCCCCTCCGCTTCCCTCTTCCCACGGCTTCTGTTTCTCTGTGAATTGTTATGAAGGTTTCCACAAACTCTGCAGCTACCGGTGGGTCGCCGGCTCGGGACCCGCTCCCTCCCCCCGGGTGCACCCGGAGCCGACACCTACCGGAGGCCCAGCGCGGCCCGGGGCCGGCGGCGCGTCGATCCCTCAGGAGGCGGCTTAGTCCCCGCAGCAGCATCGCCGCTCGGCTCGGCTCGGCTCGGCCCGGCCCGGCCGACTCGTCTCGTCTCGTCTCGTCTCGACTCAGCTGCCAGGGATCGGCCCACAGGGCGGGGCGGTAACGCCGCGGCTCCGCCCGGCCTCCGCTTCCCCCTCCCTGCTCTCTATCTCCCTCCTCTTCCCTCTCTCCCCCCTGCCGGACGCCTCTGTTCCCGGAAACACTTCTCGAACAAACAACTACTCTGAAATTCCCCGTCATTCGCTCTGTAAAAAGTTTTGTTTTACTTCATAAATAAGCTTTATTTATTATAAAAATTATAAATACAAAACAAAAAAGACTACATTCTCCGTGTTTCCACATAGTTAATGCCGGACCCAGTAGTGTTGGCATCTCCACACACAGCACCTTCGCCACTCTGGCGGCCTCCTGGTTAGATATCCCTTCCCTCCAGATTCTGTATGTCGACTCTCTTAAACTTCTACAGGCAGAGAGCACACTCACTGCTTGCATCACGGCCTGCTTCGCCAACTCAAATGTGCAGGAACGAGGGAGATTACAAAAAGTGGTGGACCCTGCCCGGTCCATCACTGGTACTGACCTCGCCACCATCGAAAGGATCTACAGGAGACACTGTCACAAAAAAGCAGCCAACATCATCAGAGACCCACATCACCCTGGCCCCCCTCTCATTCCTGAACACGACAAACACCAACTAAACAACAAACTGCAGGTGCTGGTTTATACAATAGACGCGAAGTGCTGGAGTAACTCAACAGGTCAGGCTGCATCTTTGGATAAAAAGGATGGGTGGCGTTTCACGTCATGACCCTTCTTCAGACCATGGGCCGTCTTGAGGGACTTAAGGCTTTGTTTACATTAATATTGTGTGTTTTTTATATTGAACTTTTTTTTTTACTATGTTATCTGTTGAATACTGTATTTACAGGTCTGTTAAGCTGCTACAAGTAAGAGTTTCATTGTTCTGTTGTTGGTACATATGACAAATGAACACATGAAATGTTTGAGGGATATCCCCATCGGACTCAGCTCAACAAGAGCGGTTTTATTTTCAATTGGCCAATACCGTAAGTGTTGCTTTAGCTTGTTCATCATTTGGTTTATGACTCTGAGTTGCACACACTGCAGTCGGGCTGGTGTAGGTGCATTACACCAATATCAACATCTCACCGTCAGCACAAGATCTCACACCGTCAAAAGGTCAATGTTACTGGCTCTGAAAGCAGAGAAAAGTCATCTAAAGTACCTTCACCTGGGTTGTTGGCATCAAAGATCCTATAGCTATAGGATCTTTGGTTGGCATGGGAATCTAGATTAAGGGCATACGATCTTAAAATTAAAAGCAAGAAAGGAAATTAGAGTTCAGAAAAGGGCAGACGTTTGGATTTACAAATAATCTTCATAACCACAGATTATCTATCCCAAGGTTGTTACCAATGCAGCCACTTTGTAATTCAGGAAGGTTGGCAGCCAATTTGCATACAGGAAGATCACACAAGCAAAACAAAGAACTAAATACAAAGTGCTGGAGTGGAGTAACTCAGCGGGTCAGATAGCATCTCTGGGGCGGCATAGTGGCATACAGGATCGAACCCGGCTCTCTGGCGCAGTGGAGTTGCTGCCTCACAGCGCCAGAGACCCGGGTTCGATCCTGTACGGAGTTTTCATTTCTCCCCATGACCTGCGGGGGTTTCTTCCGAGATCTTCAGTTTCTTCCCACACTCCAAAGACGTACATGTTTGTAGGTTAATTGGCTTGGTATAAATGTAAAATTGCCCTTAGTGTGTGATAGTGTTGGTGTGCAGGACTCGGTGGGCCGAAGGACCCGTTTCCGCGCTGTACATCCAAACTTAACTAAAAATAAACATGGATATGTGATGTATCAGGTCAGGATCCTTCTTCAGATTGATTGTAGGGGAAGAAGAAAGCTGGAAGAGAGGAGGGGCAGGACAAAGCCTGGCAAGTAATAGGTGGATACAGGGGAGAGACAAAGGTTGGACAAGGGCCAAGGATAAAAATAAGTTGTGAGACAAAAGGATTGAAGAGTTGAGTTGGCCTCGTTGTGGTCTTTGAGCTATTTTTCAATCTGCACTTTCTCTGCAGCTGTGACACTCCATTCTGTTTCCGTCCTCTTTTCGACCCAGCTGATGAATGATTTACCCGTTCAGCACACGTTTCTATCTGTATCACGGAACATGTGACAATATAAGCCAACATCTCTCTCTCCTCTACTCCCATCAGTCTGGAGAAGGGTCGCGACCTGAAACATTGTCTGTACTTTTCCCTCCACAATGCCGTCTGACCCGCTGAGTTTCTCCAGCATTTTTGTCCACCTCCTGTAGCACTTTGTTATTTTAGGCCAATGGGATGGTCAAAGTGCATGCGGAGGATTTCCTTCATTACCTGAGATAGAGAACAAAAGACCAGGGAAGTTATGCTGGAAACATACAGATTAGGCTGAATGTTTGGTCACTGCGATGAAATCAGCAGCGTGACAAGGAGAAGTAACATTGTAGCCATGAGGATACTGGAGACGTTTCATTTGGAAGAGAATCAGAGAGAAGAATTAAGTGAGGGATACAAAATGACCAGAGGGATCATAACCTAAAAGGTCACATTTCGCCTATGGTTCAGTGTCATTTCTGTCTGTTACCCAGGGCAGGCAAATCAAAAATCAGAGGTTTAAGGTGAGAGGGCAAAGATTTAATAGGAACCCGAGGAGCAACTTTTCCACATAAAGGTTGTTTGGTTTTTGAACGAGCGGCCAGAGAAGGTAGTTGCGGCAGGTACTATAACAACATTTAAAAGACAAGTGGACAGAAAAGATTTAGAGGGATATGGACTAAATGGGACTAACTTAGATGGGGACATACTGTATTGGTCGCCATGGCGTTGGGCCTAAGGATCTGTTTCATGCTGTATGATCCTATAGTGGTCGAGGGGAAACAAGGAAGAATATTTTCACTCTGGTGATCTGGACTGACTGCCTGTAATGGTGGGAGACAGGGCCCCTCAACACATTTGGACAGCACTTGTAAGTGCCCATGAAGGGCAGTGATCTGTAGGCCTATAGCTCTTCCATCAGTACAGATATGATGAGGCAAATGACCTCCTGTGCTGTAGTTTCTATTGCTTGATGATAAATGTAGAGAACAGCAGGAGGTCTCCACTTTAAAAAATTCAAGAGAAAGGTAGATTTTTTTTGTTGGGAAAATATTCTACGAAGTCCATGTTACAATAGGATCTAGATCAGTTGGAAGATGGGCCAAGGGATGGCAAATGGAATTTAATTCTGACAAGTGTGAGGTGTTGCACTTTGTCAAACCAGGGCAGAACGTAACACTGGTATATGGTAGACTGGAGAGTGTTGCAGAACAGGGCTCTGAGTGTACAGGTGTACGTTTCCATGAAAGTGGCCAGTCAGGTAGACAGGGTGGTGAAGGCAGAGTTTGGCACAATTGCCTTAATTAAGAAGGGCATTGAGTACAAGAGTTGGGACATCATGATGCAGCTGTACAAGTCATTGGTGAGACGTCACTTGAAATTGTGCAAGACATCCTAGTCACCAAGCTATGGTCTGAAGAAGGGTTTCGGCCCGAAACGTTACCCATTTCCTTCGCTCCATAGATGCTGTTGCACCCGCTGAGTTTCTCCAGCATTTTTGTGTACCGGAAGAGTGTCATTGTTGGAAAGGGTGCAGATTTACCAGGATGTTACCTGACCTTGAATTATAGGGAGAGGTTGGATAGGCTGGGACTTTTTATTTGTGTGGGAGGCTGGGGAGTGACTTTGGGGCATACAAGATTATGAGCATGGATAAATGAACACTCAATCTTTTTCCCCAGGGTAGATAATTGTAAAACTGAATATTTAAGAGGCACCTCAGGGGCAACTTCACTCAGAGGGTAGTCCTGCGAGCTGCCAGAGTAAGCCGTGGAAGTGGATGCAAAACTAACTTTTAAAAGAGATTTGGACAGCTATATGGATAGGAACAGTTTAAGGGCTATGTGCCAAATAAATGCAGGTGAGAATGGCAACTTGGTCAACATGGGCCAAAGGGCCTGTTTCTGTGCCGTACAGCTCAGTGACTATAACTGGATTGAGATGAAGATCAAACACAATTGAAACTCAAGAACCTACATGGATTTAGAGCAAATACCAGCGGGGAGGTATTTTTCATTGTGCTCTGCATTCGCCTGTCCGTGGAAGCAGAGCAATTAACTGTAAACATGTGAAAAGGACAAACCTGCAGGACTGATGCGAGAAGTATTAGCACGGCAGCACTGGCACCTCAGTCTATAGTACCTCTTCTAGAGCATGACTTTGCAGCCGGCATCTCGGAGTTCGGTGGGACGGGGAGTGAAGACTGGGTGAGCTGCTCACTTCTTGTAAAGCACAGAACTCAAAACCCCCGAGTGAGTCCAGATTCACCCTGAGGAACAGTATTCCTCACATTAAACAAATCTCTTGCATCTCAGGAAGAAGAGATGCTATAATCCCCCAGCTTCATAATCCCCAGATGGCTGCTCACTGATACTACTGCACAGGGATTTTGTACAGAATTCTTCCTCAGTTCCTTGACCCCCATTAACTCCCAAATGCCTGAGGCCAAACATGCACTTGGATCATTATTTATTTAAAAGTCATATCTACACAATTTTTTTAAAATGCAGTTATAAAAGAGTTGAATTCTGCAGTGGAATGTCACAGAATCAAAATGGGTTCAACACCAAGAGTAAAACCAGTGTGTAGATTTAATACACTTTTCATTGCAAGTGTTCAGGCACAATACAGAGTCTCATATTTACATCCAAAAACACTGACACAGCCTTGGTGAAAGCTGGAACCTGTTTATAATCACATCAATGTACACTTGTACAAAGTATTACCATAATCCTAAAAAAATAAACAAGAGTCCACTTTATACAGGGTGCAAGTTGGTCTTACACCGATAACCATGAAGGTGGGTGTCCTCGGTACACATTGTAAACAGAACATCAAATTTCAACACACAACCGGCCAGCCACGGTGTTCGAGGGTGGGACCAGTGCTGCCAGCTGTGGTACCAATCTAATTTACCTTGTACGCTGCAAGGAATTCCCTTTTGGGTACAAGTGCCCGATAGAAATACCACAGCGCAGTTCAAATCACATTGCAGGTGAAGCATTCTTTGATGGGGAAGGGGAGCAGCAGGGAGAAGGCTCCATACACGAGGTGACCATTACTGACCTGGAACGATGAGGGCCAGAGGGCCATGGGCTGCGGGGGCTCGGGCTTTGGGCTCTGAGGGAAGCATAACATCGTCACAAGGTGAACTCCAACAGCAGTGACAACACCAGAGCCCAGGACAATGGGTGAGCAACACCTTCCACTCAAACACTCAGCCAGGTTCTGACGCTGTGCAGTGGTAGAACTCGCTACCCTCAGCACAGAGCCTCACAGAGCAGGGACACGGCACAGGTGGTCTGGCCCTGTAGCGTGGGGAAGAACAAAGCAGATCCCAGCGATGGGCGGAATGGGGAGATTGTATCCTTCAATACAAGGCACAGCATGGCGCCCTGACCCCAACACAAGACGCAGGAGCTGACTGGGCTTACAGGAGCTTTGGCAACAGCCCTAACCCGGGAGGCCAGGTCCACCCATAGTGGTAGTGAACCAATCCAAATATATCCACATATTCCACAGCAGAGGGGTGTGATCCAAGTCCAATGGGCAAGAAAACTATCGACAGGTGGCCAGCTGCAGAGTACCACTGGTTCCTGTACAACAAGCAGCAAAATGTAAAGGAACCTTTTCTTAAAACAAAGCCTGGGGCTCAAAGCAAAGGTTAAAATATAAATGGAAGACAGGTTCTGCATAGCCCTGGACCAACATACACAGCCCAGAGATCATGTCTGGATATTAGAGTGGATCAGGAACCCACAAACGGCAGCGGTTTCAGGTGAGTCAGAGACAGTGTGTAGTGTGTCGCACCCAGACCGGACCTGCTGGGTGTGCAAGTCAGCACAAGCCATTGTTTCCGTTCCCTGGAATCAGGGAGAGGAGAGAGCACAGGATCCAAATAAGCCAACAACCAGTGTCTAAGCGCAAGGCTGAATTGTCCAGAGTCTGACAACAGGCCTCTGCTTTGCTTCTGTTTGCACTTCAGGTGCAGCCAACTCAGGGAAGGCAGGTTGCTGCAGGGGACCACGTACTGGGCTTCCATCAGGGATCTGGAGCAGTTCATTGATTCGGATGGTATCTTGTCCCCATTTAATTCCACTACATAATCAGAGTCCAATTTTTTTTAAATGCAATTGAAAAGTCACTAGCAGCTTTTTAAATGAAATGTTGAGAAATTTGGCCGCATGAGGCAAACTTAATGGGTTTAAGAAGAAGAAAAAAAAAAGCAACTGCGAAAAATGCAGTGTTTTGTGGCTGAGAACTGATGTGATGACAGGTCGTGACCGGAGTTTTGCGCTTAATGAGGAATGGTGTACCACAGCGAAGGAGCTGTTTCATTTCTACGATCCCTGGAACAAGCTTCAATTCCCACTGAGCTGAGGAAAACCGACAATCAGCTGGGCAGCTCAGCTTTAGAGCGATGACTGCGGAAGACCAAAGAGGACTGAGAACTGGGCTCAACATGAATTCATTTAACAAAAGCCCCTTTTCCAGAGACCCGGCATTTTTGTACCTAGAAATTTAAGGGTGGGACAATTGCTTCTTTAGGGGAGGAAAGGTTGAATGTTCAAGTAGAGTGGAGGCTTGCCCACCTATGTAATACATTCAGCCTGAGCGGCATCACTTTAACACTATAGCTGGCAATGCAGGGGTAGCTGGCAGGTGTGAGCAAGGGGACATCAGCCCTCACTGGCCTGCCCGCTTGCGGCTCAGGGTTGCTGGGGGTTCCCTGCTGCTGATCTGCTCCTCTCTGCTGCTCCAGAACCAATCCAGAACCATCTCGGTGCCACACAGGTGCAGTCTGATCCCCATCTCTTCCACCCCAACCCCAGGTCAAAGCAGCCCAGAGGCCGCTGCGCCTTGGCCCACATCTCTCCAGCGCTGTGTGGGCAGCAGCTTCAGACACAAGTGGGGTTGAGACTTCTGGAGGCGAGGCAGCCTGTGGCTCAGGAACAGGATGGCAGAGAGCCAGTGATCAGGTTTCCTATCAGAACATAACGGATGGAGTTCAGGCATCAGTACCGAATGTAGAACCATCAATCAAGGCCAAGTCCTGAATATTTAAACCAAATACTTGGCAACAAGCTTCAAACATTTGCTTCTTTCATTCTCTCTTCTACCCGATTCAGTTACATCTGACAGAGCTTCAGTAAATCAGACACAGGGACCAACAGGATCAAATTCTGTAGGGAAGGGATCACAGGAGAAATTATGCAAAGGTAAGTGGAAGTCTAATGAAAACAATAAAATAAATTTACCCAACTTAAAATCTTCATTAAAAAAATCCAGCATATATTTGGAGAGGGTGATTGATGGACCTGAACACAGTTTCAACACAAACTCTTCACCGATCGTGTGCCAATAGTATCACGTTGGAATGATATGACCAAGAATGGAGAGTCCTCTGCCTACACAGAGCAGAAATGTTCAAGGCAATTCAGACGAGGAAACAAAGTGCTGACCACGGCACACTCCCTGGTCAATGCAATGAAACAGCTGAGAGGAGCACATCAACGCAAAGGTGCAAACGACAGATGTCTATTCAGTGCATGATTGATCTGCATCATGTCAATCTACTGAATGCGACTAACATCTTCCTGCAGGACAAAGACACAAAGTGCTGCAGCAGTGTATTGGGTGGGTGCAGCCAGCACCGTGCTCTGGGCAGCCTGGCGACAGGACAAGAGAGAAGGCTTCAGTCGTGGAGGCTATAGTTTGATCGTCCCCGGAGGTAAACTGCCGTTACAGAGCCTGTAGTATCGAAGGTCATTGACAAGTCTGTGAACACTCTGTGTAAACGAAGGCAAATCCTAGTGCCGGTGGGGGGGAAGAGAGAAAAAGAGAGATTATTATCATCTTCTACAACTAATTGTTTATCAGAATGCAACTTATTTGACAGAATATAGGCGGAATAAAGCAGACTTTCATTTCTGTCAGCAGCTGAAACACTTCCTTAGAGTAATACTGCAGCCCTTCAGCCCAATGTGTCCATGCCGACCAAGACTCCACATCTAAACTAGTCCCATAAGCTAGTCCTACCTGCCCACATTCCTCTAAGCCTTTCCTATTTCATGTACCTGTCCAAGTCTCTTAAATGTTGTTATAGTACCTGCCTCAACTACCTCTTCTGGCAGCTCATTCCATATACCCATCACCTTGTGTGGAAAAGCTACCCACAGGTGCTTATTAAATCTTTCCCTTCTCTCCTGAAACCCATGTCCTATGCTTCTTGATTTCCCTACCCTGGGTACGACTTACTGGTCATTTTCATTGTCACACAAACGTCACCCTGGTGTCAGCAGAGCGACTTTCTAACATTGTACAGTGGGGAACCTTTCCATTCAAACCAACACAGCAAAGGATTCATTGTCGCAATTTGCAAGAAGTCCACTGATGAATCCACATGGTCTGACGGGCCAGGGTGGTGTTACCTCAGCAAGCACAGCCGCCCCAGCTCTCCCAAGGGTCGTTAGTTCCTCACCTCAACTAACTGCATGGAAAGTTAGAGATATTAAATTACTTGAGCCAAAGACATGAAGTAACAATTTAGAAGTAGCAGCAATGGAACAGGGACGAGGATGCCAAGTGAATCAAAAGAAAACTTAGTTAAAGTGCAGTACAGATTAAAGACATATGATAAGAAAATGAATATTTGGCCACGTGCCTGGAAGTACTGATACAAAGCTGGGTGCAGTGTAGTCGTGATCTGTTCAAGAAGGGACAGGGACCATGGGGAATACAGAGCTGTTACATGCCATTACTAGAGATGGGAGCAGATTCAGAGCAACATTACATCCTTGAGCCTCAGCATTACATCCCAGCTGTCAGTATTAAGGGAGCTTGGTGCTCACAAGGGTCAGAAAAACTGCAGGAAGACTGACTGAATGGAGTGGCCAGAGGACCAGCATAGAGGACCAGTGTGCATCTTGGTTTCAGCAGTCCATGGCTTTGCCATCCACTGCACCATCCATAGGGATGCCGAGAGCATTCAGATGGACAGCTGCTAAGTGGTGGCATTTCCTTCAGAGTGAAACCATCACGGCTTCAAGTCTCAGTGTGAAGACCTCAGCCCAGTCAACAACTAGCTCACCATGCTGAACAATAGAAGAACATTAAAGCATCACCCTGAAGTACAAGACTTTGAGGTTAACACTGCAAACGGACTCTTATATGCCTGTGGGCTCCAGCCCATTGACATTCACTGAGATCACACCTGCTGACTGAAACTCCACCCTGTAAACTTCCAACCCTTCCTCAAAGACCAACCACACCTTGCCTTAAATATATTCAAACTCTGTGTTTCCACCATCTTTTCAGGAAGAAAGGTCCAAAGATGGGGCCCGCTGGGAAAAAATGTCCTAATTTGTCTTTAATGGGCAAATCATAAACCGGTTACAGAATTGCTGTTGGCTATTCTGCCCATCTTCTCCATGCCAGCTATCTCGTTGTACTCTATCGTTTCACCCCAGTCCCTTCCAGATAGATTTGCAAACTTTTCCTTCAATGGCCACACTGAAAGCAACTTCTACCACATCTCCAGAACACACATCCCAGGCTCCAACCAACATCACAGGCCTGTTCCTATGTTGCATTGCTCAATGTCTACAGAAAAGATTTTACTCATGTCACTCTTAATTCTCTCATGCTTTCTATCCATTTTGTGCAGTCCTCTCATCGTTTATATACCAGCAGAATGTCCCCTCACCTCCTCTTTTAAGAAACCAGGACTGGCCTCTCAAAAGATAGACACAAAATGGTGGAGTAACTCAGGCAGCATCTCAGGAGAGAAGGAATGGGTGACGTTTCGGGTCGAGACCCTTCTTCAGACTTCTCTCCAACATGTCCAACCGACCACTCCAACATGTCCTAGTAATTGTTGTCACTTATTCCAAGGAACAATTCTCCAAATTCTTTCCTCAACCCTCTTATCAGGCTTCTGAACAGTCCTTCCATAAGCTAAGGTACCGTATAATTCACACCTACCCCATTGCAGACATTAGACTTTGTCCATGGAGATGGTGTGCCACATTGCTGCGAACTATATTCTGCACTCTGTATCTTCCCCTTTGCTCTAGCCATTGTTTTGAGTTTGATTTGATTGTGTTTATGTATGGTATATCTGATCTGTTTGGATAGCATGATTGACAAAGCTTTTCTCTGTACCTCGGTACACGTGACAATAAACCTAAAATCCCTTCCCCAATGCCTTCACATCGTTACTAGAATGAGCCCCACACTCCACCAGAGGCCGGGCCTGTGCTCCCCCAGATGTGCTCTCCTCATAACTTACTTTCTCATTGAGGTCCGTGCCATTAGTAAACTTTACTGCACTTGCTCCCTCCATCTAGATCAGGGGCCTCCAAACTTTTCAGCATGAGGGCCACATTATATATTTGGCACATTTTTGCGGGCCTTAGTAAAAAATAAAGAAATGTCACACACACACACACACACACCCACTGACACACACACTCTCACTGACACACACACTCTCACATGTGGACTCCCACATACCGAAACAGACTCATAGACCCGCACACATACACGCTCACTCTATCTCTCTCTCAAACACGGACTGTGATCACCCCTCAGGCATATTAACAAAGACCCACGCACAAGTAATGCTCACCCATCGGGCACACACACACACACACACACAGCCAGAGAGAGCGAGAGAGTGAAAGTGAGAGAGCGGGGGAGGATTCCCCTGGCCGCACCCCCGGAGACCCGGTCAAAAGGTCCAGGTCAGTGTGGTACCCCGGAGCAGGAGCTGTTCACGGATCACCTTCATGGGGGGGGGGAAGACCGCTACACATCGACCCCGGCCGACTCTGCTGCCAACTAGCTCCCCCCCCCCCCTCCACCCTCTACCCTTCGCTCCACTCCCTACCCAACACTACCATCCCGCACAACTTGCTTTTGCAACACAGGAGCAGTGGCACTGTGACGCAGCGGAAGAGTCGCTGCCTCACAGCGCCAGAGCCCCAGGTCCCATCCTGACTACGGGTTGTATCTGTACGGAGTTTGTACCTGCGTGGGTTTTTCCGGGTGCGTTGGTTTCCTCCCACACGCCATATTTGCAGGTTAATAGAATTTGTCCCGAGTGTGTGTAGGACAGTGCTGTGCATACGGGCATCGCTTCGAAGGGCCGAAGGGCCTGTTTCCGCACTGTATCTCTAAAGCTGCACTACCACAGAACCCGCTAAATAGCCCGCTGCACGGAACGCGTTAAGAGCTTGCTGCAGGCCGGAAAACATCTCGTTGCGGGCCGGATGTGGCTCGCGGGCCATAGTTTGGAGACCCCTGATCTGGATCATTGCTATCAAGAATAAATGCCAAGCCCCCAGAACAGATCCCCTTGGCACACCACTGAGTAAGGTTTGCCAACCTGACAAAGACCCAGTTATCATGCTTTCAGTTAACCTGTTGCCCCGAAAGTGGCCACACAAGTAGATAGAGTGGTAAGCAAGGCATATGGTATGCTTGCCTTCATTGGTCAGCGCATTGAATATATGAGTCGGGAAGCCACAATGCAGCATTATATGACTTTAGTTGGGCCACATTTGGAATATTGTGTCCAGTTCCGGGCACTACATAACAGGATGGGTGTGGAGGCTTTGGAGAGGGTGAAGAGGTTTAACAGAGTGTTGCCTGGATTAGAGGGAATTAGTTATTATGAGAGGTTGGATACATTTGGACCTGATAGAAGTATATAAAATGATGAGATGCACAGATAGGGGAACCTTTTTCCCCCAGGATGGAAAAGTCATAGCTTTAAGGTGAGAGGGGCAAAATTTAAAGGAAATGTGCGGGGTATTTTTTTAACACAGAGTGGTGGGGACCTGGAACATAGTTCCAGTGGTGGTGGAGACAGATTCAATCATGGCATTTATGAGCCTTTTATATATGCACATGGGTATGGACCACGTGCAGGTAGAGGAGGTTAGTTTCACCTGGCATCATGTTTGCCATGGACATTGTGGGCAAAAGGACCTGTTCTCATGTCCTACGCTAACCTATCACCTATCTATTCTAATATTGCCTGCAACCCTATGAATCTTCGTGTAGTAACTAGTTGTTGAAAATCCAAATACACTACATCCTCTGGTTCTTTCTTAACTCCTCTAGCAGTTACATTTCTCTTCCTCAAATAATGCCACTCTGGCCAATCACATAATGTTTAAACATTGTGTTATCACTTGGCTAACAATGAATTTCTGTCTTTTCCTGATAACCAACGTCAGAATCTTGAAAAGCAACTTGTTTGAGCTGGTCACACACCATCCCCAGTCAAACACTGCACAGCCTTCAGAGGAGATGCATCTTCTTCCTTGTTTCAGAGGAAGTGTACGTGAATCATTTTTCTCAGATATCACTTTCCATGGAGGATTCACAGCCACTAAACAGTACACACTACAATATTGCATTGACTAAGCACTATGTCATGGTTAAGCATTCCCTATTTCAGTGGTGACTAAGACTTGCAGCAACATTTGACATTCCAGCGCCTTTGTGCGATTCCATAGGCACTCCAAGAACTAACCCTGTCCATTTTGAAGTTTCTTCCGAGCACTGTTCTCTGATTGGAGTCAACACCATCACAGTTGGCCAGGAAGTGGGGTAAAAAGGCAGCGTAGAAGCTGCTGAAGTCCACAGAGGCCATGTTGTACACAGCAATGCCAATCTCCTCCTGCAACAGGTCGTGAGACTTGTGCACCAGCACTTGCAGCAGCACGTTGACGAATTGAAAGAGCATGGTTGTCCGGAAGATTTTCTGGCAGGGAAACAAAAAAGAACAAACAGTGAGCATGAGGTAAAGTAACTTCAGAGTGTGAAAGCCTGGCCTTGATGGAGACCAACAAGGCCCTGCCCTAGTCACAGCAAGCAGACTGGGACAGTACCACAGAGGTTTGCAGGTACTGGAACCATGAGCAAAACACAAAGTGGTGGAGGGACTCAGTGAGTCGGGCAGACGAGTACCACTTGCACAGCAGGATTCACCACTCGCTACACACTGCAGTTTAAATAATCTGCACTTGCTAATGAACACCACTGCCCTTCAGGCAGGTGGGCGCCACATGGGCACAGTGGGTAGAGCTGCTGCCTCACAGCTCCAGACATCCACGTTCGATCCCAACCCCAGGTGCTGTCTGTGTGGAGTTTGTACAATCTCCGTGGCCCCCAGGCGTTTCCACCGGGTGCTAAGACATTGGAGATTTGTAGGTTAATTGGCTCCTGTAAATTGTCCCTATTGTGTACGGAGTGGATGAGAAAGTTGGGTAACACAGAATTAGTATGAATGGGTGATCGATGGTCAGCACGGACCGAAGGGTCTGTTTCCATGCTGTATCTCTAAATTAAAGTAAATCACTGATTTTGCATATGAATGCAGCAAAGTCCATGAAACTGTTAACACCTCCACTCTGCTGGACCCTTACACTGCTGAAGCAGTGAATTGACCAGGAACATCATCGACAATTCCTGTCACTCCACAGATGCTGCTCGACCCGCTGAGTTCCACTACTTGTTTGCTGCCCCTGATTCCAGCATCTGCAGTCCCTTTTGTCTCTCAACTGTTTATATTCTTTCTATAAATTACTAGGCAGTCAATGTTATTTTTGGAACCAAACAGCCGTGAGCAGGCTGCTGCAGCGGCTGCACTCTAAAACGGATCACAGCGGAAAGGGCTTTCAGTTGTTACATAAACATAAAAGGATGTCTTCCTGACACCCTCCAACATTGCAGTCATTAAATACTACAAATATAGTTCCTTGTTGTCTGCAAGAAGTAGGCAATAGAAGGAACACAACATTGTACTGGCAATTATAAGGTTATTGCTTGCAAGAGTCTTAGAGATTTACAGCAAAGAAACAGGGCCTTTGGCCCACCACAACTATGCTGATCATGCCCACCTATACTAACCTCACTTAAAAAAGTTATTCTCATCTCGGTTTTAAAGGATTTCCCCCTTATCCTTAAGCTGTGACCCCTTGTCCTGGACTTCCCCAACATCGGGAGCAATCTTCCTGCATCTAGCCTGTCCAACCCCTTAAGAATTTTATAAGTTTCTATAACATCCCCTCTCAATCTCCTAAATTCTAGAGAGTATAAACCAAGTCTATCCAGTCTTTCTTCATAAGACAGTCCTGACATCCCAGGAATCAGTCTGGTGAACCTTCTCTGCACTCCCTCTATGGCAATAATGTCCTTCCTCAGATTTGGAGACCAAAACTGTACGCAATACTCCAGGTGTGGTCTCACCAAGACCCTGTACAACTGCAGTAGAACGTCCCTGCTCCTATATTCAAATCCTTTTGCTATGAAAGCTAACATACCATTCGCCTTCTTCACTGCCTGCTGCACCTGCATGCCTACTTTCAATGACTGGTGTACCATGACACCCAGGTCTCGCTGCATCTCCCCTTTTCCTAGTCGGCCACCATTTAGATAATAGTCTGCTTTCCTGTTTTTGCCACCAAAATGGATAACCTCACATTTATCCACATTATACTGCATCTGCCAAACATTTGCCCACTCACCCAGCCTATCCAAGTCACCTTGCAGTCTCCTAGCATCCTCCTCACAGCCTGCATTACTTTCACATTTCCCTGTAACCCCGTTGTCTCGATGCCTCTGACATACTGTCACTCTTCCTGGCTCCACCACCTCATTTCAGACATCAAATAATGTGTGAAAAATGTACCTCTCAGATCCCCTTTTAAACCTCTTCCCTCATCTTAAACCCGCACCCTCCAATGTATCTATCTGCATAGAGTCCCGACTTGAAATGTCGTCTATTATATTTCCCCCCCCTCCACCCCACAGATGCTGCCTGACCTGCTGAGTTACTCGCTGTCATTTTTTTGCTCATGATTCCAGCACCTGCAATCTCTCACCAGGCCTGTCTAATTTTATATATCTCCCTCGTGTCACTTCTTTGCCTTCCCTTTCCCCTGGGGGAAAAAAGATCCAGTCTTTCCTGTTTCTCTGTATAACTTAAAGCCTCCAGTCCATGCAACATGCTTCTGAATCTTCCCTGCACACTATCTTAATCACATCATTCCTATAATGTAGCAAAGAGACTGCACACAATACTCCACACGTGTGGCCTGACCAACTGTAACATGTCCCAACTCCTGCGCTCAATGAATATCATGACCCTGCCCATTTGTGCTGCTGCTTTCAGGAACCCCTGTGGTCTCTCTGCTTAACCATGTTCCCCAGGGTCCTGTGCATGAGCTCAGTAGCTTGACACACACAGAGGCCAGGATTAGATGGCAACTACAGCCAAGTTATTTCTTTCAATGGGTTCTATTGGTCATCTTGAACTAAATCTTTTAATCCAGTTATCCAGTTCTATCTAAAGTGGTTTTGCATTTACATTCAGATTCTACGTCACAGACTTGACCGACTTATTCTCAAACTCCACATACACAATTATATTATGATCACACTTCAGGTATTTTACTCAAACTTGCTTGATTCAAGGGTATTTACATGGAGATCCAGTACGTGTCATCTGCTCTCCCCCCACTTTGAATAATCTATATTTAGCACTCTAGCCGGGTTTATAAATAATCTGCATCCCTCTGTAATTTGGTTTTGCATTTATAGGCAAAGTATACATTTGGGCAGAGCTCATGACATATTCCTTTGCATGCCACAAGCATTTTCGGAGTTCCAACTGCTATAAACTGTCGCAGACTTGCGGCATTTCAAGCTGAAGCTGGAAGGGTTGCAGAGAAGATTTACGAGGATATTGCCAGAACTCGAGGGCCTGAGCTGTAGGAAGAGGTCGGGCAGGCTGGGATTTTATTCCTTGGAGCGCAGGAAGCTGAGGGATGATCTTATGGAAGTGTATAAGATCATGAGGGGAATAGTTAGGGTGAATGTACAGTCTTTAAACCCAGATCAGGGGAATCAAGAACCAGAGGTTTATGATGAGAGGGGAAAGATTTAATAGGACAACTTTTACACATATACGTGGGTATATGGAACGATATCTAGAGGAGGTGGTTGCGGCATGTACAATAACAAAAATTGAAAGGCATTTGGACAGGTTCATGGATAGGAAAGGTTTAGAGGGATATGGTTCAAACGCAGGCAGGTAGGACCAGCGTAGGTTGGGCACTGGCCAGCATGGGCGTTGAGCTGAAGGGTCTGTTTCCATGCTGTATTACCCAATGACTCTATAGGGCTGTGCACAGTTCACCTTCCGTCTGGGAGGTGCGGCAACTGCGCCAGGAGGATGAGGAGCAAAATGTCAGAGTGAGGAGACCCGTCCTAAATGACTGCACATAGTACAGCTGAGCAGCACTTACCTTGTGGTACAGCTTGTGTTTGGTGTTAAGTGTCTCCAGGTAAAACAGGTTCTGTTTAAAGATCTGAATATCGGGCTGCAGAAAGGACTGTCCGAAGGCCTGGCAAAAGAACAGGAAGCATTAGGGTGCTGAATGGCAGGCTTCATCACCGGCTGCTCATGATACAATCACAGCACTCTTGGCTGTTTCAGCACCAGCGTGCAGCAGAGGGCATCAGTGAACCCTCTGGAGTAAGGCCACGTGTGTGATGTTAACACCACTTCACTGCAATTAACACATGCAGAGATGGAGGCAGCTTATGGTCATACTGTCAGCAAGCAGTTGCACTGTGCAAAGAATGGGCATTCACACAGACCCAATCTTCCAGACTTTTCCAGAAAACATCTTATAGCCAAGTACTTGCTGAAAACTGGGCAAGGTCGAGGTTTCAAGGTCTGTTTATTGTCACATGTACCAATTAAGGTACAGCATCATTGGCATATAGAAATCTCAGCAGTCAACTTGCTCATATCATGATTCAGAAATCAACAAATTATTCAACTGAGATTTAACTGGATAAATAGTTTGCGACATAACAGAAAATATCAGATATGCGGAGTGGGTACGTTACAGATGCAATTATTTCACATTGACAGTGAAGCAAGGTTTTCATTGCACCTGCACCTCGCCCTACTTGGGTGTATGACAATGAACGACGATGCAAGATCATGAATATTTCTAGCATGCTGGTATTTCAGATTGCCAGCACAGTTTTTTTTGCCACAGTTTGCCACATTGATTAAGGATTAAATGTTCACAAGTGAATTCACCTGAACAGAAGCACAGGATCTTTGCAATTCTCCATAACCTGGTACTAATTAAGTTAACTGGTTAGTTAGGGAGAGCAATCTTGGGACAACGGACAAACTACCAAGGACCACAACTAGTAACCCCTGTTACCTGCATGGCAGAAACAAACTGGGCTTCATTCTCCATCGGTTCCTCAGCTGTTCCACGCTGAACACTCGCCAAGACAGAGGATTTAAAGAAAAAACGCCAGTTGTTGTGCAGAATCTGGTAAAGCAGCTCAAACAGCTCCATCTTCACATCGGGCGAGGACCGCTGGTGAGCAAGAATATCAGCATAAGTTGAGCAGATGGAATAGAACACAGCGCACAACATCCAGTCCTTTAAACGTGCTTCATTCAAAAAGATTAACCTTTACCATTACCTCTGCTTTCCTCCTCCACCCCTCAAACAGCTAATAATACTCAATGGGACATTTACAGATCTGTGAGGTGCAGAAACTCCAAATATTTTTATGACACAAGGCTGCCTTCAGGATGTAGTGACGCACCTGCATAGCTTACTAGAGCAGCTTTAGAAGTGACGGAGTGAGAGCCTTACCTCTGCTACGATTGGGTAGACCTGCTCCATGCAGAGGGAAATGATGCTGGGGAGGAACGGCTTGAACACCTGCCCTGGTTCCTGGACCACCACCTGCAGGATTTTCAGAAACTTCTCCACCACACGGCAGCCCCCACTGCCCTCCTCAAGAATGCTTTCAGCCAACTGCTCCCTGTGGAACGGAAGGGAAGTCCCACGTCATTCACAGGGCTCATGGCAAGGATAGAGGAATCACTTCCACAAACCGTGTGCGATCTCACAGCCAGGGCAGGAGGAAATTGTGAATGCAGTCACTTTGGACAGAAGGTTGTGAAAGCACCACCAATTTTCCAGCCACAACTGACCCACTTGCAGGAAAGACTCCTCTCACTCCACAACCGGGGATCGTGACAGAAGCTTCCTCGTGGCGATCCCTGGAAGCGACGACGCAATACACTCTGTGAAGCGTCGGGCGACAATTCTGTCAACATGTTGGACGGCGACTGAAGCCAACAGCGAGCTACATTGTCTGACACACGAGCGAACAAACTCCACAATCCATCTTTAAAAGCCCAGGGTCTCACCAATCACGCTGACAAGGCCACTTACCTGGTGAACATGTTGAGGAACGTTTGGATGATCTGTTCTGTGAAGGGAACTCCCATCTGCACCCTGAGGCCTTGAAACAAAGTGAGGAAGAAGCTGAGCATCTCATCTGTGATACCTGGAAGGGAGAGGGGACACCAACTTCAGCCTGCACCCAGTTGGAACACGAGGACACCACACATCTACCATGGGTGGACTGATGCACATGTCAATATGATGCAAAATTTGCTACGACTTCCAACACGCTTGTTTCACTCCGTGCTCATAAAAGGTAATTGGAATTAAAAGTCACAACTTAATGCAACGGAAATCCTTTCCCAACATCTGAGATCTGATCAGCTTTCCCCACTTTATGACATTTCTATAGACGCCAATCACAAAAGTACTGATATTCCAGTATTCCCAGATGTATCCTTGAAAACATATTAAACAATACACTATTTCTTATGGAAAGTGAGATAGCAGGCTTTCACTAAATGTGGCTCCCCCACACCTCTAGCCCACCTTCCAAGCCCCAATAGCCGCTGATTCACAGGACTGGAGTCCCAAGCTCAATGCTGACCTTGGGGACTGACTGTGTGGAGTGTGCACGTACTCCCTGTGACAGCGTGGGTTTTCTACGGGTGCTCCAGTTTCCTCCATCTAAAAGAAGTGTGGTCTGTAGGTTATCTAGCCTCTGTAAATTGTCCTTGGTGTGTAGGGAGTGGATGAGAAAGTGGTTTAACATAGTATTTGTGTGAATGGGTATCCCTAAAACAAAACTACATAACACATCTTGCAGTTTAGTTTAGAGATACAGCTCAGAAACGGGCTCGTCGGCCAGCGCCGACCAGCAATCCCCGCACATTAACACTGTCCTACACACCAGGGACAATTTTTACATTTACCAAGCCAATTAACCTACAAACCTATACTTCTTGGGAGTGTGGGAGGAAACTGAAGATCTCGGAGAAAACCCACGCAGGTCACGGGGAGAACGTACAAACTCCGTACAGACAGCACCCGTAGTCCGGATCGAACCCGGGTCTCTGGCAATGCAAGCACTGAAAGACAGCAACTCTACCGCTGCGCCACCGTGCCGGTTACTATAAGACTGGATATCAGTCAGGCATGTCAGCCCTAGAAGTCCTGCAAGACAAAGCAGGTTGATAACTAGCAGAGTACCTCACTGGTAAGAGGGAACGCCCGATAAGAACGATTAAGAAAGAACTTCAGATGCTGGAAAAATCGAAGGTAGACAAATATGCTGGAGAAACTCAGCGGGTGAGGCAGCGTCTATGGAGCGAAGGAATTGATGCAGCCTCACCCGCTGAGTTTCACCTGCATTTTTGTCTACCCCCCCCCCCCCCCGATAAGAATGAAGTCAGGATACCATGTTATGTGATTGAGAAGGAACCAACCTCCTATTAAGGGAACACCCCACAACATGTTCCTCACTGGTGGTACTCGGGGTCATATTTACAGGAACAGGTTCTAGTTCCTGCTGATATTTAACTGGCTGATCTTTATCCGAATCTTTCTTACCTACCTTTATTCCAAATCTATAACAGTTAGCCAACAGAAACCTACTACTCTCAGTATCGATTTAATTGCAGTGTATCTTTGTGGCGGGTCAGATGGCATGCAATTTAGTTGGATCCTGTACTTGATCCGATTGGGCAGTGGGACGCCGCCAAAGCTGGGGGCGTAACACCCACATTCACCATTAAAACACAGAGTGATGGAGTAACTTAGTGGGTCAGGCAGTGTCTCTGGAGAATGTGGAGAGGTGATGTTTTGGGTCGGGACCCTTCTTCAGACGCAACCCAAAACATTACCTATCCATGTTCTCCAGAGATGCTACTCCAGCATTTTGCGTTTCATGATTGCAGCATCTGCAGTTCCTTCTGTCCTCATCTCATTCGAGGTAGCTCCAGGCAGATTGCAAGTGCAACCCAAACGAGGTGCCCCTGAAGCCACGGGTAGCACTGCTCACTAAAACTCAAGTACAGGAAAGTAAAGGGCAAATATCTGCAGACGTTGGAAGCAGAAAGTGTTGGAAACACCCAGCACGTCAGGCAGCATCTGTCTGGTGCGCCGTGGAAAGTATCCTCTCCTATGGCATCCTGGTGTGACTTGCTAGCTGCACTGTGGCTGAGAGGAGGGTGCTGCAGAGAGTTATTAAAACTGCACAGAGCATCACAAACGCTCAAATGCCCTCCCTGGATGACATATACAGGGCCCAAACATCAAGCAGGACACATCCCACCCTGCCAACCACTTTTTCACTCTGCTACCCTCTGGGAGGCGATACAGGTCTCTGAAGGCTCGCACCGGTAGACTAAAAAATAGTTTCTACCCATGTGCGATAAAAGAACTTAATTCTAACAGAGAACACTGGGGAAGCTCAATATAATTCGGGGTGCAAGATAATGCGCAATACTCTTTTAAAATATTTTTAATACCTATTTATTATGTGTATATGTTATGTGGATTTTGTGTGTATGTGAGTATATGGCTGTTGTGTTTTGTTCTTTTTAAGCGAAGGAGATGCAATGGAATTTCGTTGCACAGTATTGTACAATGACAATAAACGTATTCTATTCTATTCTCCTACTTGCAATCCCCGACAGATCATCTGCAACCAACCCCACCAGCACCTCACCTGCCCCACCCTTGTCATTCACTCTCTCGTGACCTCCTTCCCATCACATGTATCCCTTTGTCCCCTCCACCCCCACCCTCCTCTGTAACTTGAGGCATGTTTGACTTTGCTCAGCTGATGGAATGTTACTGATCTAAACTCGAACTAGTCCACTTTCCACAGATGCCGTATAACGCGAGTATTTCTACCTTTTCTGGTCTTATCTCTGTAAACTAAAGACTGCCTTACCCGGCTGGTGAATAAAGACTGGGAAGAGGGCCAGGGAGACCTGCACCGACTCTTGAAGGGACTGGTAGCAGATCTGGCGGGATTTGGTCACCTCCCCAGACACGTTCTCCACGATGTACCTCAGGATGCTCAGCGTGTCTTGCACGATTGCTTTTGCTGAAACACACAGGGATAATTTATACAATTAAATAAATGCAGAATAGTTACATCCTAGAAACTCAGCTGGAACCACTGCTGAATGTTCATCAATTTAACATGTTTAAAGTGTTTAGATGTCCTTTTACAGGATCTGGGCCACTGGCAATGCCAGCATCTCCTGCCCACCCACTGCCTGGTGCTAGCAGTCTCTCTGGCAGAGGTTGGTGGTGGACTCTGAAGCCCAACTGCTTGCCTGTACCCTCATGCTCAAGGCAATTAATCGGTGCAGGCTGTGATAAGGCACAGCCCAAGTTCAAGGTTACTCATGGCACCAGAAATCTTGCACTCCAGCATAACACGGTGCTTCCTGTTTCTGATTCCTCCTGTTGCTATTAAAGATTTGAACACGTTTCCTCAATGGGATTGCTGTTTACAGGAAGAACTTGTGTAGTTCTCGACACGGCGCACTGTTCAAGCAGTAGGGCAGAAATGGCTGCAGAGGGATTTAAATCCAGCAGCAGCCAGCACATACAGGAGAGATGCAGGGATATACTCACTGGCCCCCAGAGCCACTTTGCTCTGCGACAGTCCCGCGCTGTCCTTCAGCTGCCGATACTCTCTGGTGAGGGTGGATATTAGGTTGGTATGATTGGTAGAACGGCCAGCCCACTGCTGCTCACTCTCAGGGAGGTTTGGCCACGGTAACAGCAACATGTTGGACAAGGCCCGACATACCAGCACCTTACCCTGGGGGGGGGGGGGGGGGGGGGGAAAGCACAGCATCAACCCAGTTACACACGTACACAGAAACGGCAGAGGTGACTCGTCTCCCCACGATCCTCGCGTCATAACCAGAAACCAAATCAACAGTAACAGGTAGGGCTGCTGTCTCACAGCACCAGAGACCTGGATTCAATCCTGACCTTGGATGCTGTCAGTGTGGAGTTTGCATGCTCTCCCTATTACCGTGCAAGTTCCCTGTGGGTTCTCTGGTTTCCTCCCACATCCCAAAGGCGTGCAGGTGTGTTGGTTAATTGGCCATCTATAAATTCCCCCAGTGTGCAGGGAGTGGATGGAAAGTAGGATAACATAAAATTAGTGTGTAAATGATGATCAGTGGTTGGGGCGGACTCGATGGGCCTATTTCCAAGGTGTATCTCTGAACTGAATAAATACATTTTGTAGACACAATATGCTGGAGTAACTCAGCGGGACAGGCAGCACCTCTGGAGAGAACAATGTGTGATGTTTCGGGTTGAGACCCTTCTTCAGACTGATGTCAGGGGAGTGGGCGGGACAGAGATAGAATGTAGTCAGAGACAGTAAGACTGGTGGGGGAACTGGGAAGGGGGAGGGGATAGAGAGGGAAAGCAAGGACTATTTGAAGTTACAGAAATCAATGTCCATACTGTTGGGGTGTAAGCTACCCAAGCAAAATACGAGGTGATGTTCCTCCAATTTGCGCTGGGCCTCACTCTGACATTGGAGGCCCAGGACAGAAAGGTCAGATTGGGAATGGGAGAGGGAGTTAAAATGCTGAGCAACAAGTAGATGGGTCCGTAGTGGGATCCCGTTGGCAAAAAAGCTGGAGAATTATATGCTGTATGCGACGGCTGATGGGGTGGAAGGTGAGGACAAGGGGGGCTCTGTCCTTGTTACGAATGGGGGGAGGGGGAGCAAGAGCGGAGCTGCGGGATATCGAGGAGACTTTAGTGAGAGCCTCAATTATAATGGAAGAGGGGAATCCCCGTTTCCTAAAGAATGAGGCCATCTCCGATGACCTGGTATGTAAAACCTTATCCTGGGCGCAGATGCGGCGTAGATGGAGGAATTGGGAGTAGGGGAATAGAGTCTTTATAAGAAGCAGGGTGAGAAGAAGTGTAGTCAAGATAGTTATGGGAGTCAGTGGGTTTGTAATAGATGCCTGTCAATAGACTGTCTCCTGTGATGGAGACGGTGAGATCTAGAAACGGTGGGAAGATGTCAGAGATGGTCCAAAGGAATTTGAGTGGAAGTCAGGATGGAAATTAGTCATGTAGTTGATGAAGTCAGTGAGTTCTGCATGGGTGCAGGAGGTAGCACCGATGCAGTCATCAATGTATAAGAGGTAGAGTTCGGGGATAGGGCCAGTGTATGCCTGGAACAGTGATAGTTCGACGTACCCTACAAAAAGGCAGGCATAGTTCTTTCCTACACAAATACATTTTGTATTCAGATGGCCAAGGTGATATCCTGAAGTTTACAAACAGCTGTACGGAGCAGTTGGGAACCTTTGACAGATAGCATCTTTTATCAGTGACATGCCTAGTGAGCAGTTTTGATTGCCAAGTTCTGCCAATTCATTCTGAGCAGTTTGTCAGATTCTCCCACCTACCTCTTGGGGGAGCTGTTGAGCAGAGCCGTCGGTGATCCTGTCGAAGATTTTCTGCACGGCTCGTATCCTGACCAGAAAGACGGGCCGTATGGTAGTGGCCAACGACAGCAGCAGATGGCACGCTGAGAGCAGCAGCTTCTCTGGCACCTGGTGAAACAACTCAATGTGGAACACAAGGCTTTCTGGCTCATGCCCCTCACCACCCCACTCAACAAGGCAATCTCACGCAGTCTTGCACTGGTGTATGAGTTCTCAATATCCGCTCCGGAGCCACAATTCAAATTCCACAATGGCAGCAAGGGAAATTTAACTTTAAGTAATTACATTAAAAAAATTGCAATTTAAAAAAATCTCATCTTATTAACAGTAGCCATGGAAGTGTTGGTTCATTGAGCACCTGCTTTGTGTGTTGTCAGAGATCAGTGAAGCTGCTGACATACCTTTGAGCTGATGAGGGGAGCAGTGGCTTCCATCGCAGTGGAGATGAGAGAGACAAATTGATCCGGGTTTTGCCGCTGAACCTCGCTGTAAAACTGGGCCAGCCAATGGGAGTAGGCCTGCAACGCGGCCAGTGACTGAGCGTGGCTGTAAGACAAGACTAGTAGTTCAACCACAAGGATTTGTAAAGCAAATTCATGATGGTCCCCAACTCCACTCCGAGTCCATACAGACCCTGGGTGAAGGCAGCCTAGAGGCTTCCACCCTGACCCGTTCTTCATCATACGTGCAAGTCGACACAACCCTGCGCTCACTCGGGAACACGGGTGGTTCAGTGGGCAGCACATCCCCGTCGGAGGCTGGCAGGTCCAGTCCCATTGTAGAGCCGGCCCACAGTGGAGGCTTCAAGTAAGTAATGAGCTGCGGCGGCACTGCCAGAAGAGCCATCTTCAACGCTAACCCAAGGTCAGAGCAATGAAGCATGGAAACAGCCCTTTGTGCCAACCATCAAACACCCACTTTCACACAATCGGTTTTATGCCCCCCACATTCCCATCCGTTGTTTGCCCCCAAAATTATATAATTCATCCCACACGCATGTGGTGGTTTACTGCGGCCAATTAACCCACACTTCTTTAGGATGTGGGAGGAAACCAGAAACCCGAGAGCAAAATAAAAGTCACTGTTAACCTGTTCTAGAAATGTCAATTGAACAAATAAATACTTAGCCAACAAAGCAGGGCGAGTTTGCTCATCACCCTACAGTCACAGGGAGACATGCAGATTTCATACAGACAACGCCAGATGTCAGGATTGAACCCGCGTCTCTGGAGCCGTGAGGTAACAGCGTGAATAGTTGCGTCTGTGCAGACAGAATGCACACTCGCCCTGCTTCGTTGGCTCAGTATTTATTTGTTCAATCGGCATTGAGAACAGATTAACTGTGACTTTATGTTGCTCAGTACGATTTTCCTATATGATTGGTTACCAAGATTTCCTCAGTGTAGCAAACGATTGGTTGTAGAGCACTTGGGACACCCTGTGGCCATGAAAGGTAGGATCACTGAGTCTGCTTCACCATCCATTCAGGTTACATAGAAACATAGAAAATAGGTGCAGGAGGCGGCCATTCGCCCCTTCGAGCCAGCACCGCCATTCATTGTGATCATGGCTGATCGTCCCCAATCAATAACCCATGCCTGCCTTCTCCCCATATCGCTTGATTCCACTAGCCCCCTAGAGCTCCATCTAACTCTCTCTTAAATTCATCCAGTGATTTGGCCTCCACTGCCCTCTGTGGCAGGGAATTCCACAAATTCACAACTCTCTGGGTGAAAACTTTTTTTCTCACCTCAGTCTTAAATGACCTCCCCTTTATTCCAAGACAGTGGCCCCTGGTTCTGGACTCGCCCAACATTGGGAACATTTTTCCTGCATCTAGCTTGTCCAGTCCTTATATAAGGCTGACGTTCTGCCTCAACACGTTCCTGCCACCCCAAAACAAACACCGTCCCCAATGAGGAGGAAATCACATTGGACTGAGTAACTGGACAGGTTATCCAGGCGTTCCCTCTATGGTACACTGAGTTGGCACAGACTGGCAAATAGGTAGTCTTTAGCTGGACAGTTATTGTCAACAGGTTTTCAGATTAAAGTTTTCAGTAACTGTCTACTGAGTGAACACAACCAAATTCAATCAGGCAAATCCATTGCTAAGTGCAAGGCAAAGCCAAGCAGCAGCACATTTTTGATCAGTTTAGCTTCTTTTCGTTGGTATGTCAGGGCATGACCAGGAGAGGCCATCTTAACATGCAAAACAGATTTAGCTGACAGGATCAACTGTGTACTTACACATCAATTAAATCTGGCTTCAGCACAGATGGCACTGCTGTTTCCATATCGTACAGCTTGATTTGGGACCCATACGATGTCACTTCCACTAGCCTGAGAAATCAGCAATAAATGTACACATGTTAGAACACATTAAACATACACACATTTGGAGCAGGACTGCAATGAGAGAAACGTATGTGCAGCAACAGATGGATAGTTCTAAACAAGGAGGGCCTGTCTGTAATTCCCAAGCCAAACCCCTGATTAGAAACTAGGCTTGTATTCCCTACAGTGCAGAAGACTGAGGGTGTTGAATTGAATTGAATTGAATTGAATGCCTTTATTGTCATTCAGACCTTACGGTCTGAACGAAATTTCGTGCCTGCAGTCATACATACAATCATACAATAATAACAACAATAAACACAAATTAACACCACCACAGTGAGTCCTCCAAGCACCTCCTCACTGTGGTGGAGGCAAAAATCTTAGGGCTGCAGTCTCTTCCCTCCTCTTCTCCCTCTGCGCTGAGGCGATTCCCCACCGGGCGATGGTACAGACAGTCCCGCGGCTCACCGAACCCCGCAAACGGGCCGGCTCAAACACCGCGGCCCGGGGGTGGTCGAAGCTGCCGCCCTCCAGTCCAGCGGACGCAGCCGCTGGCCCGCGGCTCAACCCCGGACTCAGGTCACCGCCGCCAGAACGCCGTCCCAGCCACCGGAGTACCGTTCCAGGCCCGAGCCGGATCGCCCTCACGTGAGTGCCGTTCCTCCCTCGGGCTGGGCCACTCCGACGGGAGTTCCGTTCCTCCCTCGGGCTGGGCCGCTCCGACGGGAGCACCGTTCCAGCCCCGAGCTGGGGCGGCCTCACGGGAGCGAGCCCAGTACAAGTCCTGACTGGCTCTGCCTCCGGAGTCTCGAGGCCGCCAGCTCCGCCATCAGGCCTCAGCGCAGACGGAGGCAGAGAAGGGGGATACGATAAAAAAGTCGTATTCCCCCGAAGAGAGAGACAGCAAGCCCCGTTTCAACCCCCCGCCCCCCCCCCCCCACATAAACACAACCTAAAAAACAAAAACTAACTAGACAAAACGAAAAAAAAACAACATAAAAAAGTAAGGACAAACGGACTGCAGGCGAGCCGCAGCCGTTCACCAGCGCCGCCACTTCTGGAACTGTAAGGATTGGATAGAAATTTATAGCAAAGTTGGATCCTTCCTGGTCAAGAAAAATAGCTTAAGACATCAAAAGCCAGGCCTCAGGAGAGACAGTATGAAACGCTTTGACAGTTTGGTTTTAGTATGAATACAGTCCAGGCTGCACAAGGTATTGGTGACCGAACTCCATGGGTAAAACATTCAGTCAGCTGAGAATCAGGAAATTGGAAAGCAGAGTACAAAAATATTTCGTGATTCTGGCTCATCATCAAGAGGATTATTAAAGCGGCACAAACAACACTTTTGAGAGTTGAAAATTCAATTGTAAATAAATCAATGGCATCATTTAGTAAAGGCATAACTGAAAATGTTGGAAATGCTCGGCAGGTCGGGCACTATCAATGGAGAGAAAAACTGTGATGATGTTTCAGCTTTACGACCTTTAATGTCTTGTACCATTAATTGTTTCTCCCTCAATCGCTGAACAATCGGTGACTGCCTCGCCAACAGTCTGTCTTTTCTTCTTTTTGTTATTTTTAGTATGTGTTAAAAGTATGCTTTAGTGTTCCTTGGCTTGTTTTATGTGGGGTGAGGGGGGGGGTGCAAACTTTTTCCCCCAATCACTTACCTCGACAGAGATGCGATTTCCCCCCGTATGGTATCTCTGTCCTCACTGCGTCCTAACATTGTGGATTTGTCCGCCTTTCCTGGAGACCAACAGGCGTTCTATGTCGCAGGAGTCTGCGGGACTTTAACATCGCGGAGCTTGCGATCCCTTTGCCGGGGATCGAAGCTCCAACCGCAGGGCCTGTGGACTTTAACATGGTGAAGCTTTGAGGTATGAAGAGGCCGACTGGGGAGCTCCATGCTGCGGAGTGTTTCAACCCCTCCAACGCGGGAGTTTCGATCACCCTGACGGGGGGCTTCGCTCGTCGGCTGCAGGGGCTCTGATCGCCCCGACCGCGGATGGTTTGACCGCCCCGACCGCAGGAGAACAAAGAGGAAGCTTGAACTTTATTGCCTTTCATCCGTGAGGAATGCGGAATCCACTGTGATGGATTTTTATGATAACTTATGTGGTTTTGTGCCTTACACTGGCTGTATTGTAACTCAAATTTCACCGTACCTTGGTACAGGTGACAATAAACTGACCTTGAGACCTTGAAATTCTTACTAGCTGAGTATTTGCTAAGCATTATTTTTTTTCCAAATTTTCAGCAGCATTTAAAATGAAATAAACAGCACACAAGATCTCATTGATCCAGCGACTATTGAATCACTCAGTTAGCAATTTAAATAGGTCTTACCTTTCAACTACTCTGAGCGCATCATTAAACCTGCCAGCAAATACATCCCCAATAAAATACTCTGCCAGGCGACCACTGGTCTGAAGGAGCGAGCTGAGATCACGCAAAGAGCAATGCAAACGGCGACAGTCATTCTCTGCTGTGATATTCAGCCTGTGAACTAAAGAACAATGCATCTGTGATGAAACGCCAAGGTACATGTTAAACCATTGTGCATATAAATCAGTCCAAGCGAGGGGAAAGCCCTGCACCTTTGCCATCACTATAGCCAGTGCCGCAATGTGCAATATGCACTGTGATACCACCTCATTAACAACTAATCTCAATTGAAACCACTACCTGAGTCACCAGGTCTTTGTGAGGAGATATTGATGACATTCTCATCTCGCCAATACAACCATTCACACCCTTTGTTTTTTCCCCCCACTTACTGGTGTAACCGATGATGGACTGTGACAAGGTGTGCAGGCAAGCTGGATCCAAATTGGTGGTAGGAAGGCAAGGACAGTGGTAGAGATTGGAAGATACACAAAATGCTAGAGTAACTCAGTGGGTCAGGCATCTCTGGAGAAAATGAATAGGTGACGTTTGTGGGTTAAAACTCCATGTTCAGATGGTCAAGACTGGAAGTCTGTAACCAATGATGTATCTCAAAGGTAGACACAAATGCTGGAGTAACTCATCTCTAGATCTCTGGAGAGAATAACCTGAAACATCACCCATTCCTTCTCTCCAGAGATGCTGCCTGTCCCGCTGAGTTACTCTAGCATTTTGTGTCTACCTTCGATTTAAACCAGCATCCACAGTTCTTTCCTACACCAATGGTGTATCGCTGGGATCACTGCTAGGACCATTGTTTAACAAAATGACTTGGATGAGAATGTAGCCGGACAGATTAGCAAACTTACTGACACCACAAAAATGATTGGAGTAGATGACAACGAAGGAGGTTGTGAAAGGATAGACGGGACATAGATCAGTTTGAAAGTTGGGCAGATAATGCAATTTTGGGATGACAAATGCTAACAAGATATGCACAGTAAATTGTAGGGATCTCAGGAGTGCTGGTGTACTGAGGGGCCTTGGGTGTAAGCTCATAAATGGAGTTTTATAGCATAGAAACAGGACCTATGGCCCAATTTGTCCGTGCTGACCAATTTACCTGCTGGGCTAGTCACATAGTAATCTAAATCCTTCCCATCCGTATACCCAACCATCGTTTAAAAGACATAATTGTGTTCATTTCTATAGCATCGCCTGGCAGCTCATTCCAGATATGGACTACCCGCCGAGTGAAATAATTGTTCCTGAGGTCCCTCTTAAATCTCTCCCCTCTCACCTTAAGCCAAATCCCTCTAATTTTAGAATCCTCAATCCTGGCAAAAAGACAGAGTGGTCACTTTCTCCATGCCCCTCATGATCTTGTGTACCATAATAAGGTCACCTCCTACAATCCAAAGAAGAAAATCCCAGTCTATCCAACCTCTTGCTATAACAAGCCTGCACGCTCAGTTAACATCCTCTTCGGCACCCTTTCCCATTTAATGATGTTCTTCCTATAGCTGTGCAACCAAACCTGCACACACTATTCCAAGTCTGAGCTCGCCAACGACTACACAGGTAGATAGGGCAGTAATGAGGGCATTCGGCATGCTTGCCCCCGGGACACTGAGTATATTCCCGATCGCCCAATCTACCTCACTGCGGCCCAGCACTTTTGTTACCTGCACTTTCTCTGTAACTGCAATACTATGTTCTGTACTGTGTCCTTTCTCTTTTTGCACTACCTGTTGCAGTCATGTATGGTTTGATACCACTCGTGTGGTATGCATTTCACTATCTCGGTACGTGCAACAATAATAATAAACCAAACCAAAATAAGAGTTGGGATGTCATGTTGCAGCTGTACCAAACTTTGATCAGGCTGTACTCGAGTACTGTGCACAGTTCTGGTCACCACACTACATGAAGGTGGGTGTAGCATCAGAGAAAATGCCGGCAAAGGTGGCTGTAGCCATAAGGACAGATTGTAAATGCTAGGTTTATGCTCACAGGAATGTACAAGGCTGAGGTGTATAAAATGATGAGGGGTAGATAAGATAGATAGCCAGAGTCTTTTTCACAATGTAAGAGTTTAAAACTAGAGGGTATAGGTTTCAAATAGATGGGGATAAATTTAAAGGAAATCTGAGGGGTGTGTTTTCACAAAGAGGGTGGTGGGAATACGAAAGCAGCTTCCAGAGGAGGTGATAGAGATAGATACAATTACAATATTTAAAAATAGTTGGACTGTTACATGGATAAGGAGTAGAGGTATACGGGTCTAATGCAGGAAATTAGATTGGTGTAGACAGGCACCATGCTTGGCATGGATGAGTTGGGGAAGAGAGCCATTTTTGTGCTAAACAACTCCATGCCTTTGTCTCGAATGCTATTGTTGTGCTTATATTGCATCAAGTCCCCTTAATCAGCGTAACTACAGCTAGTCTAAAAATCTGCCTAAAACCGATGCAAGATTAGAACACTCTAAGAGTGCTTGCATTTCAACTTGTTTTATATTCACTTGCTCAAATTGTGGCACATTTAACATCACTTTTTAACAAGTCAGCTTCTTGCAACAATAAATAGAACAAAGAACCACAGGTGCTGGTCTGCAAAAAAAAGTGTTGGAGTAACTCAGTAGGTCAGGCAGCATCCCTGGAGAACATGGATAGGTGACTTTTCGGGTGAAGAAGCGTCCTGAACTGAAACGTCATCGATCCACGTTCTCCATGAACGCTGCCTGACCTGCTGAGTTTCTCCAGCATTTTGCATCTTTTTCTTGCAGCATTAACATTTTAACAACATTTTATCATTCAAGTGATTACAAGGTTAAATATCTTCATATTTACAGATGTTTCTTACAAAAGCCAACATCAATGTTGTAGTTACATGTTAGCAGCAGTCCAGCCACTTACCTTGTCCAGTGGTTACAACAAACTGCTGCAAACCCAGGTAAACTTCAAGGTTATCCTGCAAGATGGGAAACTAGGGACAGAAAGCAAACAAGCAATGAAAGCAGCTCAACAATTATTAAGGAATTTTAGTACAAGTATTGCCTATTCTTAATCTTATTACAGGGACTGTGGAGTGGCGAGTCAAGCGTCTTTCAACTCTGGGAAGATAGTTTGATCCCTGTGACAATGATGGGACAAGGAGATTGCCCGACCCAGTCAGCGCACATCACCAATGCATAGTTAAACCTAGGCCAGTTTCAATCCCCTGGGGGACCACGGCCCATTAGTCTAATAGATGATGCACAGGATGAAAAATGTTAACAATCATCAGACCCTGGGAACTTATCTAACTTTAGTTTAATTTATAGACAGCGTGGAAACAGGCCCTTTGAGACCCACAGAGACCACGCCACACACTAATTCATTTTTACACACTAGGGACAATTTACAGAAGCCTATCAACCTGCACGTTTTTGGAATGTGGGAGGGAACTCACGTGGTCACAGAGAGAACATGCAAACTCCACAGACAGCACCTACAGTCAGGATTGTACCCGGGTCTCTGGTACTGTGAGGCAGTGGCTCTATCCACTCACTGAGGTCCACAAAGGATTTGATAGGTAGGCACAAGAGCTGGAAAGTGGTGGCACAGCCAAGACATTAATGATTGCCAGTGCAGGCTTCAAGAACCATTGGTCTATTTCTGCTCTGGTTTACATCCTGTGGGGCGGTCCCAACCCGGAGGGTGTGGGGAGTGGGGTGGCTCTGTCCAGCTAGCACAGAGAGTACAGTGAAAAGGCGGCTAACATTGGGTTGGTGTGTTAGGGCAATATTCCACAATGCTACTTACGATTGTAGAAAAGGCGTGGGACGGGAGAAGCTCCATCACTTTGGCCACCACCTCCAAGCTCTGCCGCAGGTAGCGCTGCCACTCAGTCTGTTGCTGCAAGCAAAGGGGAAAGCTGCTGAACTTCCTCAGACCCCGCAGGCAACCTCAATGGGGGCGGAAGCTTCATGTGCAAATTAGCTCCCTCATTTCCTGCCACAGTGACTACATTAAGCATACTGCTGACTCTTGTATACTAATCAGGAAACGCACTGTAGAATTCAACTGAACAAAAAAAGGCAAGGTGCTGGAGTAACTCAGCAGGTCAGGCAAACATGGATCGACATAGTTTTGTGTCAGGGTCCTTCTTCAAATCAGAAACGTCACCTATCCATGTTCTTCAAAGACACTGCGTGACCCGCTGTTACTCCAGCACGGTTTGTTTTTTGTAAACTAGCATCTGCAGTTCCTTGTGCCTGCATTCTACTAACCAAGCCTACTGTTGTTCATGTGGCTGCAGGTCCTATTTTCTGGGAGGAATTAAGAATGACACAGGCAAGAGTGTTGCAATATTAAGTCACCGTGCAGATCTTTCGTGACACAGTTCAATGCCTTCAGAATTGATGCTAAACTCTTTGCTGGCCAAAATCACCCGACAGGTAGGGTGTGCAGGGCTCACCTTTTAGTGGAATCACTAGCCCCAATCTCTGTTCCACATTACTGCGCTTAAAGGCTCAATTTATCACTGCCACAGGCATCAAATATCTTTGAATGCAAACCCGCTGCCACACCTTTTACCTTTAACTACTGCAACTCCAGCAGGACCCAACTTGACTCTGTAGTAATAGTTCCCGAGCCTAGAAAACAAATACTCAGGGACGGCTACATTCAGCTAGCACCTAAACCCTGGAGCATCACTAGGTAAGACAGCTCCTCAAGCCTGTTGGAGCAGCTAAATAGAGTACTAGCCATTTCCTTGCTTAGCATCTGAATAGTCCTTAAATAAGCCGATTCACATCTACCCCATAATGGACATTGGACTTTGTCTATGGAACTGAAGCACTGCAAGGCTGAGAACTATATTCCGCACTCTGTATCTTTCCCTTTTCTCTACTTGTTGTTCTTGACTTGATTGTATTTCTGTATAGTATTATCTGATATAACATGCAAAATAGCTATTTTCACTATACCTTGGGGGCACATGTGACAACAACAAACCTAAATGTGGAAGAAGCTGAACTCACACACCAGAATGCTAGCAGTCCCACTGAAACGTGTGTGTGTGTGCGAGTAAGTTTCGGGTTGGATACAAAGGAAGAGAGAAGGACAGAGGGACGAGCTGTGTCAAAATGAACTTTAACAAGATGCTGGCCAGGTTACACAAGCATACATAGATTAAAAACCACCCCAGTACAGACTGTACATCCATCTTCCTGCATAGATTGGCAGTGGATGGATGGGAAGCTGCTTATAAAATAAACTATTTTTCTTTGAGAAACTTTCCATATTAGGAGACACAATAAATTGCAGATGTTAGAATCTGGTGTAAAACAAAGTACTAGAGGAGCTCAGCAGGTCAGGCAGCATCAGTGGAGGAGATGGACAGAAAACATTTTGGGTCAGGACCATTCTCTCCACAAATGCTGCTGACCCACTGAGCTCCTCCAGCACTTTGTGTGTTTTGCTAGATTAGGTCTTGTTTCTTTCACAAGAACAACTTGCTGAACAACTGCTGGAACAGTTGACCAACACTTGAACAGCTGAACAACACTGCGCACCCTGGTTCACCAGTTTACTCACATCATCATCCAGTGTCTCATCATCAAGTTCTTCAAGCTGCGCTTGGTTGTAGCGGAACTGTACGCGATGCAAGACCTCATTCAGCAACATGACCAATGCACCTTTGTACCTGTGAAAAGAAGCAGCAGACAGTGACTTGCAAGGCAATAAACTCTGGCACTCAGTAAATTAAGGCAGGAAGCCTGGTGGCTGCCATCACTACACATCAAGTTTGACTTTCACTAGCTCTGCCTACTTGTCCTGTAACAGTAACCTGCTCTTAGTGGAGATTCACTGCTACGGAAATGCCAAAATCTCCCCCTCAGCAATGGACTTTCTAGAAGTGTCTTTATTTTTAGTGTTACTCACTGTCGATCAGTTGGTCTCCAGGTTCAGAAAGAAAACAGAAAGAAGTCATGAGATATGACACTGTTGCCAGAACAAGACTCAGGACCTGGGGCCATGCATGGTTTCTGGCTGCAGTAGGCGCCACTACTCAAAGGACATTGTGTCCCCTGCACACAAGAAGATTTTGGTATTGGTTTTCGTTCTGATTTATTATTATCACGTGCAGAGATACAGTGAGTAGTTTTTGTTTGCATGCTAAACAATTAATCAGATTATACTATAATTCGTACAATTTGTAGAGATTGTACAACCAACCCAAATACAAGTACAAGGAGAAAAACACCAGAGTGCAGAATATAGTTTCACAACATTGGAACGTAACATTACAGTTCCAGAGAACAGGCCGTTCAATACACCATCAACCACTGATCACGTTTTTACATTTGTCCATAACTCCTACCACTCCCCAATACATTAGGCATGATTTAGGATTAACCAACCAACATGTTTTAGGGATGAAACCAGAGTAACAGGGAGGTGTAAACTCCACACAGACAGTACCCAAGGTCAAGGTTGAACCTGCTTCTCCGATAGAGGTTGTGGCTCTACTCACTGTGCCATATAAAACCTCAGGCCCTTTTATCAGTGCAGTCTCAACTACATAAACAAGGGAGCAGCTGTGAGCAATAAACTAATACATTCTGGAACAAAATGTTTCATAAATGTTTGAATAAAAGAAACAAATAATTCTGAGGATTAATGACTGTCGTGTTCAGCGTAGCCTCGATATTCCCCAGAGAGCTCTGACAAGCAGATACAACATGCTTGCCAGGAGTTCCACACTATGCAACAACTCACTACAGTGGAATGTAGCTGCAAGAGAAAGAAGTGTCGGCAAGTCATCTCTTACTCATAACACTTGCACAGCAATTTACAAAGCAGAACAACTACATTCACTGGCTACAAAATAAGGGACTGCACACGGCAGCCGCTCTGGACTTTACTCTCACTGAAATTCCAAGAAGCACTATTTTCAGTTCCACACAACTCATAACAGAGAAGTCATGCTGTGGTCTTTTGCAGAAATTATTTCTTGTTTTATCTATCTTTGTCAAGAATTGCATAGAATAATGGTTTTAGTGTTACAGATACCCAGCTTGCCAAGTGTGTCAGAAATGCCTGGGTTCCCCAGGCTGCTGCGTGTTTCTGATATCCTCCTGTGCCTCAGACCACTTCATTAACCTCTCACCTCCAGCAGGCACTGCAATGGGTTCAGGAAAGTGCCGTTAAATACCCCAGGGCAGTGAGAGCACAGCAAGGGCCCTGCTCTTCAAATCGACCGCTCTGCCCATTTTACTGCAGCTCTGAAGGCGAGAAGGTTTGCTCCACATTAATTCTTTGCATTTTTTAAACAAAACCAATGCTTCTCTGCAGACAAATTTCACCTCTCCCATTTGTGTGAGAGAGATGGGAGAATATGTTCCATTTTATTGAACAAGTAACTTTAACAGTTCATATGAAGAAGGGGCCCAAACTAAAACGTTCATGGATGCTGCTTGACCCACTGAGTTCCTCTAGCACTCTTCGATATGCTCAATATTCCAGCATCTGCAGTTCTTTGTGCCTACATGCGCTTGATGTACATTCAAAAATACACTTTTCAAATAGAGTCAGGAGTTTTTCCACATGGGACCTGGGTGGCTGCCCTCGAGTAACCTGAGATATAGTTGCAAATTCACCTTTAAAAAAAAAAAAAACCTCACTTTCTTTCTTTCTGCCAGCTCCACGACTGCCCACCAATATTCCTCTAACTAGGAGTCACGAGGCTGCTGTGCCTACAGAGCCTGAGATCCAGTAAGCAGGAAACTTCTGTTCCAACCCGCCTCTCTTCCTACTATACTCAGCCTGGAGAAGGGTTCGTCCCAAAACGTCACTTATCCATGTTCTTCAGAGATGCTGCCTGACCAGCCTGACCTGCTGAGTTACTCCAGCACTTTGTGGGTTTTTTTGTAAACCATCATCTGCAGTTAATGAGGCATCAGCAGAACACTTGGTGCGACTCAAGCAGAGTTTCTGGTTAACAAGGTGCATGTAGAACCTACATTCTACAAATAATAACAAGCAACATGTTTCCTGGATCGCTGCTATTGTTGGCATGGGAAGAGAAGGCACACGGAATAACCCATTCCCACCGGGCAGAAGATGCCTGCAGTTATGTAGCAGCTGGCAAATGCATCCTTCCCGTCTTCCAAACGCTTGTTTGTATGTATGGAACCATATACCAGGGAGATAATGAACAGTACAAGGCTAAAGGCTATAGACAGCGTAGGCTTGAAGCAATTCTGGGTTTGTGGCTCTGGAATTACAGGAAATCATGTTCACTTCAGCTCTGCAAACCTGTCCCAATCCAGATCTAGCCCAGTGTTTACTTATATCCTTTGCATTTCCCAGCCTAGCTCTACATCAGTCACCAACACACACACACACACACACACAGCTGTCGAAGAAGACGGCAGTGAAACCCAGACTGAACCTGTCCCTCTCCCCAATATAAAACATCTTAACAGAAGGTCAGCAGTGACCACATTCAGCTGATTTGACAATGTATCACGTGCTCACCTATCATGGAGCAAGGGTAATTGTGGATGCACAAGAAGCCAGAATTAGAAGAACACAGACCTGAAGATTGCAGAAGTTAGAGACAAGGAGGGGTTACATCATAGTGGATGTTGATTAAAACAAACACTTAAAACTACATTAGAGATTATAAATAAAACATTTTCCAATCGGACGATTCAGATATATTTGCATTCTATCAACTATTAGTGATAAAAATTGTGATATTCTTTCACACAATAAGAACAAAGAAACTGTACAGGTCTGGCCCTATCCCAAATGCTCCTAATTCAGTCACACTGGCAACGCAGGCGATTGCCATTTCCAGCCATCGTTACATAGAAACTACTACCAAGTTTTTTTTTTAATTCAACAAATACAAATCAAGATACCTTTGAGTATTCATGCAGAAAATAAAAAGGTTGAGAAAGAAGCCCAACGAGGAGGGAGGCAGTTTCACAAAAGTCACCACCACAGGTTGCTAAACCACTGGACAATTGTATAGGAATGCCATCTTGCCTAACGCACAGATCTCTGGCGATGCAGAAGCTGCAGGAGTACTAGAAAGCAGCAGCTGACCTGTTGAGCACCTCATCCCGATCAGCCAGCCGGCTCTTGATTTTACTGGTCAGGTAATCCAGGAATATCGTCCAGATATCAAGGCAAGAGAAATAACCCTCGTGACTAGGCTGGAAAAAAAACAGCAGAAAATATCTTTGTTGCCTCTACAAACGAGTTAGGTAACAAACAGAAGGCCATGAAACTGGCGCCACAGTGCTGCCACAGGAGAGGGCAGTGAGATTGGAGCACGAGAGCCGTCTCACCTGATGAAAGGTGTACTTGAAGAGAAGGCCGAGGAACTCTACCACTGGGAACTGCGAGTTGGACTCGATCCTCCGCAGATGCACGCTGACAAACAGGCGCAGGAAGTCCGTGAACTTCTCCACATAGCTACACGGGAAATGATGAGAGAGATTCAACAAGATGGTAAACAGAGACCACGACAAATTCTTCAATAACTCAGAATATGTTTTGGAGGGAGCTGCAACGTTATTGCTACTAATTATGGGTTGTTTACATTATAATGAATAAAGTCCTGCAACTATAACCTGCTGAAACTGAACCCAGAATGATTCTGCATTGAAGGTGGACATTTAACCCTTCAAGTTCATACTAACTCCATGGCAATGCAATCATAGCTTGTCCCACTCCCCCAGTCCTGCATCTCTTTCCATTCAGAGAACTCAACCATTTCCACTTTGAACCATATAATTGAATTTGCTTTCACTCCCACCCTAGCCAGACCCCAAGGATAAGGAGGAATCTGTGGATCTGTGGAATTCATTGCCACAAAAGTCAGTGAGGACCAAGTCATTGGGTATTTTAAAGCGGAGATTGATAGGTTGTTGATCAGTAAGGGCGTCAATGATTACAGTGTGGAGGCAGGACAATGGGGTTGAGAGGGAAAATAGATTAGGCCTGATCGAATGGTGGAGCAGACTTAATGGGCCAAATGACCTAATTCTGCTCCTATGTCTTATGGTCTAACCACCCAGTGTGCTCATAAATTAATGTTCTAACCCTGTCCAGCCAGTTTGAATGAACAGTGTCCCCCGATCTTGTGCCCTCGTAACCCTTGCAAAAGTGCACCCTCTGGTTAATATTGCCTTTTCTCATTTTTCCTACTAAAATGCAACACCTCCCATCACTCAAAACTAAGCATTCACCGTTGATATTACCAGTCTGTCTATCTCTTGAAGCCCTTTCCTTCAAGATTTTGTTCTGTTTAGCAAAGGTCATTATAAAAAACAATAGTCCTAACACTGACCGCCAGGGAAATCACTGTACACTTTCCTTCTGTCTTAAAACAATATTTCACATTTACATTCAAAACAATGCAGGAAATATTTAGCAGGGTCAAGCAGTACCCGTGGAGAGCAAAATTAAGTTAATGTTTCAAGTTGACAAACTCATTGAACATTTCAGTCGGTCTCCCCATGACTCTTCATGTGGATATACAGACAATTGAGGGATATAGATCACATGCAGGCAGGGAAGATTAGATTATGTTGGCATCATGTCTGGCATAGGCATTATGAGCTGAAAGACTTGTTCTTATGCTGTACTGTTCTATCTATTGGGCCAATTTTCTTTCCATGCCTTTATTCCATGGCTTTCCAACTTGACGCAAAGTCAATTAGACACCACTTTATTAGATATCAACATGTACTGCCTGAACTACTCTCATCAATCCACTTGTTACTTCATCAAGAAACTCTTTTGTTAATTACGCACACTTGCCTTTAACACATCCACACTGACCTTCTCTAATCAATCCACACCTAACCAACTGACTGTTTCTAGAACCTTCCCCACAACTGCAGCTACAATTGGCCTGTTGGCTCATCTCAACGCCCTTTTTTGACTGCAGGTATAACATCCGCGGCAGTAGAGCTGCTGTCTCACAGCACCAGAGACCTGGGTTTGATCCTGACCTCTGGTGCTGTGTATGTGGAGTTTGCATTCTCTCCCTGTAACTGCATGGGTTTCTTCTGGGTGCTCTGGTTTCCTCCCACATCCCAAAGATGACCTCTATAAACTGCCCCTAGTGGGTAGGGAGTGGATGAGGAAGTGGGATAACGTAGAACTACTGTGAACGGGTAATCGATGGTCAGCTAAGAATACAAGGATGGCCTACACAAATTTAAGCAAAGTTTGAATCTTGTGCACACGGGTCACACAAATCCCACACACTGGTTGCTTACCCTGCAGCCAATCCATATTCTTAATTTCCAAGAACTGAAACTATATGATGCTCACTACATAGCTTACCTTTCCTCCAGCTCTTCTAAACGACTCTTTATGGAGTGTGCATTGTTCTCTTTGGTGATTTTCTGCAGCAAGTAGAAGGTCTGCTGGAACATGCGCAGCAGATACTCCTCAAACTCCACAGGGACACAGTTCTTCGACATGAGTTCATTAATACAAGACATGGCCAGCACACCCAGCTTGCCTCGCTCTGGCATCAGGTTGTTGTTGTGGCCATTTCCATTCACAGCAACTAACTTCTTGGCACGGGTGTCACAGCCAAAACGAGCAAAATGGAAGATGGTGGTGAGGAGCGTAGGGGTGATGCTGGTGGAGAGTGGGATCCAGCTGAAGAGATGAGTGAGACAGTCCAGAGCCAGAGAACAAACTTGTTCACTCTCTGGGTCCAAGATTGGAATTGGCTGGTTTAATAATTTGGCAGCTAGGGGAGCCTGCAATAGGCTGCTAAGCAAATCACCTAACAGAAAAGAAAACCATTAGTCTTGCACAGTTCAGGATCATTGATACGCTCAGCAAAATGCACAAAAGTAGATACTAGTGTTGCTACACACTAGTGCATATTGTGAAGACTTCACAAATATTGTAACTCAATACACGCCATCCCAGGTTCCAAAAGCCCAAATTATTTGCACCTCTACATACAATTGAGCTCCCATAATAGTGAACATTGAGAAGTCTGACAGGAACAAAGGTATGTACACTCAGCAGAACTAGTTTCCCCACTCTCTCCACTTTCAGTAATTGTTTCTTCTTGTAGACATTTGTCAACTGAAGAACATCCAATAGTCCATAAAATCTGCCAGTGTGGCACCACCAAAGCTGGTGATTTTGGCACATGGGTGATTTGTGTGTATTTTATGACTTATGGACGTTTATAAAGCAGAATCTGTTCGTTACCCAGGGATGGATTGTAAACATTTTGGTTCTAACAACTGCTTTATAGATTTGGCAAGAATGGCCATTTTATTTTATGCTTCAAATAAAAATCTAATCCAAATTCCTTGGAAATGAGCAGCATTTGAATGATGGATAAATCTGGAATGCAGCCACTGATATTATTACAGGTCTTATCAATTGGATATGGTTTTGCTAGCACCAGAACATCCCCTTCAGTTGTAGATGGTCTTGAAATGCTTCAATTTTACAATTACAGCACATGGAAATGATTGGTCCAAGATTCATATTTCTAATTTGGTGCGAATCCCAAACATATTCTGATTTTGGATATCCAAACTGGAGTAAACATCAACTCTATGAATGATACACATCCAGTTTCCCAACAAACACATGGTTTAATCAATTCATTTGAGGACAAAGAATGCCTGAAATAAAATTCTGAAGTGGCATAATAACCTTTGTGAATTGAATCTTAGTCACTGAATGCACTGCTTTTCATTTTTTGATTATTATTTGACTTATTGTAGGGAGCACCTCAGTTATTTGGGCTAACGGATTCTATCAGTGATATTTCCTGTTACAAAAACCATTGGAAAGTAGTAGACACCTAATGGATTCTTCAGCAGCTAACAGACTACAGCAAAACTGATAATCCGGCTTTGCATCTTTGGTGGTGCCTGACTGGCTGACTTTATGGACTGTTGGATGCTATTCAAATATTATTTTCCCAGCACACTGGACATTAGATTATTATAATGTCAGAGTATAATAATAAATTCTCCGTTGAACTTGGAGAGACCCAGGGCAAGCACGAATCTCAGCAAGTTGCACAGAGATGGTGAGCTGGATACTGAGACATCGGAATTTGCATGTTTTACTGCACGTTACTCCACATTGAAGTACAGCAACAACAATTTAACATGGTATAATCATTAGACAACCCCCACTGACAGTAATCGTGAAGCTGATTATGTGAAATAAAGGTACTTATTTATGGAGAGAGATTGAAGAACAAAAAAGTCACAGGGGCATCAAACAAGGGTATGGTTTGGTGAAACCTATAAGGCAATTTGCACAGCATTCCTCAACAATGCTCAGTTGGTGCCTCTTCTACCAACTGTCTGACATTAATCTCAACGATAATTTAATTAACTATTCAATTGGAAAACATATGGAGAGCCTCGAACTTGGCATTGAGTGAATATTCTCTGCAAGACCAAACAGGCCATGTCTTGTATTCCACTGCCACAGCCCGATTCCAGCTGATACTGAGATGGGAAGGCTTTCTGATTTGAACATGGGAAAATGGTACATTATGTTTTATTTCAAAATTGACTTTAGTATAAAAGAGAAGAATTCATACTGCTATTATATAGCATTTTCTTTAGAATTTAGAGATATAGTGGAAACAGACCCTTCGGTCCACCGAGTCAGCGCTGACCAGCAGTGACCCCATTCACTAGAACTATCCTACACACTAAGGACAATTTACCGAAGCCAATTAACCTACAAACCTGTACACATTTGGAATGTGGGAGGAAACCGGAGCACTCAAAGACAACCCACATGGTCACAGGGAGAACGTACAAACTCTGTAAAGACAGCACCCATAACCAGGATCAAACCCAGGTCTCTGGCCCTGTAAGGCTGCAATTCTACTGCTGCACCACTGTGTCGCCTGTAATTTTCACAAGACCATTTTCAGAACTCTACAATATGATCTCCTTTGCTAAAGAAGGGGATACCTGCCTTTCAGGGGGTGTGGTATAGTTCTCTAAACACATTCCTGGGCTATGAAGACTGCCCAATGAGGAGAGATGACTGATCAATACTTCCAAAAGTATAGAAATTGAACAGCGATCTCATCAAAACAAAAGTCTTAAGGGGACTAACAGGGCAAAAACCGTGGAGGATGTGCAGGATGGAAGGGTCTATATCCAAGAACAATTTGTGGCCAACCATTTAGTACAGAGGTTAAATACATTTATGGGTGTTAAAGAAACACAGGAATGTGGGGATAGGGCAAGATGGAGTTGAGATGGTGTCATGGAATGAATGAGTAGACCCACAGGGCCCATCAGTCCGTTCCAGATCTGCTCCTGGAACGCTCGCTAGAGTCTTTTACCAGCTTTTAATTAGAAAACAGTAAATATGTTGGACAGAGTCAACATGGATTAATGACAAGGAAATCATGTTTGACAAATATGTTAAGAATATGAGGTTTAGACTAAGGTTAAAGGAAAGAGTGATACTGTATCTTTGGACTGTGAGGGCTTTAATATGCCCTCACAACAATCAATTAATCTGTAGACAAAGGAAGAGTGGGCTGTTTTTGTACTGGAGGCTGTAGGTAGCATGATGCCACAGGGAGCAGTTGTTCCAAATCTACATCAACGATATTGAGATAACCAAGTATAACACAGATTTTCTGATGATCCAAAGCAGTGTGGCAGTGTGTCATGAAGTTTGCAAAGATTTCAAGGTGCCATGGCCAAGTGAATGAGCAAGGACAGAGCAGACAGTAGGGTGTAGAACAACGTGGTCATCCACTTTTTAGGAAAGGCAAAGTATTTTCTAAGTAGTTTAAAGATGGTGTTTAAAAGGGTCTGGGTGTCTCTGTACACTAATCACCGGAAGTTAACCAGCAAGTGCAGCAAGCAACAGGGCGACAAATGGCATGTTGGCCTTTTCTGCAAGAGAATTAGACTACAAGATGTTGTAATTGCAACTACATGGGGGGGGTCTGATGAGATCACACCTTGATCACATACAGGCCCAGCTTCCCTACCCAAGGGATCATTGACTTGTGACAGAGGGAGAGCAACCAAATCTCACCAGATTAATTTCCACGATGGTGGAGTTTGTGCTGCGGGACAGAGTATAAGAACAAGGAATATACTCGGAATTTGAAAATTGAGGGTAATTTCCTCGAAACTTTCAACGTTATTACAGGTCTTATCAGGTTAGGACTCAGTCTCAAATTAAGAGGTCAACTATTGAGGATAGCTGAGAACGTGAGGAATTACTGACCAATGAGGGTTGTGAAGAATCAGGCTGCTGAGCACATGAAATCGAGGGAAATTAGGTTAGTCCAGGAAGTGGCACGAGGTTAAAAAAAACAATCAATGGCCTTATTAAATATGGAGCAAGTATAAATGGCCAAATGGCCAACTTTGGCTTCTATTTCTCATGCACACGTTTAAATGCCTCAACCAGTTTACAACAGAGTATGTAAAATTATGAGGCATAGATAGCGTAAACAGTCAGAACCTTTTTCCACAGGGTAGAAAAGTCAAATACTGGAGACATAGTTTTAAGATGAGAGGGGCTAAGTGTAAAGGAGATGAGTTGGGCAAGACAGAGGTTGGTAAGTGCCGCAAACACGTTGCTGGGGTCAGTGTTGGAGGCAAATACAATAGTGACTTTTGGATAGGCATATGGATATGCTGGGAATGGAGGGATTTGATTTACCTGCAGGGAGTTAAGTTGGTCTTGGCATCATGTTCATCCCAGACATTATGAGACAAAGGGCCTGTTCTTTGATCTATGAACAGCGCACTTAAACATTCTAATGCAACATAAAGGTGTTTTTATTCTGAAACTATGCTGATATAATGAATAGAAACCTTCTGAAAACATGCATGATGTCAGTGGTGGGCACAAGCAGCGGGTATTCTCCTACGTCAAATCCCAGCAGTATTTAATTAGATGTTGGCCAGAAAAAGCTCCATTCAGATCTACTCAAGATCATAGGCAAGTTAAGGCCCGGTTACATGAATAACATTTGGGGAAGAGCTGGCTTTGAATTATTTATATCTGAAAAGTAGTAAAACCTTTTGGAGAAAAAGCACAGAAAAACACTGTTGTGGAAACATAATGGGCAAGAATTTGGAAGAGCCCATATTACAGCAGATAGACCAAAATACTGGAGAAACTCAGCGGGTGAGGCAGCATCTATGGAGCAAAAGAAATAGGCGATGTTTCGGGTCGAGACCCTTCATCAGACCTACAGCAAGTTGCTTTTGACTTAATGAAGAACAAACTCCCCTCTGAAGGTAGACAAAGTGGAATCTCATATTTTATCACCAACACTATTGTTGAATAGAATTAATAACCCAGGCCTAGTTGTTGAGACAAAGGCAAGATTTGGATGTAACACCAAAGATGGCTAGTCAGGGTGGGGGTGGGGGGCGGGGGTGGTAAATGATCCTTGCTACTGTGATCAGAGGCAGTCGGAACAACAGTTGGAGGAGTCAGGATCACTGGTCTAGTCAGTGAAGGTGAAAATGAATGTTTGGCCTCAAATTTCTGAGGAACCATCATACACTACAACTCTCAGCCGAGCTGAGGATCTGTAAATTGATAGAAACAAGGAACTGCCGATACTGCTTTACAAAAAAGACAAAGTGAGTAACTCAGCAGGTTATGGAGATCATGGATGGATGACGTTTTGGGTCAGGACACAAACCCAAAACGTCTCCTATGTATGTTCCCCAGAGAAACTGCCTGGCCCGCTGAGTTACTCCAGCAGTTTGTGCTTTAACTGCAAGTTGTTGTTTATAACTTGGAAGTAGTTTAAGTAATTTGTATACTGAATCAGCACGGATATCTGTAGAAGGTAATCATTGAACTATTTACTTTAAACTCCCAAAATGAAAACAGAATACTGGAAATATTCAGCAATCAAACTGAATCTGTGAAGGTATAAATAAAATATGTATAAATAAATATGTGAATCTGTGAAGGTATAAATAAATATGTTTTAAGATCAAGGGCTTTACATCAGAATTGGAAAAATTAGATAAACAAGGGGGGGTTTCAATTACTGAGAAAGGCAAATAGTGGACAGAACAAAAAGGAAGTATCTGTGATAAGAGTGGAGCCCAGGAGAATCCAGATAACAGCTGATGTGCTGTCTTCTGAGGTAGGGCGATGAAGGCTCATTAATCATAGCTGGTCTCTGAAGGTGGTATAGACGGATGGAGATAAATGAGAACAGAAAAAGCAAAGCTGGAACCATGAGATGCAGAACACAGCAATTGCTGGGAGTCTGGCATAAAAGAGAATGCCTGAATTGCTTGATTGATCAACAGCATTAGGGAGAGAGTAAAAATGAGTTATCATTACAGGTTAATGACCTTGCATCAGAACTGATAAAACCCGAAAGGCTGCTTAGCTGAAATTTTTAAATCAGTGCAGGCGACAGAAATTCACCTGTACAGAATTCACTGCCAAAAATATCTCAGAAGATGAGATGCTCTTCCTTAAGTTTTTATTAAACTCTGTTAGAACAAGAATTATTAGTCTGAAGAAGGGGTTCGGCCCAAAACGTTGTCCATTTCCTTCGCTCCATAGATGCTGCCGCACCCGCTGAGTTTCTCCAGCAATTTTGTCTACCGAAGAATGATTAAAAACGTACTTAACACAGAATAAAACTACAAGATGTTGTGTCACAATGAGAACAGTGTCCTCAGTACATGAAACAGAGACAGTTGGTCTAGAGGTTCAGCAAGCAATTACTGAAGTGAATGGAATGGCAGCCTTGACTGCAAAGAATATAGAGTATGGTTAAAAAAAGGAGATTTTGATATAACTTTATGGAGCAAGACTGATGCTGGAGTACACCAATTTTAGTGTATCACTAAAGGATTTAGGATTTTAAGGATCAGAAGCAGTTCAGTGGGTCACCTGCTTGATCCCAGGATGAAATTAATGACCCTTGAAGTAGTGGTGCAGGTTGGGTCTACGCACTAGAATACGAGGCAATCTCATTCTGAATGAGTAATTATAGCTGACAATGCTGCTGTGCTGGTAACTGGCACGAACACATACCCATGCTGGCTGGGAACTCGGCTGTGGTTCTGCCCTCTGTGGGCACTGCAATGGCAATGAAACAGTTACAGTTCTCATTGTGGCATGGCTCAGTACAGAGGGACAGACTGAGACAGGCTGAGAGAGCTGGGCAAGTATTGCAGATATTCAGTGTTGTGATCCAGGCTCAGGTCTGCTTTCTAGACAGCACGAGGAAATGCTATCTCGGTCAAGTCTGGTGCAGGTCATTGCTGGGCTTAAGCAAAGACAGCTCCATGCTGACGGACTGCCAAGATCTCACGTCTCTTATCAACTCCTGCTGGGTTCAATGGGAGCTGCCATCTCCACAGCCTCTGTTCAGCTCCCTCTCCCCCCCCCCCCCCCCCCCCCAGGGCCAGAGATTTCTCCACTGTACAAGCTCAGTGGTGACTGCAGACTGTGCATCTGTAGATGACAGGGCCCAGAGACCATAATGAAGCAGCACACTGCAGGGTAGTACTGATCCATGCACCAGGGCACAGGACGAAGGGGGGGGGGGGGGAAATAAAGAATCAAAAATTGGTAGGGTGAAATGCCAAGAGGATATTTTCCCTCATGAGGTCATCTACAATTAGGGAATAGTTTCTGAACTAGGTGACGCACACGCATCAAAAAAGAGTGAGATTTTAAATATATATCAAAGGGATCATAAATCTTTAACTCACCGTCCCAGAGAGTTGAGGAGGCGGTCACTGTATATATATTCAAAGCTGAAATTGACTGACATAAACTACAAGGTACGGGGGAAGAGCAGGAAAGTGTTGTGGCGGCCAAGATCAGCCGTGATGTTACAGAGGGTCGAGCGGCTGAATGGCCTGCTCCTGTTTCTTATGCACATCCCGAGCTGAGTAAGTGACCAAAGACAGAAGTGGAGAATTAGTGACAGTTAGCTTGGGTTACCCGTGTGAACATGGAGGTGGTCTTTAACACTGCCACCCAGTTCACGTCTGGCTTCTCTGATGTACATCACCAAATGCACTACACTAAAGTAGAAGTGCAAGTAAATCACCGATTCACCTGCTGGATGGTGGGAGGAGATGGGATTTGAAGGAGACACTGGATGTGAAGAGGAGTGGTTGCTAATGGAGATGGAAGAGTGAAGCAGGGAGTCAGAGAATGCCAAAAACCAGCTTCAATCTCTCACCTCCCCTTCTCATGGCACCTTCCCACACAAGTGTAGATGCAGAACCTGGCCTTTCACCATGTCCTGTGCCTCCGTTTAGTGACCCACATACTCTTTTGGACAGAGCAATGACTCATCCACTTAATTACTGCATTCAGAGCTCACTGCTTCGTCTTCTCTTCCGGTTGCGGATTGGATGAACACCTACAGAACTCTTTCATTCACCGTGTGACTTTGAGCCTCCGTTACCCATCACCAAATCTCCATCCCACTGTCATTTTGACCTGTCTTTGATCTCTTGCAGTGTTCCAGAGGTTTAAGCATGTTCAAGAAACATTGCACAGCTTCAATTTAACACAGATTTCAACAGTTTCAGATAACCAGTGTTTGCCTGTCAGAACGGGCCATTTCTGATGCAAGGTAGTTACTTGCAATGTCAACTCCATTTTAAACTCTTCACCAATGTTGCTGCCCAGCATTCTCTTCAGATTTCTAGCAATTACTGTGTTCTCCCTCAGTTCCTGCAATGATTTTCCTTTCTTTATTCTTTTTCCTTTCATCTCCCTATATTTGTGCCTCCTCCACCCTATCACAAACACTTTGCTCTTGCCACGCCTCCTCCTCTACAATTTAAAAATAATCTGATGTCCTCATTCCAATGAAAAGTCTGAAACATGGACCATTTCTCTCTCCACACATGCTGTTTGTCCCGCTGAATATTTCCACCATTTTCTGTTTATATTTCAGATTTCAAACTCCTGCAGTTTTTATCTGATTTTAGTTCATGCTCCTGGTTAGTAGTCTTGCTTTAAATCCCAAAGTTAAGGGTTGGAAAAGTTAGTAAAATTCAGTTTCTTCGAGACAATAAGTCTTGCGCAATACACAATATGACAAAGTAATTATGCATTCCGAGCTTACTACAGTGTAACCTTTTTAACTTTCCCTCTGCTTGCTATACACCTCAAACGTATATTTGAGAAAGAGTATATCCCATGTGTTCATTCCTCAGAAACACCATCCCAACTTCAGAACACATGGTTGGCAGCAAGATGGGCATGTTTAATGAGAGTTACCTCCTGTGCTCAGACTGACTGGTCATGGCCAAGTGACAAGCATTACAACCAATAGTAAAACCTACCACTATTTCCTGACGTTGGGGAGGGAGGTGGAGTAGCAGCCGTAACACTGTTTTTATCCCAAATGGTCTCTAAAATACCTGCAAAGAAAAATAATATTGAGAAATTCTAACCCTTGCATGTAGAGTTCACTCATGAATATTAAGTAGCACCACAAAATTAGCATAACCCTGAGTTTCAGGTGATGAATGACCTACAATAGGCAGAAACAGAACAGTAACCATTGTTGTGTGGACTACTTTGTCCTTTCATCCTCCAAATGAGCACTAACCAGGGGGATACGGTGCTTTCCTGGTGCAGAATGTTATTTCAATTGCAACAATGCCATGTGAAGCTTCTACACTCCAGTCCTTGATTTAGGCTTGTTATCTTCCACACAAAGCGACAGCCCATTTCTGTAACTCATGATTGTGTGCCGTGTTTACACATTTCATTTCTATAGCTCAAACAGCGGAGATATCTACTGAAGGATACCTGGCTGATTGCAATATTCACTGACACCTTCCTCAAAGCACAATGGAAAGAGCTTTAATCAACACTTCAGAGCAGCAGTTCCACTTACACAATACTTAGCGTTTACTAGAAATGATAAGCAGAAGAGCACATGAAACAGTAATTAAATCATTTTTATTTCAGCAAGTCTTGTGAAAGACTAAATGGGCATTCATCACAAAAGGCCCGCTGACAGTCTCCTATTACTGTCTACAAATGTGTCCCATGTTGTGTACATCGTTGCTGACCTGGATGACTGGATCAGCACGAGTGCACACAGCCAGTGGCTGGAACAGATCCACTGAGAATCTTTCAGCACATCAATATCCTGGTGCTTCCCAGAAAAGCCTGCATAAGTTCCACACAGGAAGTAGAATGTTGCAAAATAGGAAGTTTATTGAATGGGGGAGGAAATCCACACAGCTGACCTCTATGTGGATAGTCTCAGCTGAACAGGTGTAAAAATTCATTTACATTTACGAGACTCAAATAAGTCACATGGAAAAGGGTGATTTCGAGACAGAATCAGTTGGACAACATAGAAATGAGCCATTTGGCCCACTGCATCTATGCCAGTCATCATGCTTGTCTATACTAATCCCACTTGCCTGCATTAATTCCATAACCTCTAATCCCTCTAAGTCCCGTTCATTCAAGTACCTGTCCAGATGCCTCTTAAATGTTCCTGCCTCCATCCCTCCTCTGACAGCTCATTCCAGGTACCAACTAGTCTTACAGAGAAATGTACCCCTCTGATCCCCTTTAAACTTCTCCATCTAATTTTAGCTGTGGGGGAAAAAAGACCATTTACCTCAATTTTATACACCCCGATCATGTCACCTCAGTTTTCTTTGTTCAAACAGAGCCAGTCTATCCAATCTCTCCTTGTAATTACAGCTCTCCAATCCAGGCAACATCCTTTTCTGCAAGTTCCCTAGCTCCACTTAGGATATGTGACAAAACATCCTCCACAATCATTCTCAACACCAGTGCCATGCAAAGGTGTGTTCCCAGCCCCTTACTATACTCACTATATACTCATGACTGAAAGACCAAATTCTGCTCCAAATTCATTTACTGATTTGCAGATGACACCACCATATTGGGATGGTTCACAAACAATAATAATAAATAATAATAATAATAAATTTCATTTATGGGCGCCTTTCAAGAGTCTCAAGGACACCTTACAAAAATTTAGCAGGTAGAGGAAAAACATGTGAGGGGAATGAAATAAATAGTAGAGACATGACTAGTACACAAAGTAAAGACAGAATACAAATCAAAACACAATACGAGGCAATTAATGCACAGATGAAAAGGGAGGGGGACGTGGGGCTAAGGATAGGCAGAGGTGAAGAGATGGGTATTGAGGCGGGATTGGAAGATGGTGAGGGACACGGAATTGCGGATCAGTTGGGGGAGGGAGTTCCAGAGCCTGGGAGCTGGCCTGGAGAAGGCTCTGTCCCCAAAACTGCGGAGGTTGGACTTGTGGATGGAGAGGAGACCGGCTGATGTGGATCCGAGGGACCGTGAGGGTTGGTAGGGGGAGAGGAGGTCAGTGAGATATGGGGGGGCCAGATGGTGGAGGGCTACGTAGGTGAGGATCAGGATTTTGTAGGTGATCCGGTGGGAGATGGGAAGCCAGTGAAGTTGTTTGAGGACTGGAGTGATGTGATGCCAGGATTTGGTGTGGGTGATAAGTCGGGCGGCTGCGTTCTGGACCAGTTGGAGTCGGTTGATGTAGGTGGAGCTGATGCCAAGGAGAAGTGAGTTGCAATAGTCCAGTCGGGAGGAGATGAAGGCATGGATGAGTCTTTCAGCAGCGAGAGGTGTGAGAGAGGGTCTGAGTTTGGCGATGTTGCGGAGATGAAAGAAGGAGGTTTTAATGACATGGCGGATGTGAAGCTCAAGGGAGAGGGTGGAATCAAAGATCACGCCAAGGTTGCGGGCCTTGGGAGATGGGAAGACAGTGGTGCTTGATGGTGAGATTGGGGTTGTTGATTTTGCTGAGTGTGGCTTTGGAGCCTATGAGGAGGAATTCTGTCTTATCGCTGTTGAGTTTGAGGAAGTTATGTTGCATTATAGCTGACAAACAGGAGTTGATATGAGAGAGGGGGGGGTTGTGGGGGGATTTGGTGCCGAGGTAGATCTGGGTGTCATCGGCGTAACAGTGGAAGTCCAGGTTGAAGTGGCGGAGTATCTGACCAAGGGGGAGGATGTAGATGATGAAGAGGAGGGGGCCGAGTACGGAGCCTTGGGGAACGCCTTGAGTGACTGTGGCTGTAGCAGAGGTGTGGTTGTGGAGAGAGATGAAGTGGGATCTGTTGGAAAGGTAGGAACGGAGCCAGCTGAGTGCAGAGCCTTCAATGCCGAGGTCTTTGAGAAAACAATGACGAGACTGAAAGGAGATAGAGCACAAAGTAACATGGTGTCAGAACAACACCTCTCCCTCAATGTCAGCAAAAGGAAGCTGGTCATTGACTTCTGGCAGCAGGGTGGAGTACACGCCCCAGCCTGTACTGATGGTGCTGAAGTGGAGATGGCAGACAACATCAAGCTGCTCTGTTCAAACACCAACAATTTGTCCTGGTCCAACCACACTCGGTCCAAGAAAGCACACTAACACCTCTACCTCCTCCAATGACTCTTAACAATTTCTATAGACGCACCATAGAAAGCTATCCTATTTATATAATAGTATTCTAAATATAGACCTACCATCGACAGAGGTACTTAGAGAAGAGTGGGAACGGGAACTAATGATAAAAATTACGAAGGTTACATGGGAAAAGTATTTGATATATATTCACAAATGTTCGATTAATGTAAGACATAATCTAATTCAATTTAACATTTTACATAGATTATATTATTCAAAAACAAGATTGAACAAATTTTATCCAAATATATCCCCCATTTGTGATAAATGTCTATCCCAAAACACAACTATAACACCCTCCTTAGTTTCCTGCATAAAACTTTATAGATTTTGGAGTGATATTTTCAAAATATTTACAAAATTATTCAAGATAAGAATGGAACCTAATACTGAAATTATTATATTTGGAGTAATGGAAGATGGGAATAAATTGAACATATCTCAAAATTTATTTTTTAACTATGGTTTAATAATAGCAAAAAAATTAATACTTAAATTTTGGAAAAATACATCGATACCAATGCTTAAAATGTGGATTGCAAGTATGTTGGACACCGCACTTCTTGAGGAAATGCGATTCCTCCTAATGGATAAATCAGACCAATTCATAACGAGTTGGTCTCCATTTGTCGTCTTTTTGGAATCATATGGTGCAACACAATTGTAAAAGCTAACTGTTGCAGGACTGGACGAGGGTTGGTCAAGATTATAAACAATTATCTCCTTACCCTTTTAAAATTTATTTTTTATTTTTTATGTCTTATTCTCTTTTTTCTATTTTATTTTTCTCAACTTTCTTCACTCATTCGTCTTTCTTCTTTTTCTTCACATACTATATATCTCACACTTTTCTATCCTTTACTATCTAATTTATTTTTCTTATTCTAATCTTTCTTTAATATAACAAAAAAAATAAGAAGCTCTACATAAAATGTATTATGAAAATATATATTAGGCACTTTGGTGCCATATGATTGTACTTACTTCTCATAAAATAAAATATTAAAAAAAAAAGAAAGCTATCCGGTCCAAATGTATCACAGCTTGGTTTGGCAACTGCTCTGCTCAAGACGTAAATAAATGTCAGAGTTGATATCGCAACCCAGTACAAAACACAAATCGGTCCCCCTCTTCAACTCCATCCTTACTTCACACTACCTTGGGGAAGCAGCAAATATAATCAAGGGCCAGTTACACTCAAGGTATTCTCTCTTGTCCCCCCCCCCCCACCATTGGGTAGAAGATACAAAAGCTTCAAATTCAAAAGCAGCTTCATCCCCAGTGTTATCCATCTCATGAACTGACTTCTCATAAGCTACGGATGAATTTTCAATCTACCAATCTATCTCACTGTGACCCTTGAACCATTTTTTAAAAATCTGCACTTTCTCTTCAGCTATAAAAGCATATTCCGTACTCTTATTTTCTCTTTTACACTACCCGTTGTACTCGGGTATGGTATGATTTTCCTGAATAGCATGTAAAAATGTTTTCTACTGCATTGGTACACATAACAACAAACTAATACTTGACTGAACCAGGCTTGATCCACTAGTTGGCTGGAAATGATAATGGCAGAGTAAGGGATATTCTGGGCCACGAGGGTACAGATTACTGTGCTTTATACTTCTGCTGCTGACGGCCTGTGGTGCCTTGTGGACGCCTAATTTTGAGGTGCGAGATCTGTGCTACATCCATCTCATTTAACATAACTGTAATGCCACACAACATGGAGTGCCTGAGTGCTTGGCTGCCTCCATAAGGACCGTGTAGTGGTCCCTTCTACAAGTGGCATCAAGCACAGATGCACCAGCTACAGATGAGCCACAAGATGTTTATAATCGGAGCTGGTTCATGCACCACCTGACACGGACCTAATCTGACAGGATGTAACGAGTAGAGTGGATAAGGGAGAACCAGTGGATGTGTTATATCCGGACTTTCAGAAGGCTTTCGATAAGGTCCCACATAAGAGATTAGTATGCAAACTTAAAGCACACGGTATTGGGGGTTCAGTATTGATGTGGATAGAGAACTGGCTGGCAGACAGGAAGCAAAGAGTAGGAGTAAACGGGTCCTTTTCAGAATGGCAGGCAGTGACTAGTGTGGTACCGCAAGGCTCAGTGCTGGGACCCCAGCTATTTACAATATATATCAATGATCTGGATGAGGGAATTGAATGCAACATCTCCAAGTTTGCGGATGACACAAAGCTGGGGGGCAGTGTTAGCTGTGAGGAGGATGCTAGGAGGCTGCAAGGTGACTTGGATAGGTTGGGTGAGTGGGCAAATGCATGGCAGATGCAATATATTGTGGATAAATGTGAGGTTATCCACTTTGGTGGCAAAAACAAGAAAGTAGACTATTATCTGAATGGTGGCAGATTAGGAAAAGGGGAGATGCAACGAGAACTGGGTGTCATGGTACACCAGTCATTGAAAGTAGGCATGCAGGTGCAGCAGGCAGTGAAGAATGCGAATGGTATGTTAGCATTCATAGCAAAAGGATTTGAGTATAGGAGCAGGGATGTTCTACTGCAGTTGTACAGGGTCTTGGTGGGACCACTCCTGGAGTATTGCGTACAGTTTTGGTCTCCTAATCTGAGGAAAGACATTCTTGCCATAGAGGGAGTACAGAGAAGGTTCACCAGACTGATTCCTGGGATGGCAGGACTTTCATATGAAGAAAGACTCGATAGACTCGGCTTGTACTCGCTAGAATTTAGAAGATTGAGGGGGAATCTTATAGAAACGTACAAAATTCTTAAGGGGGTTGGACAGGCTAGATGCAGGAATATTATTCCTGATGTTGGGGAAGTCCAGAACAAGGGGTCACCGTTTAAGGATAAGGGGGAAGTCTTTTAGGACCGAGATGAGAAAAACATTTTTTACACAGAGAGTGGTGAATCTCTGGAATTCTCTGCCACAGAAGGTAGTTGAGGCCAGTTCATTTGCTATATTTAAGAGGGAGTTAGATGTGGCCCTTGTGGCTAAAGGGATCAGGGGGTATGGAGAGAAGGCAGGTACAGGATACTGAGTTGGATGATCAGCCATGATCAGATTGAATGGCGGTGCAGGCTCGAAGGGCCGAATGGGAAAGGAGGGAAGTTCTCAGAAAGGTATGAGTTAGGCCATTTACGAGGAGCCAATGATTGGTAGATGCAGGTAGATTTTGGAGGAAGACTTGTTGTTCTGCGGGAAATAATTAGTGCTAGTTTGAGGCCTGATTTAATGTTCTGGTCAGTTAGTCAGCGGATAGTGTTTTTTATAGAACTGACGGTGCCTTGCGAGAACTTAGTGAATGAGGCTTATGAAAGGAAAAAGCTTAGATGTGTAGAGTTGGCAGCAGATGTTGAGCAGTGAAGATGGAGAGCAAGAGTATGTCAGGTAGAGGTGGGTTGTAGAGGTTTCATAGCGAGATCAAGCACGTCGCTATTGGAGAGCTAGGAATTCGAGGACAGAGTTTGCATCAGGCCGTAAAGCAGATGTCAGAGGCAGCAGAGCAAGGCAGTAGGAGGATTTGGTGGAAAAGAAATAGTGCCAGTTGGGGGCAGAAAGAAAATGTATAACATGCAGTTTGTGTATTTCTTTGTAAATGTAGTCCAAGGTTGATATTTGTGGTGTTACGAGTTTAATGATGGGCTAGGATACAGTGCATTCAGAAAGTATTCAGACCCTTTCACTTTTTCCACATTTTGTTACGTTACAGCCTTATTCTAAAATGGATTAAATTCATTTTTTTAAATCAGCAATCAACACACAGTAGCCCACAATAAAATAGCGAAAACAGGTGTTTAGAAATTTTTGCAAAATAATAAAAGATAAATAACTGAAATATCACATTTACATAAGTATTCAGACCCTTTACTCAGTACTTTATTGAGACACCTTTGGCAGTGATTACAGCCTCAAGTCTTCTTGGGTATGACGCTACAAGTTTGGCACACCTGTATTTGGGTAATTTCTCTCATTCTTCTCTGCAGATCCTCTCAAGCTCTGTCAGGTTGGATGGGGAGTGTTGATGCACAGCAATTTTCAGGTCCCTCCAGAGATATTCGATCGGGTTCAAGTCCGGGCTCTGGCTGGGCCACTCACGGACATTCACAGGCTTGTCACAAAGCCACTCCTGCGTTGCCTTGGCTGTGAGCTTTGGGTTGTTGTCCTGTTGGAAGGTGAACCTCTGCCCCAGTCTGAGGTCCTGAATGCTCTGGAGCAGGTTTTCATCAAGGATCTTTCTGTACTTTGCTCCGTTCATCTTTCCCTCGATCCTGATTAGTCTCCCAGTTCCTGCCACTGAAAAACATTCCCTAAGCATGATGCTGCCACCACCATGCTTCATCGTAGGTATGGTATTGGCCAGGTGATGAGCGGTGCCTGGTTTCCTCCAGACGCGACACTTGGCATTCAGGCCAAAGAGTTCAATCTTGGTTTCATCAGGCCAGGGAATCTTGTTTAGGTGCCTTTTGGCAAACTCCAGGCGGGCTGTCATGTGCCTCTTACTGAGGAGTGGCTTCCGTCTGGCCACTCTACCATAAAGGCCTGATTGGTGGAGTGCTGCAGATATAGTTGTCCTTCTGGAAGTTTCTCCCATCTCCACAGAGGAACTCTGGAGCTCTGTCAGAGTGACCATCGGGTTCTTGGTCACCTCCCTGACCAAGGCCCTTCTCCCCTGATTGCTCAGTTTGGCCGGGCGGCCAGCTCTATGAAGAGTCCAGGTGGTTTCAACGTTCTTCTATTTAAGAATGACGGAGGCCACTGTGTTCTTCGGGACCTGCAATGCTGCAGAAATAGTTTCATACCCTTCCCCAGATCTGTGTCTCAACACAATCCTGTCTTGGAGGTCTACAGACAATTCCTTCGTCTTCATGGCTTGGTTTTTGCTCTGACATGCACTGTCAACTGTGGGACCTTATATAGACAGGTGTGTGTCTTTCCAAATCATGTACAATCAATTTAATTTACTACTTGTGGACTCCAATCAAGTTGTAGAAACATCTCAAGGATAATCAATGGAAACAGGATGCACCGAAGCTCAATTTTGAGAGTCACAGTAAAGGGTCTGAATACTTACGTAAATGTGATATTTCAGTTATTTATTTTTAATTATTTTGCAAAAATTTCTAAACACCTGTTTTTGCTTTTATATTATGAGGTGTTTGTGTAGATTGATGAGTAAAAAATGACTGTAATCAATTTTAGAATAAGACTGTAATGTAACAAAATGTGGAAAAAGTGAAGGGGTCTGAATACTTTCTGAATGCACTGTAAATGGAAGATAGGATGCAGGTGTTTAGCATTTGTAAGAGTGAATTAATAGTCTACAGTTTCCTTTATTTAGTAGATACTGGTAGGTGGTGAGAACAGGTATTGTGGGGGGTTGTTCTGGGACACCAGAACTAACTGTTGAGCAATCCTGAGGTGTGGTGGGCCTAACTCAACAATACACCAATGAAGGGAGGTGTCCACGATAAGCCCAATGATATACTTGTATTTAAACGATCCGTTTTTTAAATGAGCTTATTAACATGTATATAGCTGTTTATTACATTTAGAGTTAGTTATTGTCCTTATCATAAGTTGGTACAAGTTTAGATAGTACTTTGGCTTTGGCCTTGATTTTCTTGGTTGAGCGCTTATCCTGGTGTTATAGCACAAGTACTTTGTGTTTTAATTATAATTTGGCTACATTAATTTATCCAGTCAGAAATGGAAGACCTAGAGGTGCTGACCATTGGGACCATGGTGACACATTCTGTGGTGTTGGTGGAGAGGACTGTTGGCAATGACATCAGGAGAACCTAATGGTCATAATGCTAGGTCCTCCATTTCTGACAGAATGAATGGATGCAGCCTTAGTTTATTGTTCAATAAAGAACGCGGGACTTCCGACAATACGGCACTTCCTCAGTAATGCAGTGAAGTCTCAGCCATGTTTGTGCTTTCAACTTCTGAAATTCTGAGCCTATCAACACCAAAGGCCAAGTAACTAACTGAGCCAAGTTAACTCAGAATAAATGTCACAAAATTAGGAGTTGAATCAGGGAAGGGGGAAAGTAAAAAAAAATAAACAATACTCCCAAATGTAGTGCATTTTTTTAGATGTCTCTCAAATGATTATAATGATCTGTCCAATTTAATTGCCAACTTACATTGACCACTTTGTCAAATGTAAAACAGCCATCTTCATTGCAGAATGCAATGGTTTACACAGATTACACTTTGACCCCCAATTGTCTCATTAGGTTGCACAAAAGCTTGGAGAATAACATATCAAAGTTAATTGGCCAACAAATCTGTTCTGGCTCTTTGATACAGCATGCAAAACCAAACCTACTGATCCATACTCTAGCTACAACTTTGGATCGTTGCTTCAAACACTATCCAATTTCTCAATCTGTGTCTTGTGACCCAGTACCCCCCCCCTCCAACTTCACCTCTCACAATACCCCCACCACTTATCAAACACTGCCAATATGAAGATGTAATAGCCATTTGCCTGCTATTCCTGAGCTAATTCTGGTTATTCAACCTTAGTGACACAAATCCAATTTTATTGCTCTTTCCCCATAACTACTATACTTTTTAAAACAGTTAATCCAGTTTATTTTCAAACAGTCAATAATTATCATTAATTTTAGTGATTTAACCTATGTTCTAGGAGCTTGAGATTGAAACACTGTCCTGTATGGTTCTGGTAAAAGTCCTACATTCGCCATTTACCTACAGCATGGAAGATAAACTGCCACGGTTTACCCAGGATTGCTCTACCACCTCCGCTCTGATACTGACCTGTGAGAAGACCCAGCACTGCTGGCACTTGATCCAACAGCAGTTTCCGGAGTTCCTCCTTCCGTGCCACACTGAGGTCCTCCCGTGGGCACGCTAACTCCTCCGAGGTGGTCTTCAACATGATTAGACCCAAAGGCGTGGTGGAAGGAGCCTGGATTAACTGAAATGGGAAGCCATTAACATGACAGAATAAGATAAATAGGCAATATTATGAGGCTAGAACATCAAAGATTACTGGATCTACATGATGTACATTACTAATTCATCTCAATAGAATACAAAGATCACGACAAAATACCACACCTTCTTGCAAATCAAAGAGAAACAACCTAATAACTTTATCAGCTGCAAACTAAAAGTTCCCGACCACAGGCAATAAAGATGTGGCTAACCATGATAGGAGACGCAAAAGTGTCAACTGGAATAATGCACTTGAACTTAAAAGTTGCAAGGCAATTTAATTAAGGTTTTAAATAGTCAATCAATTCCATAGAGTGTAGAAAATATTTCCTCTGGCATGGAAATTTAGAATACGGCGACATTCCCTTGGTGAGGCCATTTAGGAGTGAAACAAGGAAGCAGTTCTCATAATAAATTACACACACACACAAAATAATTATTGCCTGTTCTGACCAGTAATTACAGGTGTAGGCAGTTCGAGGGAGCACGTTTCACGTCTCCACTTTACCTGCAACGTGCTGGAGAAGAAGTCATGGTAAAACATTGGCCAGTCCTGCCGACCAATATCCACAATTACTTTGCATAACTTGTTGCGGATGAAGTATGGCATTGTCTTGTGGTGTGCCAACAGAAGCTTAGGTAGGCAGCTTCGAATCTCCATCTTGTCCTGAGAAGGAACTCCCAGCCACATCTTATTAATCAGGTTCTGGATGGGAAAGAGCAATGGGATTTTCAAATATAAAATTTATACAAACCTCTAACTTACATAGAATATGTATAAATACACGAGCCACGACCTTACATAAAATTATGCAAACATCACAAAATGCCACTACAGAGCAGCATGACTAGCAACTTCATTATCCGCTGTCCCATTTAAGGATGCTTTTCTTTTGCACAGCGCTGTGGAACTTTTTGTGCATTAAATGCATTATTGGTATTGGTATAACTGAAATGATCTTGTACATGTTTATCCATAGTATTGTAAACTAAAATAAATCAGCCATTTTATACCAAGAGATTTGTTACTATCTACACCAGAGGCAACATCCATTTCAGAAGATCTCTTTCCCCCTTCTCTCACAATCCCCAGGCCCCATTTTGTAACTCGTACATAAAGGTTTCCTTGTGTTAGCGTAACTAAATCAGGCCCAGGTTACCCAATGACCTTACACTTCAACACATTTCCTTGGGAGAGAAAGGGCTATTGCACATCTCTGCGATGTTTGGCCAACAGTCTAGACTCACCTCAAACACAGTCAAGTTGTACATCATGACGTACTCATTGCGAGTGTTGGATAAGAAGTAAATACAATGCTGCCATGCTCCAATCTGTTGTGCAAAATTATTCAACAACTCTTCTGTAGGATAAAGAATAGTCACAGTGAGGCAAGCATTTGACACATGACAAAGAGATATGACACACCCCCATCACAATAGCCCAGTCAGTAGTTTGGAAGCAGATTAACCGGTGAACAGGTAGGCAAACGCAAATAAAATCTAGAAAGACAGAATGGGAAAGAAGTTGAGATGAAGACAAAGTCTGGTGAATTATAGTAGACTGTTAACAAAGAGAATTAACATACAGGAATGCAGTCACTTTAGACTGGTGGTTACATGGGTGAACATCAATGAGAAACAACACCACCTTCCAAGATAATATTGCTCTGCCATCCCTCTCTATTATCTATTCTATTTTCATGGATTATTTTCCTCCATCCCAGATTCATAAGGGTTCCAAATATTTCTTCCTGTTGAAGAGTCTTACAATTTAGTAAACTCAATTTCATTTCATACTATATTTCATTACAGTCTTGTAGGCCATTCAGCTCAGAGTCTATGCCTGTTCTCAGCTAATCCTATCCCACAAATATTTCCCTGCTTACTATTTTTCACATGCCAATCAACTCCATCCTGATTCTCCCAGCACCCACCTACATGAGGGGAAATTCACAGTCGTTGAGATGTGGGAGGAAACTGGAGCACCTGGAGGAAAGATATACAATCATAGTTATCATGGGTGACTTTAATCTACATATAGATTGGGCCAATCAAATTGGTAGCAGCACTGAGGAGGATTTCCTGGAATGTATACAGGATGTTTTTTTAAACCAATATGTAGAAGAAACGACTAGAGGACAGGCCATCCTAGACTGGGTATTGTGTAATGAGGACGGATTAGTTAGCGATCTTGTTGTGTAAAAGCCCTTGGGCAACAGTGACCATAATATCGTGGAATTCTGCATTAGGATGGAAATTGACACGGTTAATTCAGAGACTAGGGTCCTGAATTGAAAGACAGGAGACTTTGAGGGTATGAGATGGGAATTGGCTAGGATAGACGGGAAAATTATACTTAAAGGGTTGACGGTGGAGATGTAATGGCAAAGATTTAAAAACTGCATGGATGAACTCCAAAAATTGTTCATCCCCGTCTAGCGAAAAAATAAAACGGGGAAGGCGGCTCAACAGTGGCTGACGAGGGAAACCAAGGATAGTGTTAAATCCAAGGAACAGGCATATAAAGTGGCCAGAGGAAGCAGAAAACTGGAGAAGCAGAAAACCGGAGGCGTGGCCAATGTAACCCCACTTTTTAAGAAGGAGAGAGAGAGAGAGAGAGAGAGAAAACTGGGAATTATAGACCAGTTAGCCTAACATCGGTAGTGGGGAAGCTGCTTGAGTCGATTGTTAAAGATGTTATAACAGCACATTTGGAAAGCAGTGACAGGATTGGTCAGTCAGCATGGATTTATGAAGGGGAAATCATGCTTGATTAATCTTCTGAAGTTTTTTGAGGATGTAACAGGTAGAATGGATAATGGAGAGCCAGTGGATGTGGTTTATATGGACTTTCAAAAAGCCTTTGACAAGGTCCCACACAAGAGATTAGTGTGCAAAATTAGAGCACATGGTATTGGGGGTAGAGTATTGACATGGATAGAGAACTGGTTGGCAGACAGAAGGCAAAGAGTAGGAATTAACGGGTCCCTTTCAGAATGGCAGGCAGTAACCAGTGGGGTACTACAAGGCTCGGTACCCCAGTTATTTACAATATATATTAACGATTTAGACAAGGGAATTAAATGTAATATCTCCAAGTTTGCGGATGGCACAAAGCTGTGTGGCAGTGTGAGCTGCAATGAGGATGCTATGAGGCTGCAGGGCGACTTGGATAGGTTGGCTAAGTGTGCAGATGCATGGTAGATGCAGTATAATGTGGATAAATGTGAGGTTATCCACTTTGGTGGCAAGAACAGGAAGGCAGATTATTATCTGAATGGTGTCAGATTAGAGGTGGAACGAGACCTGGGTGTGCTTGTACATCAGTCACTGAAAGTAAGCATGCAGGTACTGCATGCAGTGAAGAAAGCATGTTGGCCTTCATTACGAGAGGATTTGAATTTCGGAGCAAGGAGGTCCTACTGCAGTTGTACAGGGCCCTAGTGAGACTGCATCTGGAGTATTGTGTGCCATTTTGGTCTCCTAATTTGAGGAAGGACATTATTGCTATTGAGGGAGTGCAGCGTAGTTCAGAGTTCACCAGATTAATTCCCGGGATGGCGGGACTGACATATAATGAAAGAATGGGTCGACTGGGCTTGTATTCACTGAAATTTAGACAGATGAGAGGGGATCTTATAGAAACACATACAATTCTTAAAGGATTGGACAGGCTAGATGCAGGAAAAATGTTCTTGGTGTTGGGTGCATCCAGCACCAGGGGGTCACAGTTTAAGAATAAGGGGTAGGCCATTTAGGACTGAGATGAGGAACAACTTCTTCACCCAGAGAGTTGTGAATCTGTGGAATTCTCTGCCACAGAAGGCAGTGGAGGCCAATTCCCTGGATGTTTTCAAGAGAGTGTTAGATTTAGCTCTTACGGCTAAAGGAATCGAGGGATATGGGAAGAAAGCAGGAATGGGATATTGATTTTAGATGATCATATTGAATGGCCTACTCCTGCACCTATTTTTCTAAATTTCTATAGGGAGAACTTGCAAACTCCACAGAGACAGCATCCAAAATCAGGGTTGAATCTAGATTGCTGGAACTACCTGCTGCACCACCGTGTTACCTAGTTTCCTCAAAAGTAATTAACAAGACACAAACTGCAGACATAACAAATCTAAAACAAAAACTGAAAATGCTGTCAGCACTCAGGTCAGGCAGCATCTGTAGAGGGGGAAACACAGTTAAACATTTCAGAGCAATGATCTTTCATCAGAACCAGAACATTTAGATCATGATTTTAAACCCTTTTTTTTTGGTTGTCTTCTTTCTGTCATTTAATCATAGATCTTCCACCCCGTTCTTTCCTCTCCTTTTTCTACCACAACCAGTTTAGTGCTGACACAGTTGATGAAAGATTACTGAACCGGAACAATAACTGTACATCAGATGCTGCCCCACCTCCTGGGCTTTCCACACACTAAGGCATGTTTTTAGCTTGATTCATTGGGCCCTGCTGTAGCAGGTAGGGAGAAGGGCAAGTGAGGAAATTCTAACCCTAACAGAGGACCGTCACGTCTCTGTTCACAACAGGCACTTGTTAGTAGCACTGCAGCTGCCAGACAGGAAAGACATCATCCAAAACAGGCTGATAGTGTGGGTTGTTCCTTTCTTTATATAATAAGTAACCCGTCAGATTATCAGAACTCCCGAAGAATGTGGCGATGAGCTAGAATTATTCGACATCTCCAGGCACTTACCGATTTCCCTTTTCCGTTCGTTTGTCGTGCAGCTGTGGAAAAATTCAGTCATAAGACTCTCCAGCGCACGCAGAGAAGCCTCTTCAGATGCCTGGGGGAAACAAACAGTAAGTGCATGGAGCTATCCAGAGTGCAAGCTGAGTTATTGAGAATTATTCACAAAACATCCCAAAGTACATTATGCAGGATAATGCATATCTCTTAAACAGTGCCTTAAACAAAGATGGATGGTTCTTATTGGGAAGTTCAGATGAGTTTGGGAAGATTTAAACTAGAGAACAGAGATTAGGCAACACCATCCTCCACATGAAGTGTGTTCCTGAGTGCTGTTCTAAACAGGTTGCAAATTGGAAATGCAGTCGTCCGGTTACAGATTTAAAAACATAGCCCAACAAAGGGTAACCAAGGAGTTAACTCAATCATTCAAATATTACTATGAACCAAATTTCCACTTGGTAGAAGATGCTAGCAGCCCTGCAGTAGCCAGCAAATCCACTATGTCTGTCTCCCACACACTTGTTCCCATGTATACAAGATATGTAATCTGAGGATGACGTGTAGTTGACTTAAAAGTTGAGGTCCGACAAAATATGGAGGCAATGTTTTGGGGAATTTTGGAACACTTGTAATACAAGTGGAATGAGCAAATACCTGGTCACAACTTTCAGCAAGATTTATGGCATCTTGACAGGCACATAATTGAGCAAGGCATAGAGAAATATGGAATTAATGCAGGCGTGAGATTAGTATAGACAGGCATGATGGGTAGCATAGACATAGTGGCTGAAAGGCCTGTTTCTGTGCTATGCAACCCAACAATTCTAAAATTTCTGCAAGAATTGCAACCTATATTAGCTGGGGTCATTCATCTACCATTAACACTGCCCCAATTTTACTCGTATTTTACTATATGGTCTGGAGTAGCAGCATCTTGGAAAACTATCCATTGCGCATGCAGGCTGCACAATTTGTTAAGATTTCACTTTCACTTGGATCAATGTCACAGCTCCTGCCAAGGCGCTGAGTCAACATGGTGTTGAGCAGGTAACATTTAGTTAAATCCAAGTTAAATGGACAAACTCATGGTTAAAATGTATGAGGGATATGCAATCCCCAAAATATTTTCCTTAATTTACTCATCCACTCACCACCTTCACACATCTATGCAGATTTAATATTTTTTATGCCAACTGGAGAATGCACCGAATAAAAAAAATTAAATGGAGAACCCTGGTTTCTTGTGGAACCAGAGTAAAAAAACAATTCAAGAGGAATGGCCACCATCTTCAATTGCAATTAAAAAAAACATCCTGGAGTGACAAACCACAAAACAGTGGGCATACCACAACACGCCTGGATAAATCTGCGTTTCAGCAGAAGAGTTCAGTGTGTATGTGGCCTCACTGACACTGGCTGGGGTAAGGGGGCAGCAGAAAAAAGGAGAGAGAGAAGGGAAGTGTTGACATCCTTGCAATTCAAACTATTATCAAGAGAGGAATCACACAAATCGTACTAACGTTCACACCACTTACAATGTGCCATACTAATTAATGCACTCCGGCTTTTGATTAGGTCAGGCATTTTGAAAAACTCAAACGCTTAACCCATAGCCAGAAAGAAGTCTGAAATGAAACTATTTTTTCAATTGAGGGTTAACACCAAAGATATAATGTTTGGTTAACACCATCTTATTTCCTCTTTACATCAAAAGGGGAGTAAATTTCCCTTCTTATTTGAATGCTGCACAGCTCAGAGTGCATTGTAAATGTGGGAAGAGATTGGGGGCCAGGCTGAATACCACCATGCCGTCATCAGAAAACCTTTCACTGGCACATACAGACTGTTCCTACTCACTTGGCATGGCAATGTAACTCAAGCAAACAGCCCACGTTAGTGCTGTCAAAACCATCCCTTAAACACAAACCAGAGAGGCCTCACAGAACAAGATTTGGCTAAATTACAGAATCACATGCATCTGTCTTCTGCAAAGTTTACTCAACATTTCTGGGATCTTACTCACATTGACGATTACATTAGTTCCAAGGGTGAAGATGACAATAGAACACCATTGGATAAATAGAAGGAGTTTAACACTAGACATGAGCCACCTAGTTGAACAATGCTTGGCAGGGGAGCATTTCCAAGCTTAGGGACTGCACATCACGAACATCAGAAGCACAACTGCACTACGCTGGCATCCTCATCAAATGGTGCAAAGTCTGGATTGTGAGGCCTCAGCTCCCTGTTCTGAATTACAGTAAATATTGGAGCTTTTGTCCGTCAAGCCCTCTGAAACCGCAAATGTTTGCAGATACAAGGAACTGCAGATGCTGGCTTACAAAGAAAGACACTGCTGGAGTGACTCAGCAGGGCAGGCAGCATCTCTGGAGAACATGGATAGGCGACCTTTCGGATAGGAAACTTCCTCAGATTCAAGTCACCTATCCATGTCCAGATGCTGCCTGAGCCACAAAGTTACTCCAGCACCTGGTGTCTAGTATCAAAAATAGCGAACTCAAGACAATTGGATTCTCAAGTACTTTGAATGCTATAGATCAGGTTTTGGCACGTCAGTAGCATAAATGTTACTTGATACACAGCTGGGCAACTTGATTGCTGCCCATATCTTGTGGTACTAGTACAGATGCTTCATTTACTGAAGAAATGTAAATAGGACTGAACATATGGAATTATCAAACAACTGTATTAAAGAAGGTACAAGAGAGCCCAGCAGCGACTACACCCTCTCCGAAGACTACGTAAAGCAGGTCTCCCCACTACACATCTACAAACTTTTTATAGGGGGACAATCGAGAGCACATTAACCAACGGCATCACTTCCTGGTTCGGGAGCTGCAAGGCATACGAACGGCACCAACTTGACAGGATTGTGAAGACCGCCAGCAGGATTATTGGTGCTCCACTCCCTTTCCTGCTGGACATATACAGGAAGAGATGTATCAACAGAGCCATCTCCATCATCAAAGACCCCTACCACCCATCGCATCACATATTCTCCATCCTGCCATCTGGGAAGAGGTACAGGAGCATTAGCTGCAAAACCAGCAGGATGCTCCTCAGCTTCTTCCCGCAGGCTATAAGACTGTTAAACGGACTTTGCCCCCTGCCAAAGTATCGCGCACCAACCACCAACCTGGACAGAGCCACTGTCGTGCCGCTGCCGATCGGAACGCCTGTTGATGTTTAGTTGAGAGTAGTGTTAAACTTGTTCATGATATATGTATTTTTATTTCTATTTATTTTTTACTGCACACTGAATGGACACTGGTTTTGAGTAACGTTTTTTTGTTTCCTCTGGGTATGTGAGTACTCGGGAAAATAACAATAAAGATATACAATACAATACAATACATGATATGATTGTCTTCATTGGTCGGGCCACTGTATACTGGTATTTAAGAGACTTGGGGATAACACGTGGATATGCAGGGAATTTTGGAGTATCTGCAGGCAGATAATAGTTGGTCTTGGCACAGGTATTGTAGGACGAAGGGCCAGTTCCTGTGCTGTACTGTTCTATATTTTAACTTCAGTTTGGATCCTATAGTAGGGAAAGATTAATGAATTTGCAGGTGAAGATGACTGGACTTAGGACCCTGCCCTGGTGGTTCTTATGTACTTTAGGAACGCAAATCTTACTTAAGCGTGTTGAACAATGACCTAGGGCTACAAGAGCAGATTAAAGGCAGGACACTGCAAACAAAGGCCCACTCCCAACTTACAATGAATAAGACAAACCAAGAATGTAACTGAATAGTATTTGGGTTGAAGGCACACATCCGTGCTATATAATAAATGAGTCCCACCAATATCAAATACTCATCATCCAGGTCAAAGCGGCCCGCTGCATTTGGCAGGCAATCGTGCAGCCTAAGCATTCTCTTCACCAGTGACACTGCCGCTGCAATGATGCAATTCACCAAGGCTCCTCTAACAACAGAGTTTTAAACCAGCAATCTCCATCACTTGGAAGAGCATAATAGAATAACATAGGAATGTCAAGTACTCAATCACATGTACTGCAGATAAATTTGAAAATATAATAATTGTTGCTAATTTCTGTAACTCCCGAGCCAACAGCAGTCTGTGCCGAAGGTTCGACCAAGTACTGCAGCAGTTTGTGGTGGTAGCATATTAACATTTTCTCCAGGGCAATAAATGCTGGCCTTACCCAACAATTAAAAAGTAGTTGCATTGCAATACAGATGAAGAGAAAAATACATTACATTAGGAGTCAAAACATTTTTAACGTGCCAAGACAAAAGAATTATGAGCCATGTTAAGATTCTCAAGCATGGACATACATACAATACTCAAACCCTCCTTTCCCCCCCAAAACTATTTATAACATTTTGCAACTTCTGCATATCAAGTGTTATTTACAAACTAGAGAGTTGCATTTCACAACCGTTGGTCATTTCTCAGCCATCAGGCAATTGAGAAGCTGGGCTAATCTCATGCAGAGTGAAATGATCACAGTATGTGGTCTGTGCGAATTACACATGAGATAGGAAGTGAACACTCTAGTCTGAAAAACTGCAGTTATAATACTCAGATCAACTGCAGAAAGCAAAATAAGTTTAGTGTTTGTACTCTTCTTCTTTCGTAACCATCTTCCATGTTTCAAATGTTGAATTCGCTGTCATCGTCCGTCCTGAAAAGGATGCAAACCTCCGGCGACAATCAGTGGGAGCCATCACTTGTTGCAATAGATGACGACGGTGGTAGCAGAATTAACTCGAGATACTTCCAGTTTCCAGCCTCGCGACATGGACGCTTCTGCTATGGGGCCAGTGTTTGTTGTCATTCATCAGCTGTACATTGGGGTAAGAAACTTTGCTTTGGATACCAAAGTTTCTGAAAGAACTGTCACTTCATGAAAATAAGTTCTCAATGTTTCCCAGAAGATTTGGAGATGCACAGCAGAGAAACAGGCCCTTTGGCCCAACTCATTTATGTTGACCACAGTGCCTGGCTGAGCTTGTCTCATTTTCGTGCATTTGGCTCGTATCTCTCCAAAACCATCCTATCCATTTCTCTGAAAAGTGGTGGACAGTGGGGAAAGTTGTCAAAGGTCACAATATGTCCTAAATCAACTGGGAAAATAAGCAAAGGAATGGCTGATGGAATTTAACTCAGGCAAATGTGAAATGATGCATTTGGGGAGATTAAACTGTGGCTGAACTTACACAGGCAATGACAGGACCTGGGAGCATTGTAGAACAGTGACCTAGGAGGACAAATGCAGAGTTCCTGCAGTGCTGACCAGCTAGACAAGACGAAAGAGGTATTGGCACATTTGCTTTAACTAGGCAGGATAACTGAGTGCAAGAGTTGGGACAACATATCACAGCTGCATAGGATTTTGGCGACACCGAGCCTGGAATATAATGTGCAATATAGGAAGGATGCAGTGAAGCTGGAAATGCAGAAAAGATTCACAAGGATGTTTAGTTTGGTTTGGATGTTTACGTTGCTGGGACTGGACGGCTCGAGTTATAAGCAGAGACTGGATCGGCTGAAACTTTCTGAGCCATCAAAACTGCATACTGCCTTCCACGTGGGAATGATACAACCAATGGCTCCTAAAGGGCCCACATCTATACAGCTTGAAAGGCATGTTATTCAAGGTAACCCCAGTTGCTAACTCGTTGTCCAGAGCCCTACCAGTTTCAGCTTACACAGGCATCTTGCCCTGAAGTGTTTTGCATCCAAACCCTTTCGGGGCAGTGATCCACAATTCTACTCCCCATCAGGTGATATTATTTCATCCTCGGTCCACTGCATAAGTTCAATTTGAGTCCCCAGCATCGGATCTCTCCAAGTGAAATAGCTCTGTTTCACTCTCACTCTCAGCTAAACCTGCCAAAACATATATTCCTTTGTTGTGAAGAAAACAATAACCTCAAGTCTCTCATAACCATCATTCTCCTTCCCTGGTAACATCCTGGTTATTTCCTCCGCACCCGTTTTCATGCTATCACATTCTTCCTGCAGTGGGTTGACCATAGCTGAAAACGGTATTCTAACCAAGAGGTCCCAATAATCTTCACTTTCCCACAGCTCCATGACACATATTCAAGTGCTCACACTTTACTCACTTTGGAACTTAGCTCTTTGGCCGATCTTTGGTCTAAGACTGTGCTAAAGCCTTGGCTGGAGCTGCGTGGTTCAGGCAACACCCAAAAGGGCACTGGAGATTACTTCGATATCACATTGCTGCCGATCAGAAGTAGACTAATATTCAACGATAACATTCCTGTAGGTGCCCCCTCCCTCCACTACCTCACAGACACACAGTAAAGGTGCTGTATCGATAGAATCTATTTGTTCATTATTTCAGTCACATGGATTATTAGAGGAGAGGAACCAAGCCTGTGAAGTGTTGAACAAGTTGAACAAGTGAAATGATTCTTCCACAGCAATAGCGAAACCATAAAACCAGACAAGCTATTTCCTTTATCAAAACATAATAATAATAATAATAAATTTTATTTATGGGCGCCTTTTAAGAGTCTCAAGGACACCTTACAAAAATTGAGCATGTAGAGGAAAAACATGTAAGGGGAATGAAATAAATAGTAGAGACATGACTAGTACACAAAGTAAAGACAGAATTCAATACAAAACACAGTATGAGGCAATTAATGCACAGATGAAAAGGGACGGGGACGTGGGGCTAAAGATTGGCAGAGGTGAAGAGATGGGTCTTGAGGCAGGACTGGAAGATGGTGAGGGACACGGAATTGCGGATCAGTTGGGGGAGGGAGTTCCAGAGCCTGGAAGCTGCCCTGGAGAAGGCTCTGTCCCCAAAACTGCGGAGGTTGGACTTGTGGATGGAGAGGAGACCGGCTGATGTGGATCTGAGGGACCGTGAGGGTTGGTAGGGGGAGAGGAGGTCAGTGAGATAAGGGGGGGCCAGATGGTGGAGGGCTTTGTAGGTGAGGACCAGGATTTTGTAGGTGATCCGGTGGGAGATGGGAAGCCAGTGAAGTTTTTTGAGGACTGGAGTGATGTGATGCCAGGATTTGGTGTGGGTGATGAGTCGGGCGGCTGCGTTCTGGACCAGTTGGAGTCGGTTGATGTAGGTGGAGCTGATGCCAAGGAGAAGTGAGTTGCAATAGTCCAGTCGGGAGGAGATGAAGGCATGGATGAGTCTTTCAGCAGCGGGCGGTGTGAGAGAGGGTCTGAGTTTGGCGATGTTGCGGAGATGAAAGAAGGAGGTTTTCTAATGACATGGCGGATGTGAGGCTCAAGGGAGAGGGTGGAATCAAAGATCACGCTAAGGTTGCGGGCCTGGGGAGATGGGGAGACAGTGGTGCCGTCGATGGTGAGAGTGGGGTTATTAAAACATGACTTGTGTGGTGTTCCAGCAAGCCAATAAAAGACCAAACAACACTTCTAGCCTCCTCCAGCTTACACATTTTACATATTAAACTCTCTAGTTTTATAAACATTTGATGAATTGGAAGCCACTCACCTGGTGGCGTCTCCGAGCCACAACTCTACACATCAGAACTAGACAAAAGAGGGCATGTATCTGGCCCCTTGTATTCCCACTGCTATTTTATAAACCTGTCAACCTACCATCCACTCTATTTATCGACTATTGTTTGATATCTCTTCATAACATCTGTTAATGAAAATCAATTCTTCATGCAAAATTAGTACTTATGGTTTATTGTTTGTGTAAGACTCCTAACTTTATTCCTAAAAAGGCTTGGCTTTAATCTTTACTTGTTTCCAGCAGCTCCTTACTATATGTTCTGTGTATGGTGTGGAACATGATATTAAATATAATCAATGTTTGTAAGAGCGCTGTTATGATTTGTAGAACCAAAGAGGCCAAATGTCTAAAATTTCCTGATTTTAAATTGTCTAACAATAATCTTAGTGTCTGTAATAAGGTAAAATATCTTGGGCATTTTATTACAGAACAAATGACAGATGAGGATATTTAAAGGCAACGATGTATGCTGTATGTACAGGCAAATATTCTCTTGTGTAAGTTTGGTGCGTGTACAGATGTGGTGAAGGTGTCTCTGTTTAGAGCATATTGCACACCACTCTGTAGTCAAACTACGGAAAGACAAGTTTGCAGTGACTAAAGGTGGCCTATAATTATGCCCTGAGAACACTGCTAAGGAAACCTAGATGGTGTAGTGCTAGTAACATGTGTGTGGCTGCAGGAGTCAGTACTTTAGAAGCTATCCTAGGAAATCATATTTATAAATTCATTTGCAGGATAAATTACTCTAAAAATGTGATTATCGTGGCCTTGTCAAACATACGGTTTAGCACTACACGCTACGAATCCCAGTTGTGGAGACACTGGTATCGCTGTCTCATTGTAGGACACTGATCTTCCTTTTTATTCTGGATTTTAAATCATGTATTGTGTTTTTTGTATATATTTATGATGCTTTTATAAGTGATATACTAAGATTTTGTATTTAATTTATGGTGTTTTTATATGCAATGTATTTTATGTAATGTTGTCCCTTGTCTGGACCTTGAGTCCGAAATAAAGTTTAATAATAATAATAATAAATAATTTGCATTGCACCACCTGTTCCTCGACACCCACTGGTGGAAATGCTTTCTACAAGTACCTTATCAAATTATTTTATCATCAGAATATCAATCAAATTGATTTTGAAGGGCCTGTCCCACTATGGCGATGTTATTAGCGAGTTTAGGAGAGTCTGCGTTCACCACAAGCTCGCAGCATGGTCGTAGGTGGTCACTGGTAAGTCTCCTTCATGGTCGAGAGGAGTTCCCACATAGTGGTTACTACTCGCAGCCTCAGTTGAAAAATCTCTGCGAGCAAAAATTGGTTGGCATGTTAAATGCCCGCTAAACTTCACAGCTGTGTATCTCTGGCTTATTAAAAGTTGTCTGGCTTCTTAAAAGTGTCTCCCCCCTTCACTCCCCTTCCCGCTCTTTTAAAGGATTTGTGCTAGTCGTCTTTAACCTTCCTGTTCATTACCTTATCAACTTTGCACTGTGTGAATTTGAGACAGCGCTCCCCTGCTTTCCGTGCGTGCGTGTGTGTGTGTTTGCGTGTGTGGCGCTGACGATAGGTCCAGCTCGTGGTTTTGCAGGCAAGTGACCCCGAGCTTGAAGGTCGCAGACAGTTTGCTGAAAAGTCGCATGTGGGACAGGCCATTTGCCTTTTAAATTCCAGAGAATATCTTGGTTTGTGTAACCTTTCTTTGCAATTAAACACCCAGCAAAAAAAACAAAAAAAAAGTTGGAGGAAACTCAGTGGGCCAGGCAGCATCAATGGAGAGAAATAGGAGATAACATATCGGGTTAGGACCTTTCAGACTGATAGAGGGGAGAAAGCAGGTACATGGCAGCACCTTCACTTATTTCATGATGTACAGTAATATTTTTGCTACTTTGAATTGCACGGATATCTTCCACCATCTGCTGCCAAGCACGCGTATGTATGATTGTTGTATTTATCATTACTGTATGTATACTGTTTGAGCTTCATGGGACCAAGGAATTTCATTGTACCCTGGTGCACAGGCCAATAACTAATCGCAATTTGAAAATCTGAATCTGACCTTTCCCTTTTAATTGGTTTTCCACACCAATCAAAGATCTTATCCTTCAGGCTTCTACATCACAAATTTTAAACATCTCTCTCAACTCTACAATAGTTACATACAAAAGAGATTTTCTTTATTTATCATAATGTTCTCCCCCTAACATAGAAAATAGGTCAGAAAAACAGTTTACAATAAAAAGTTTAGAAAGCCTGGTAGCTGTTCCACATTTCTCCTTTCAACACTACATTGATCATGATTGCTATTTGATAAGTGCTCACACGCTGTAAGATTTAACCAAACTTATCTCGTTTCACAAAACTATATCTAATGTGGCCTCCAAAATGCTCGACAGCTGATCAATTGCATCTCGTGGCTATAAAGCAAAGATATAATGAACAACACCATTCACTCACTGATCACACTGCCGCTCCTTTATAATGAACCACTTTAGAACTCATTTATTCCCCTTAAATGTGTAACAGTAAGTAATAAATTATGGTAGTTAAGTGTAACTACAAAACACCACAATGTAATAAACTACAAAGCAAAACAGATAACTGACCATAATGTTGATGCAAAGATATTGCTTCATCAGATTCAACATTCGGTTCACACAAAATGCAGCCTGATGTCACTTAAAATGTTTTTCTTTTTGGCATCTTGAAACGTACTGGCACAATCTTGAGGGGGCAAGAGGTGCACTGGCAGGCCTCAGAACTGGAGAAGAAATCAGTCTATGTACATAAAAACCTGCACATGCAGAAAATCTGAAACTAAAGATAAAAACTGATAACAAATAAGGAGGTTCACAGACTAAAAACATTGACAGACTATTACTGATGATGTGTGCGTGCGTGTGTGTGTTATTGCATTAATGGACCTGTAACGCTGCAGTAAGAAATAATTCTATTGTCCCATTGCCGGTACACATGACAGGTAAACACTCTTCACTGTTTCTTTTACTACAGATGCTGCCTGACCCTTCCAGTTTTTGTCTCAGTCCCTGATTTTATTGATGAGTCAAAGCAAGTGCGGCCTACAACAAAAAAAATCAACACAAAAAAAGTTTTTAAAAAGTAGGTGGAGTCAGCAGGTGCCAAGTCAGACTGGAAAGGGAAAATTGTAAAGAAATGGCAAAATAGAAGACAGGGAGTGCAGAGATACACAACACGGGAGAAGGAACCGTTTAGAGGAACATCCAGACTCAACTGCCTCATATTTGCAGCTGACTCTCAATTTTGCATTGATTGTTCCAACATCTGTGTCCAAGAACAGAGGTTTAAATTCATATAAAAATAAGTGAATCTGCGACAAGATCACATCCAACATTCTACCTTTCCGCGACCCGTTGCCTTTGCTACATCTCAGCGCATTCAAGTATTCTTAAAGCCATCTTGTTATTCGGGATATCTTGGTGTGCCAAAGGCAGTTCCACAGTAAACATCGAAAAACAGTCCTGTTCAACACCACAAATTGCCAGCTTCAATCAGCATTCATGACTGCAAGTCCATGCACACTCTTACCTAAATTTACATGCTGACAGCCCCAAATTACTCAAGGGTCTCTTTCTCACTAACTTTGCACAGAAGTGTAGTTGTGCAGTTTGGTTTATCTGAATGTAGCAAAGAAAAATAAAATGACATCGAACAAGGGAATTTAATACATCAGTACTATACCCTCTTGCTGGTTGTGGGCCTACATATTGCAATGTTACAAGCAGTAAAATTGAAACTCAGTTTCCCTTCCTCAACCTTAGGTGTCCTGTAAACAAGTGGCAAAGAACTCACTGCCTCTCACGTTACCAATAACTGTCTACACAGTCATCCTGAGCAGCTTCAGCCTCTACATGAAGTCGTATTGGCCTACAATCAAGCAGAAATGCCCAACCCCCCCTTCCAGAGATCTGACCCAGCTCCAAACAGGCATGAACCCAAAGCACAGAACTGCCTTCTAGTTGTTGACAATGCATAGATTGCAGAGCAAAACTGCCCAATGGGACCAACCAAACCTTAATCCCATTAATTAATCATGGATTTAAATTCCTTTATTCCTCTTTCCTTTATCAGTCAGCACTCACAAATTCCTCACAACAAGGAATAATCCTGACAGAATAATCAAAGGCAGAGGTTAACATACATTACAGGGGCAAAGTACAATGCTTTACTGAGCTCGATTAGATTGACTCATCCCTGACTAATCAAAGCAGCATATAACCTATCCCCATAACTATTCTGGTCTTTAAACAACTTATTGATTTTAGCTCTGGGTCACACCCATTTACAGGCTGAATTCTACTTCATTTTTCCACTGTTCATATGTAGAAAAAGACCATCGTTGTTTAGAGCTCTGCTGCGCATGGAAGATTTGGAGTACAGATTGTGTACCAAAAAATAACCTTTTTATTATATATATAAACAAGGAACTTTTACAATCCAGTCATTCCATCTCCCCGCTCTCCAGTTGGGCAGAAGATACAAAAATTGAAAGCATGTAGTACCGGATTGAAGAACCGTTTATTCCCCGCTGAACTGTCCTTCCATAATCTAGGGTGTAGTCCCGCTCTTCCAGCCTACATGTAATGCCATAAATGCTGAATGGTCTTAAGACTTTAAAGATACAGCATGGAAACAGGGCCTTCGACCCATCGGCCATGCCGACCAGTGATCACCCCATACACTTGCACTAACATACCCACTAGGGACAATTTTGAATTTACAGAAGCCAATTCACCTACAATCCTGCACGTCTTTGGAGTGTGGGAGAAAATCGGAGAAAATATGATCTCTGTACATACAGCACCCAAGGTCAGGATCGAACCCAGATCTCTGGTACTATAAAGCAGAAATTATACTGTTGCATCACTGTGCCGCACTAAGTATATTACAGTACATTCTGTACTCTGGCATTTTTCTCCACGCACTACCTGTTGTACCTGTGCAGGGCTTGATAGTACTTGTATGCAGTATGATTTGAATGGATGTACGTAAACAAATTTTGCCCACTGCATCTCGGTAATAATAAAACAAAACAACAGTGCCTGAGTTTCTGCTTTAATCAACACAGCCAAACCCCTTTGCCTACAGACTGGCACATTCAAGCTGTTTTTGTCCTGTACATTTTACATTTTTCAGATGACTGATGAGAGTCCAACTGCATGGTGTCAACCAAACACAAAATATACTAACCACACACACACATTCCCACAAGCTTCATTCCCAACATTCTCTTAAATTAATCGCTGGAACCACAGCCAAGAGCAGAAATGGCAGTAGAAGAAACCACAGATCGCTTTCCGCTTCCCGCCATTCCACACTTATCCTTCCCTCCAGCTTTACATTTCACCAATCCATTTTCTCCAGAGTTGCTGCCTGACCCACTGAGTTACTCCAGTGCTGTGTTCTTGCCTGGTAAGTGCTGGGTTGCTGGAGATTTCTGCATTTGAAAGATACATAGAACATCCTAAAACAGTATAACACAAAAATAGACCCTTCGGCCCACGTTTGTGCCAAACATGATGCCAAAATAAACTGATCTCATCTGCCTGTACATAATACATATCCCTCTATTCCTTGCACTTTCATGTGCCTATCCAAAAGCCACTTCAACACCACCACAATATCTGCCTCAACCACCAACCCTGGCTGGGTGTTCCAGGTCCCCACCAATCAATCTAATGTATCAGGATAAAACTACCTAACATAAAAGACCAAGAATACACCATGGACACTGAAGGTTGGTAACCATATGTATTCCAAGCTTCACTGCCATACAGCATTGTGCCAAAAAGACAGACCTTGTCAATCAGTATCTAAGTCCCACGGGCAAATTTGTTATTCTTTCCATGCCTGCAGCCCCTCCTGTCAAAACCTAATGGGTAAATAATGAGGCACGAGCAAAGTTGAGGTAGGCTACACCTTTGACAACACCAGATCACTTGCTCTTTTATCGTGCCACATGTGAAGACACTACTGTTATTGTGGACACTTTTTCTTCCAAATATAAAAGCAACACAGGTGTGGGGATAAATGGTGGAGTACAATAGTGCTGAAGTGGAAAGGTTGAGAGCTTCAAGTTCCATGGCTTTAATATAACCAATGATCAGTTGTGCACCTACCACATTGATGCAACAGCCATGGCAGCACCCCAATATGTATACTTCCTGAGGAGTCTGAGGAAATTTTGCACGTCTCCAGTGACTCTTACAAACTTCTAGATATACCATAGAAACCATAGTATCGGATTGCTTCACACCGTTGTTTGGGAATAGCTCTGCCCAAGACACCAATAAATTGCAGTGAGTAAATAACACACACCAGACTCCCACCATTGACTTCATCTATACACATTCCCTCAGAAAACAGCCAAAAATACTTGTCCCACCCACTCAAACCTAATTTTCTCTGCTCCCATCCAGCAGTAGGTCCAGATGTTTGAAAGGATGAACCACCAGACTCGCGATAGCTTTGTGCCCTCTGTTATTAGGCTTCTGAATGTTTCTTCCATAAACTTGAGTATAGGAGTAAAGAGGTCCTTCTGCAGTTGTACAGGGCCCTGGTGAGACCACATCTGGAGTGTGGTGTGCAATTTGGGTCTCCTAATTTGAGAAAGGACATCCTTGCTATTAAGGCAGTGCAGTGTAGGTTCACGAGGTTAATCCCCGGGATGGCGGGACTGTCACATGAGGTAAGATTGGAAAGACTGGGCTTATATTCACTGGAATTTAGAAGGGTGAGAGGGGATCTTATAGAAATGTATAAAATTATAAAAGGACTGGACAAGCTAGATGCAGGAAAAATGTTCCCAATGTCAAGTATACAATTAAAGAAATTGGTGTTGTATGTAGTCCTGACATAACCTCCCTGTTCTTATATCCTATGTCTCAACTAACAAAAGAAAACATCCCATACACATTTGGGAGCATCTCATTTATCTTCTACTGCCTTTCTATATCTGTGGATGATCCTCAAGGTCCCCGTTCCCATCCTCTGCCCAATATTAGCTCTTAGGGCTAAAGGAATTAATGGATACGGGGAAAAAAATCAGGAATGGGGTACTGATTTTAGATGATCAGCTATGCTCATATTGAATGACGGGGCTGGCTCGAAGAGTCGAATGGCCTACTGCACCTATTTTTCTACATCCAATGTATTATCCTCCCATTTACAGTACGCACTCTTGTCAGTCTTCAACTCCTCAAATGAATTGCCCAACATATCTCTGAAGGCAGTTCCATTTTGGATTAGCTTTGATATGGCAAGGGGAGAGAGGATCTGATCAGCCAGTACGTCCTTTATCAATTCTGGAGCACATCAACAAAAGTGCCCAGAGGGCAGCCTCCTGGCCCTTCAGGGGTACTTTTTTTCAATTCAATTCAATTCAACTTTAATGTCATTGCACAAATACTGAGTATGGGTACAACAAAATGCAGTTTTGCGTCAGTCCGTAGTAGTGCAATATAGAAATAAAAAATAAAAATAAAAAAAGAGGATACAGAATAATAAAAAATACAGAATAATTAAACAATGGGGACGGAGGGACCGGAGGAATCTATCAGCGGGACTCCGAGTTCAGCAATGCGACGGTATGATTGTAGAAGCTGTTCCTCATCCTACTGGTACGAGACCTGAGGCTCCTGTACCGCCTCCCTGATGGGAGGAGGGCAAACAGTCCATGGTTGGGGTGGGAGGGGTCTTTAATGATCTTCCCAGCTCGTTTCAGACACCGTTTTCGGTGGAGGGCATCCATGGCAGGGAGCGGGGCACCGATGATGTGCTGCGCGGTTTTCACCACCCGTTGTAGTGCCTTCCTGTCCGCAACAGTGCAGCTGCTGTACCATACCGTGAAGCAGGCGGTCAGGATGCTCTCGATGGTACACCGGTAGAAGTTGGTCAGGATCTGGGGGGACAGGTGGGCTTTCTTGAGCCTCCTCAGGAAGTAAAGGTGCTGCTGTGCCTTTTTGATCAGCTTGGAGGTGTTGAGGGACCAGGACAAATCCTCCGAGATGTGTACCCTGAGGAATTTGTAGCTGGAGACGCGCTCCACCTCAGTCCCGTTTATGTGGATGGGGGTATGTCTGCCCCCTCTGACCTTCCTGAAGTCGACAATAAGTTCCTTCGTCTTCTTGGAGTTGAGGACGAGGTTATTATTGGCACACCAGGTTGTCAGGTGCTGGACCTCCTCTCGGTAGGCTGACTCATCGTTGTCACTGATCAGTCCTACCACCGTGGTGTCGTCAGCAAACTTAATGATGGCGTTGGATCCGTACTTAGGGATGCAGTCGTGGGTGAAGAGGGAGTAGAGGAGAGGGCTGAGCACACAGCCCTGTGGCACGCCGGTGTTCAGTGTTATAGTGGTGGAGGTGAGGTTGTTGACCCTAACAGACTGTGGTCTGTTGGTGAGGAAATCCAGTGTCCAGTTGCAGAGGGAGGTGGAGATGCCAAGCCCGCTGAGTTTGGTGATCAAGCTGGCGGGGATGACAGTGTTGAAAGCGGAGCTGAAATCAATGAACAGCAACCTGATGTAGGAGTTGTTGTTGTCCAGGTGGGTCAGGGCAGTGTAGGGCCGCCGATATGGCGTCCTCTGTAGACCTGTTGGCCCGGTAGGCAAACTGATGGGGGTCCAGTGTGGGGGGGAGGCTGGCTTTGAGGTGAGCCAAGATCAGCCGCTCAAAGCACTTAGCAATGACAGGGGTGAGTGCCACTGGGCGGAAATCGTTGAGGCTCCCTGTGGCTGACTGTTTGGGCACTGGCACGATGGTTGATGTCTTGAGGCAAGTGGGGACAACACCCTGGTCCAGTGAGAGATTGAAAATGTCGGTAAAGACTGGGGATAGTTGTCCAGCACATGCCCTAAGCACCCGGCCAGGGATGCCATCGGGGCCGGCAGCTTTGCGCTCATTCACCTTGCTCAGTGCATCTTGTACAGCAGAGGTGGAGAGACTGAGGGGTTGTTCATTTGGGGGTGGAGCAACTTTGATGGCTGGGGTTTTGTTATCTCGGTCAAAGCGAGCATAGAAATGGTTTAGCTCGTCAGGAAGGGTGGCGTTGTCTGGGGGAGGGGTGTTAACTTTCTGGTACCATTATGACTGATCCTTCACCTCAAAACCTGCTCACCTCATATTCCTTCACATTGTTTGCCCCCAGAGCAATCCTATGCATCCATATCTTAAATGCAAACTCTGTACAGACAGCGCTGCAGGTCAGAACTGAACCCACAGAACACTGGACCTGTGAGGCATTTGTTCTATAAGCTGCACCTATCTTGGCCTCAGCAACCATGCCTCTATAGTGTTCAGTAGAAGAGATTTCCACAACATGCTCGTATTCCGAGACCATGACCCCCCTAGTTCTAGTCCTCACTAGTCAGGAGAAACCCTTTTCCTACATCTGGCCTGTTGAGCCGTGTCATTTGATGAAATCGCATCACATACATGCTGCCACACAGCTCTGGACTCTGACTGCCTGGGGTTTCCTTCAGTGTTCAACCTCACCCCCCCCCCCCCCCCATCTCCAAGGAAAGCTGGTGGAGGGAGGATGCGGAGGAGGTGATGAGCACGAGGGAGAATGGGTTGCAGGGAAACAAGTGGAAGAATAGGTCTGGTGGTCTGTTCAGAGAGGCAGCACAGACTGCTTTGGCCAGTATTGTAAGAAAATATAGAAACATTCTTCTAAACATGAGTGAATGACAAAATGAAAGTGAAGCAAGTCATTAACACTTTGAGGGGCCAGTGGAAAAGAACGACAGGTGCCAGGTATACATGGAAACAACATCTGATCAATCCTTCAATTCCTTGTACACTGAGAAGAACCTCGTGCTCTGTGTGAGATCACCACCCACTGTCCTCCCTCAGCTGACAAATCACTTCTACTCCATGCTGAGTAATACAGTAGAAGCTACTAAAAGTAGCAAGGAGAGAGAACAGACTGGTGCACTGAGAGTGCCTGGGTGGCCCCATCGCACTGCTTAAGCTGGCTCAATGATGCTGGCCTGAAGCAGGCAGAAAATTAATCAGCAAGAGAATAATTTATTTTACCTCTGTCACCAAACTACATCTGGCTGATCTATTGGCTCTCGACAGCAGGGACCACTGAACCATCCTTATGGCAGTGAAGTCCTAAATCTCATACAGAGCACACACATTGTGGTCCATGGCACTTCCACTGTTTTAAATGTGACAGATGCAGCTCAGATCAAGCATCTCAAAAGTGAACATCCATAAGGCACAGCAAACCATTAACAGAAATCTGCACATTACTCTGTAACCATTTGGCCCAGAGCAGCCCCGACTTCATAAACATGAGGTGCCCACCTGATGATTCTGCTCAACTCTGTGTACTAAACTGCAAAACTAATTGATCCAAGTACCAACAATGTGTAATCAAGTCATGAATAGTAGACATGAACCAACAGGTAGCAGTCAAGGACATCCTTACTCTGAACAACGGCAGGGCTTGGAGCAAGCACTGTCAAAACTGAAGCATTCGCAGCCATTCGGGTCGAGACCCTTCTTCAGACTGATGTCAGGGGGGAGGGGGGGGGGGGGGGGGGGGGGGGAAAGAAAGGAAGAGGCAGAGACAGTAAGTAGGACAAGCAGGAGAACGGGGGGGGGGGGGGGGGGGGGGGGGGAGGAGGGAAAAAGCAAGGGCCGTCTAAAATTTGAGAAATCAATGTTGATACCGCTGGGGTGTAAACTACCCAAGCGAAATACGAGGTGCTGTTCGTCCAATTTCCGCTGGGCCTCATTCTGGCAATGGAGGAGGCCCTGGACAGAAAGGTCAGATTGGGACTGGGAGGTGGAGTTGAAGTGCTGAACAACCGGTTGGTTAATACGAACTGAGCGGAGATGTTCATCAAAGCGATCGCCTAGGCTGCGCATGGTTTCGCCGAAGTAGAGAAGTTGGCACCTGGAACAGCAGATTTTTTGTCTACCTAATATCAAGAATCAGTTGGGGGCATACGATACAGCAAAGGCCAATGGAACTGACAACATCCCAGTTATAGTAGAGAGGATGTGTGCTCCAGAGCCAGCCGTACATCTGACCCAACCACCAGAGGAGTTACAAAACTGAAGCTCTCCCCATAATAAAAGTGAAAGCATTCCCTATTTTTAAGTTTGGTCCAAGGCACTGATACAAGAACTTTGACTAATGAAGTTCTACACAAAGCCATGAGACAACAGTTAGCCTCCAATGCGCTTAGCATTCTGTGAAGTGATAGTAGGCCTTACTGGCCAGTTCCCTGACCAGATGGTTGATGTCATTTAACAGAGCAACCGTGTGGCTGAAATTCTCCAAAAGAAACCAAAACATAGCCTGGAGATTAGCAAGGGATGCTCTACCTTCCTTCCAATTGAATGGTCCCTCTACAAACCAGGGCATTGTCCGATTAACCCCCATCCCAGTGTACAAAATCGAACTTTGTCTCTGGAACTGTTGTGCTACAATATTAAAAACTATATTCTGTAATCTGCTTCTTCCCTTTCGCTCTACCTATTGTACTAGAGTGTGAATTGATTATGTTTGTCTACTGTACTATTATTTCATCTGATTGGATGGCATGCAAAACAAAGCTTTTCACTGTACCTCAGACAATAATAAACTCAAACCTAGCACAGTGCAGTTTCCCTGCTGCAAGCTGTAGTATGCATGTTGGTATCAATGCAAAGGGCTTTGGAAGGAAACTAAAAGTAATTTACACCAATCAACCCAAGGGCACAAAATAACATGTTCTTAAAAAATTACTCCATGTGTGACGGCAAAAGTTTGAAACTATGTGTAGAACACTGCCTGCATTTGTGTGAATTGTGTATATATTTTTGAATTTCATCAACAAAATTATTTAAGCTGTTTAATGCTCTGAAAGTTGGTAAGTATTCATCAGGAAGCCAAACACTTTAGTCTCCTCCAGTGCAAGACCAAGTGGGCAGGCTGACCACCCAATTCAATTTGTGGTAGTGTTTAAGAAGGAACTGCAGATGCTGGAAAATCGAAGGTACTTAAAAAGGCTGGAGAAACTCAGCGGGTGCAGCAGCATCTATGGAACGAAGGGAAAAGGCAAAGTTTCGGGCCAAAACCCTTCTTCAGACTTCAATTTGTGGTAGTATGTGCTTGAGGGTATGCTATTGCCTTGATAAATTTTGGATGTTTCGTCGCCAACAGTGTTGGTAAATCACTAGAAACAGAATAACTTCAAACATCTAGTGAGTGAGAAGAGAAATAGTTACAATAGATTATCAGAAAGATGCACAACTCCTCTCATGGCAACTGCAAGAACAAAATCTACGGCAAATCTTGCTGTGGTCAACTGAACGGCCGTGAGCTCAAACCAAGTCTTTAGGGATATGAATCTGCTTCACTATTAAAAGTAGCTACACAGATGCAAATTATTAGCAATACAGGTCCTGGCATCCATAAGGAGTCACCTCTGGTCAACAGAACCAGCCCATAGCTCTTGAATCTTATTTATTGACTGCTATTGGTAATGTAAACTACACCTGGCTGCTTTTCCTATTGAGATGTCTCATGACTTTCCCAGAGGGCAAGTGTAAAGCACCTCGTTTCCAGGAACCCAACCATGGCAAGCTGATCCACATTGACTGGTTTGCAGCATATACAGGAACACAAATAAGAGTTAGTAGGCACACATGAGAATTATAGATCTCTATAGTCACCCCATGGGAGTACAATCAATTTCAAAGAATTTAAAGTGGAAACTGAACTGAACTGACACCTCAGAGCTTTGGGAAAGTAACGTTGAGTGCAACTGAGTGTTTTCCCCAAGACAGAGTCACCAGTGCGCAGCAGGAAAATGTTTGCCGGCCCAAAATGTGTTTCCTTGCATTTACGTTTACATGTGATGAACATGGACTGATTAATTCATGCATTCGATATCTTTCTTCCTATTTTGTCTCTTCATTAATAATCCTCAAGGTATTCCAGCACTGAAATATAACAGAACATTCTGTAAATATTAAGCCAAGCACCAAGTTGTGAAGAGGAAAAAAGGGTCAATATTCCAGGGCTATAATCCCCGAGGCCCAGAAAAACTTAAAATCCAGAGACGGCACATTTGGAGTAAGGGGAGAGAGGGAAAAGTTTAAGAGGCTTAAACAGTTAACTCCGGCTTTCCCTCCAAAGATGCTGTCTAATCTGCCGAGCATCGCCAGCAGTTGCAGTATTTTGTTTTTGGCTCTAATCCCAAACGCTCTAGAACACAAATGCTATTGGATTGCAGTTGTTAAATCTCCATAACCATTGTATGCTGCTTTTAGCTAAGAAGCCAATTCTGGATTGGACCTGCCTTGTTCCTTTGCATTCTGTGGAATTTCACTTTTCTGACTGTCTACTTGATTAAGCACCTTGTTAAAATCCAAATATACTTTCTCAAAAATGCTACCATCAATCAATCTACCATGTTACCTCCTCATAATGTTTTTGTTGATCAGATGCAATCTTCTCCATACAACTATCTGATTGTCTTGGATTAACAAGCCTTTCTAGATGAGTTAACGTCCCTCCGAATTAGGCTGGGTCGTTAATACTTTCAACCTTTCTGCATTTAAAAAAAATACTGCACCCCATTAGCAATCATTCTGTCCACCAGCATCATGCCTGACATCAGAGCTTCTGCATTTCCTCCCTTGATTCTTGTTACAGATGTAATTCATTTTACCAGAACCTAAAAATGGACCTAATTTTAGAGATGCAAATCCACTAAGGAACTATCTTCTTTAAACACATATTTCACGTTAAATGTCTATCATCTTTAATTTTGTGTGAACAGAAGCAATCTTCCAATTCGATAATTGCATAACCATACCCAACTTAAAGTGCTGGATTAACTCAGCAGGCCAATCAGCATCTGTGGAGGGAATAGATAGGTGATATTTTGGGCCAGAACCTTTCTTCCGTCTGAAGAAGAGACCCAAACCTAAATGTCACCGATCCATTCCCTCCACAGATGCTGACTGGCCCACTGAGTTCCTCCAGCACTTTGTATTTTGCACAAGATTCCAGCATCCACAGTTCCTTGCGTCTACATATGTAACCTTATTGGACTCCAGTAGACCTATTTAAAAAGGTGATGCTTTTTTGCATCACCTTGATTTCCATAAGTTCATAAATCATAGGAGCAGAATTGGGCAGTTCGGCCCATTGAGTCTACTCTGCCATTTAATCATGGCTGATTTAACATTCACTCTCAACCCCATTCTCCTGCTTTCCCCCCATAACCTTTGACATCCTTCCTAATCAAGAACTTGTTATTCTTCGCTTTATTTCACAGATTCACCACACTCTAACTAATCTGTTATACCTCCAGATATTAGTCATGCACATTCTCAACATCCTAACCTCCATTTTAACTCCATCTGTGCATTTTCCGTAACATTTAAAGTAATGATATTTTGCTATTGCTGTTTGACAATCCTTTCCTGCCTTATCTTAATCTACCAGAACTGGTTAAAGGATACAAGAGGAAGTGGCCTTCAAACTGACAAATGAATAGGCAAGGGACAGAAGGACATGTAGGCAGATGGATTTAGTTTATATTGATAGCATGGTCATTGCAGACATGACATGCCAACCGACCTGTTCCTCTGATGACTGTAGAAGAGTACCACATTTTGGCAAATTTAGTTGGTGCGAATGCAAGGAAGAACTTAAAAGAACCATTAATGTAGATTAGTGCAGTTGATGGTCAACAAAGACTGTGGATTGAAGGGTGTTTTCCGGTGTTAACTTTCACTGGCCGTGTAGTCCAAGCCAAATCTTCAGTCAATATAGACATCGGAAGGCAACACCACCCAACTCAGCCACACAATTTGCAAAGTCATTGTTCAAAGCAACAAGATCGATAGCATCTTAGGTACACAAAAATGCTGGAGAAACTCAGCGGGTGCAGCAGCATCTATGGAGCGAAGGAGATAGGCAACGTTTCGGGTCGAAACCCTTCTCTTATATCAGGGATCGTTCATGAAAAACTTGCACAGTCTGAGGAAGGATACGCCTGTCCATGGTCTCCAGAGATGCCGACTGGCCCGTTGAGGCACTCCAGCACTTTGTGTCTTTTTTCTTTCTAGACCAGCACCTGCAGTTGCTTGTGCCCATATTTCACCGAAGCAGTGGTTTGGCAATGGGGACCTACAGCCTGACTGCACGGGAGAAACACCCGAGTCAGCACTGGGCCACCAAAGCACAGGCAGAGTAGCGGGACCGGAGCAGCACGCCAGGGTAGGGCTGGATCCTCCTCTTCACACCACATCCGTCAATGTGGTGGGGAGTCGGCGGCTGAGCAAGGCCAGGCTCCGAGCCCCACGCCGTCCCGTTATAGGGAAGGCAGGGCCGGGGCCCGACTGTACGTCAGGCCGGGGTAGACCAAGGACAGGTCAGCCTCACCCCAGCGGGGCTGCTGTTTACTGCAGCTCGGAGACTGCCAGGGAAGGTCCCGGACTGGATGGGGCGGGGGCGGGTGGCGCAGGCGAGCCCGAGGGCCACTCACCATGGTTGTACTGCGATGACCTCCCGGCCCAGGTCATGCTCCGAGCGCCCTGAGCAGTCCCTTTAAGCGGCGGGGCGTGTGGGTGTCCGCAGACAGGGTGCACCCGCGCTGCGTCTTTCCTGCAGTCGGGCCTACAAGCCAGGCCTCCCGCCTACACTTCCGCCGCCGGCCTGGAACCGCCCAATGCGCGAGACGCCGCCTCAGACCGGATCGCGCCGGATCCCAGCGCGCTCGCCCATTGGTCGACGGCCGCGGCACTTGCGCCTCCCTATTGGCTGGTCGGCAGCGTGCATTGGGACTGGTCGGATAGAGCGCAGTCCGCTATTGGTCCGTTTGGATGCGGTACTGCGCGCAAGTGCTGCTGTGATTGGCTGGTCTGCGAGGACACACTGGCTGATCAGGCGACCAGACTTCACGTGAGCTCGGAGTGATGGCAACACCAGCATGAGTCCATTCGTCCCATCCAAAATGCTGTCACTCATTTAAACCGGTGTCAGTCCTCCCTGTCCATATGTCTAAAAAAAACCATTGACCTCAGCCTTGAATACATGCAATGCAAAATGCTGCAAACACCCACCAATTCTGTCAGCATCTGTGGAGAGAAACAAACCAAAAACATTAGACCACTCACCTGCCTGACCCGCTGACCAGCTGTCTGACACGCTGAGTTACTGCTGCATTTTGTGTCTATCTTCGATTTCAACCAGCATCTGGAGTTCTTTGCCAGACAATAGACAATTTTTTTATTTTATTTAACCTTTATTTAACCAGGAGAAGTCTCATTGAGATTAAAAATCTCTTTTACAAGAGAGTCCTGGCCAAGACAGGCAGCAGCACAGTTCCACAGTTACAGACAATAATTTAAAAAAAACAACAGAGAACATATAAATAGAGTCACAGTCAGAACATCATCAAACAAAGCATGTACAGACAGAGGTACACAAAATTGCTGGGGAAACTCAGCGGGTGCAGCAGCATCTATGGAGCGAAGGAAATAGGCGACGTTTCGGGCCGAAACCCTTCTTCAGACTGAAGACAAAGCATGTACAGACAGAGCCTGTTTCAACATCATTAAGAAGGGATTTAAATCTGTTTATAGAAACCAGCTCCTTAAGTTTCAGTTCATTCTGCAGCTGGTTCAATGCGAAGGGAGCAGCATAACTAAATGCCCTTTTCCCCAGTTCAGTACGGACTTTAGGTACAGTTAGTAAGAACAAGTCCTCAGAGCGGAGCTGATAAGTTCCTGTGCTTTTTCGAATTACATACTTCTGCAGGTATGAAGGAAGAACACTGAGGATAGTCTTATAAATAAGGATATGCCAATGATGGAGTCTGCGGGTGGACAGGGCAAACCATCCAACTTGAGCATACAAAGTGCAGTGGTGCGTGAGGGTTTTAAAATTAGTAACAAATCTCAGTGCTCCGTGATAGACCGTGTCCAAAGACTGTAGGCATTTTGAAGATGCATTCCTATATAAAACATCACCATAGTCCAACACAGACATAAACGTTGCAGCAACAAGTCTTTTTTTGGCTTCAAAAGAAAAACAAGATTTGTTTCTAAAGTAAAAACCTAATTTTATCTTTAGTTTTTTCATGAGTTGCTGGATATGAGGTTTAAAAGAGAGAGAATCGTCAATTATAATTCCCAGATATTTATATTGAGACACAGATTCAACCACAGAGCCATGCAAAGTGGTGATAGGAGGGAGGTCCGAGGGCTTTGATTTAGCTTTAGTGAACAGCATGAGCTTTGTCTTGTCAGCATTTAAAACAAGTTTTAAATCACACAGGTTACGTTGCACAGTGTTAAAAGCAGTTTGGAGCTGACAGAGAGCCTGATTTGGGGTAGACGCAGAGCAATATATCACTGTGTCGTCAGCATAAAAGTGAAAATTTGCGTTCGGAGCTTTATGATCTAGACTATTAATATAAATAGTAAATAATAAAGGTCCTAGAACCGATCCCTGTGGCACACCCTTGGATACATTAAGAGAGCTAGAAGTAATACCTTCTGCTCGCACACACTGGGATCTGCCTGATAGATAGTTTTTAAACCAACAGACAGCTTGATCAGACAAACCGATGCTGCATAGTCTTTGTAACAATAAGGCACGATCCACAGTATCGAAAGCCTTTGATAGGTCAACGAAAAGGGCTGCACAGTGTTGCTTATTGTCTAAAAATTCAATAAAATCATTTACTACTTTTAAAGCAGCTGTTGACGTACTATATTTTTTCCTAAAACCAGATTGAAATTCAGATAAAATACTGTTTGTTGATAAAAAGTCCTTCAGTTGTTGGTTTACAATGGATTCCAGCACCTTAATTAAAACAGACAGTTTGGAGATGGGCCTATAGTTGTTTAGCACAGTGGGGTCCCCCCATTTTAACAGTGGGAGAACAAAGGCAGATTTCCAAATAAGGGGAATTTCGTTTGTCTCCAGGGATAGATTAAAAAGATAAGTCAGAGGCAATGCAATAAAATCAGCGGCTAACTTTAGGAAGTAAGGCTCAAGGTTGTCTGGACCTGCTGATTTTTTTGTGTCTAAACATCTCAGGGCCTTATGCACCTCTGAAAGTGTAACAGCGTCAAAAGTAAAGGCTTGTCCCTCAAAAAAACAACTACTATCAGAGCAAGCAGAGGAAGCAGAGGAGCCTTGAGCTGTGTTTTGAGAGTTGAAAAGTGAACCAGAGGCAATGAAATGCTCATTAAAACAACCAAGCATGTCAGCCTTTTCATAAATTTGGGTAGAGTCTTTGACAATGCATGGAGGTACAACATTTTTATTTCCAGTTATTGATTTAATGGTTTTCCAGAATTTCAACGGATTGTTTAGGTTATTTGAAGTTTCAGTGAGGAAATGATCAGCTTTGGCTTTTCTAATTGCAACTGTGCTTGCATTTCGCAGCTGCCTAAAAAGCAACCAGTCTGATCCAAGACCAGTACTCCTGGCTTTAGACCATGCCACATTGCGCTCATGGAGTAAAATGGATAACTCTGACGTGAACCATGCATTATCCCTGCCCCTTACTCTATACTTCCTAAAAGGAGCGTGCTTGTTAACAATTTCAATAAGGTGCAGGAGTAGGAGTAGGCCATTTGGTCCTTCGAACCAGCACCGTCATTCCATGTGATCATGGCTGATCATCTACAATCAGTACCCCGTTCCTGCCTTCTTCCCATATCCCCTGACTCTGCTATCTTTAAGAGCCCTATCAAGCTCTCTCTTGAAAGTATCCAGAGAACCGGCCTCCACCGCCCTCTGAGGCAGAGACTTCCACAGACTCACAACTCTCTATGTGAAAAAGTGTTTCCTCATCTCCTTTCTAAATGCCTTACTCCTTATTCTTAACCTGTGGCCTCTGGCTCTGGACTCCCCCAACATCGGGAACATGTTTCCTGCCTCTAGTGTGCCTAAACCCTTAATAATCTTATATGTTTCAATAAGATACCCTCTCATCCTTCTAAATTCCATAGTATACAAGCCCGGCCGCTCCATTCTCTCAGCATATGATAGTCCCGCCATCCCGGAAATTAACCTTGTGAACCTATGCTGCACTCCCTCAATAGCAAGAATGTCCTTCCTCAAATTAGGGGACCAAAACTGCACACAATACTCCAGGTGTGGTCTCACTACGGCCCTGTACAACTGCAGAAGGACCTCTTTGCTCCTATACTCAACTCCTCTTGTTATGAAGGCCAACATGCCATTCGCTTTCTTCACCACCGCCGACTTAGTCCCCCTACAAATCAACAGCGAGTGTGTGGAGAGGGTCAACACCTTCCGGTTTCTCGGCGTCCTTATCTCTGCTGACATCTCCTGGACAGACAACACGACAGCGGTCATCAAGAAGGCTCAGCAGCGGCTGCACTTCCTGAGGGTTCTCAGGAAGCACAACCTGGACTCTAACCTGCTGCTGACCTTCTACCGCTCGTCCATCGAGAGCCTGCTGACATACTGCATTACAGCATGGTACGGCAGCTGCACCATGGCAGACAGGGAGAGGCTTCAGAGGGTAACTAGGACAGCACAGAAGATCATTGGTTGCCCTCTCCCCTCCCTGATGGATATTTATACATCCCGTTGCCTTAGCAGGGCAAAGAATATCATCAAGGACAGCTCCCATCCTGCGTTTGGACTGTTTGACCTGCTGCCCTCTGGAAGGCACTTTGGGGGATCAAAACTAGGACAAATAGACTCAGGAACAGTTGTTTTCCGAAAGTCATAACTACTCTTAACTCACACATGCACTGACTTCACAGCCCAACACCCGGACTTCCATCTACTCTATCCACGTACTGAAATTTGGAACTGTAATGTAATTGTAATTTTTAATATTTTTAAAATATTTTTTAATATTTTAATATAACTTTAAAAATCTGCCTAAGAATACTACCTATTCATCCTTCACTATTTTGCCTTTATAGATATAGTATATAGCGCCGCAGAATTGTGCACCTATCCCCCCCCCCTTGTTTTGTTTTCTGTTTCTTGTTTTTTGTACTAAATTATATGTATGCACTGAGTACGAGATGCTTTTAATCTCATTGTACATGTATAGTGACAATAAACGGCATATCTATCTAATATCTATCTACCTGCATGCTCACTTTCATTGACTGATGAACAAGGACCCCCAGATCCCGTTGTACTTCTCCTTTTCCCAACTTTCACCATCACTGACCCCCCCCCCCCCTCTCATTCCTTCAGGCCTCAGGTGTGGCCATTATACATTCTCCCTGTGAAAGTGGGTTTCCTACAGGTGCTCCAGTTTCCTCCCATATCCCAAAGATGTGCAGGTTTGTAGGTTAATTGGCCTCTCTAAATTGCCTCTAGTGTGGGGAGTGGGTGAGAAGGTGGCATAACATAAAACTCGTATAACGGGTGATCGGTATGGACTCGGTGGGCCGAAAGGCCTGTTTCCATGCTGTATTCTAATCTAAACTCCCTGGCGCTGTGGGGCAGTGGCTCTACTAGCTAGTTAGATCACATCTTGAGCCCTGGGTATGAACCTCTAATTCCATTTTCAGGATATGGACGTTATCAACAAGGACATCATTTCCTTTTCATCTCAAATTGCCCCTGGAAAGGGTTGTGGTGAGCTACTGACAACTGAACAGATTGCTTGGCCATTTCAGGGACAACCACATGGACTGCGTCAAGAGTCATGGGAAGGATGAACTCAAAATTAAGAACTCAGCAAACCACCACACAAGAAGCGCCACAAAAGGAGTCTATGGCATCAGGGTGATAGAGAATCAACCTGGTACTTTAACAGCAAGGAACTCCAGACAGCAATCGATTACCTCAAGAACGGCAAGGCAGCTGGCCTTGATGACATTCACACAGAACAGATCAAACATTTTGGGCAGATTACAGGAGAGTGGCTCCTCTTGCTGTTCAACAATTGTGTAACCCTCTCACAGCTACCTAAAATATGGTGGAAAGCCATATCGGACTGTAAACCATATCGGTCTGTAGAATAGAATACGTTTTATTGTCATTGCACAGCAACTGTACAACAAAATTTCAGTGCATCTCCTTCAGTGGTATACAATACAAGGCACAGGATAAAAAGATTTAAAAGAACAAAAACACAATCAACCATTAACTCTCATATTACCAGCAAGATCAATGAATAAAATAAATAGATAGATAGTAGAAATATTGCACATTATATTGCACACTCCAGCAGACAATTTTTATATTGCACCACGAATTGTGTTGTGTAGCTTTCTGCCAGACCTAAAACATGGCAAAAAGCTACAGACCGATCTCCCTACCATGTCATCTCTTCAAGCTCTTTGAGCGCCTCATCTTGGACAGGCTAGGCCCAATCACAGAACAACACCCTATACCAGAGCAAGCTGGCTTCAGGCCTGGGTGATCGTGTACCAGCCAGATCGTGTACTCAATCTAACTCAGCACATTGAGGACGACTTTGAGAGAAATGAACCAACTGGCATCATCTTTGTTGATCTGACAGCTGCCTATGACACTGTGAACCACTGGCTGCTCCTCAACGAGCTCCATGACATGACAGAGGACGTCCACTTGACCAAACTGATTCAACAGTTACTGGAAAACAAACGCTTCTATGATGAGCTAAATGATAATAGCAGCCCAGGGCACTCATATAGATGAGGTAGAAGCTACCCTCTTATCATCCTTGGACAACTTGACAAACTACTATAAGGACAACCAACTGAAGGCAAACCCAGCTAAGACCCAAGTGGGAGGAAGCTGTCCTAAACATGGAATGGTGTCCCTTTGAGACACTGTGACTACCATGTCTAACTTGGGGTCACACAGGACCGAACCCTCTCCTCAAGCAACACATCGAAAGGGTGAAGGGCAAAGTGAGGACGAGGAACAGTCTCCTACGCAAGCTGGCAAACTCGTTGTGGGGTACCAATGCATCCACACTGTGGTCAACTGCTCTTGTGCTGTGCTACTCTGCTGCAGAGTATGCTTGTCCTGTTTGGGAGAGTTCATCTCATGTGAAGAAAGTTGATGCCACCCTTAATGCCAGCTACAGATACATCACTGGCTGCCTAAAACCAACAGATGTGGATAGCTTGCATGTCTTGGCCAGTATTGCTCCACCAGTAATCCGCAGATCAGCTGCCAGTAGAACTGAACGTAGTGGGCAAGTTGGGGACACCCGCCATTCCTGTCACTCCCATCACCCAGTCCCAAAACAGCTGAAGTCAAGGAAGAGCTTCCTTCACACAGTCCAGCTGCTGTCACAGACTCCTCAAGCATCCAGACTAGCCTTGTGGGAAAAGAAACGCAGTGAAAACCATCACCACGTAAAGATGCCAATCCCAACCAAGAAGCAGCTACCACCTGGTCACAGGTGTGACTGGAAGACCTGGAAGTCCCTCAATAGGCATGTACAGGGATCGGCCGATGCAAGACCAATATGAGCAAATGGGGCTATGCAGATGCGGCAGACACAGAATGTGAATGTGGAAGATCTGTACAATCCATGCCACACCTGCTAAGATGCCCACTTCTTGATGAACAATGCTGCCTGGAAGATCTAGCGGTGGCAAATGAGAAGGCTGTCCACTGTGCAAGAGCCTGGCCGAACATTTGAAACGTAGATGATGGACACAAAAGAAGACTCCAGCATTTTGTTCCTACCTTCGATTTAAACCAGCATCTGCAGTTCTTTCCTACACACGAAGCTTCTTATCAGATGCCTTTGCAACACGGACCAACCAGGCAGCAGCCCAGTGACTTTGAATGACTGTTTATCACAAGGGCATGACTGAGACATGGATTCAAATACCAAAATCCCATCAGACTAGCACCTCGACGTTAGGGTTAAAAACAAGCTCCAAATCAGGGATGAGAAATAATCAATGTTGCCATTTCAATCACAGTACAAAGATAAAGACCCAGATCATGAATGAACGGACAAGTTTAAAGTGTTCAAAGGCCCTGTCAGTGGTCAATGAGAATATAACGTGAGGAGAATAAGAAATGCACGGAGCTGTCTTCCAAATGTGTGACCAACACTGAGCTAAAGTTCAGGAGTACATGTTGCAATAATTCAAGAAACTGAAATTATTGGCAGGAACAGGCTATTCGGCCCTTCAAACTGCTGCTAGGCCATTCCATACAATCATGGCTAATCCATGTCCCCACTCTTCCCTCATGCTCCTCAATGTTGTTTGCATGTACAGATCTATCCATCTCCTACATAAATATATTTTGTGGCTTGACCTTGACCATGATGGAGATCATGAAAGAAAAATAGTTCAGTAACATGGTGTGTAAGAAGGAACTGCAGATGCTGGTTTAAACTGTTTTAGACATAAAATGCTGGAGTAACTCAGCGGGACAGGCAGCTTCTCAATGTAGAAGGAATGGGTGACATTTCGGGTCGAGAGCCTTATTCAGACAAGTCAGGGGAAAGGGAAACGATATACCCACGCTGACAATTGATCACCTATTGACCATAGTTCTATGTGAACCCATTTTCTCATCCACTCCCTACACACTTGGGCCAATTACCCAACAAACCCACATGTCTTTGGGAGCATCCGGAGGAAACCCACGCAATCACAGGGAGAACGTACAAACTCCACACTGACAGACCTGAGGTCATGATCGAAACTGGGTCTCTGGTGCAGCTCTACTCACGATGTCATTGAGCCGTACTATTCTTTAAAATGGGAACAGGGGATAAATGGAGCATTACAGGGTTACTGAGTGGATGTCAAGGTCACAAGAGGTGTGCCAGTGTCTCTGCTCCCCTAACGTTGAACTGCCGAGATCTGGAGCTGGGGGGAAACGTGAGGTGAGTGTGGGCACAGTTACGGTGGGTGGAGGGAGGGAGGGAGGGACCTTCCGCAGCTGTGAACTGAACCAATTCTTGCCTGGATTGCTGCATCCTGCTTACACTGCACTGTTTGGAGGGCAATGCCATCCGTTGTGAAGTGCAGAGGAGCCGAGGTCAGGAATGGCCAACCCGCCTCTCGAAAGATCAGGTCTGCTGGCACAGGCCCTGAGCAAAGGCTGGGAGAGGCCGTAACAGGCAGCACAGCTGTCCTTGGGGAGGTTGTAATCAGATCCAGACTCGGTTAGCTTTAATGCGTCAGCACTGAACTACCAGTCAACGTACAGAACCAATCTCGAGGGGCTGCACTAAACCAAGGTGTAACTCAGCGAAATCAAACCCCGAGCACCAAACAGAATTCCTCATCACCCCTTGAATCATTCTACTAGTAACAATCAGTCTGAAGAAGGGTCCTAACCCAAAATATCACCTATCCATGGTTCTCCAGAGATGCTGCCTGACCCGTTGAGTTACTCCAGCACTTAGAATATGAAACAGCACAGCACAGGAACAGGCCCTATGGCCCAAGATGTCTTTGCCAAACATGATGCCAAGACGAACTCTTATAAAAACGTTGTGTTTTTATTTCTAAAACAGCATCTGCAGTTCCTTGTGAATTACAGTTTACTTTAAATCCATGCCCAGTAGCTTTTGACTGCTCTGCGAAGAATAAAAGATCCTTCTTATTTAGAACATAGAAAATACAGCAAGGGAAGAGACCCTTCGGCCCACCATGTCTGTGCTGACCATGATGCTAATGTAAACTAATCCCATCTGCCTGCACATAGCCTACAATGTATGTCCTGCCATACCCTGCCTGTTCATGTCCCTGTTTAAATGTATTTTAAACGTTGCAGGGTATGGCGGGACATCCAAAGGAAAATGACTCCGGCCGACCTGATCTTTTTCACAGCTAATACTTTCCATTGGTAGCATCATTCTCATAAACCTTCCCTGCAGCCTCTCCAGCACCAGTGTAAGGAGCTGACTGGGCAGTCCACAGCACTCCCACCCTCAGCCATACCCCGTGGTCTTGGCTAATGAAGGCAAGCCGACTGCGCACCTTTAGGAAACTCTGGACATACCCCCCAAGCAGCCCCTGTGCCTCTGCCCGTTATTTTGTATTGCCGTGCCGTTGCATTGCCTCACACCTCTCTGACCATCTGTTCTATCTGACAAGACCACCTACACCTTCCTGCACTCGCCATCTCATTAACAACCACACAGCCCATTTTTGATCACTTGCTACGAAGCATACTTCTTTACCGTGGCCCTTTATCATAAGAATAAATCAGGAGCATTCACTCTAACCCATAGGGAACTGTGTGTTGAGTGCTGTGGAATCCCACAGGGAAGAGCCCGTCAGCCACATAACCACACACACCGAGACACAAGGAACTGCAGATCCTGGGATCTTGAGCTATATATACGCAATGTGCTGGAGTAACTCAGTGGGTCAGGCAGTATCTGTGGAGGGAAGGGACTAATGACGTTTCAGCCGGGACCCTTCATCACATTCAGAAGTGGGTAGGTTTATCCAGGCATGTTTTAACCAGTCTGCCATCATCTACAAATGCTGCTGGTCTGATAACAAACACCACGGCAGAGCCAGAGGGGGAACTCCAGCAGATTTGCCTGCAGTCGCATGACTCCCATTGCTGGCGTCCCTTCCTGTGGCCAAGGGCCGGTTGTGCTGCTCTGATGTGACGTTGGTGAAAAGGCCAGTTGCTGTTGCACCTCCTCAGGGCTCTGGCAGAGTCCAGACATGATTCAGGGCAGAAATGTTGTTATGGTTGGATGGTTCGATGGCTCATGACAATTTGTGCGGGCGAGGGTGCGTATGGCAGAGGACCAGTGGCAGAGCACCTCACCCCTTCACTGCATTTGGGGAGGGTGGTGCAGATTGAACATTCAGTGCCCACAGTGGAGCAAAGTGAGCGCACTGTTTGCTCTGGCCATGGTGGGCCTGGACCCCCAGTAACTGCAACTAGTCCACCATGGCGGGTTGGTTATGGTTCATTATTGTCATGTATTCCGAGATCCAGTGAAAAACAGTTTCCCATGCTTCCAGGCAAGTCCACCCATTCATGGGTACATGAGGTCGTGCAAAAGAAAAAACAGAGTGCAAGGATAGTAAAAGTATAGATTAAAAAAAAGTGCAACAACAAGTGCAGCAGTAGATTTGAGGATCAGGAATAGAAACATAGAAACATAGAAAATAGGTGCAGGAGGAGGCCATTCGGCCCTTCGAGCCAGCACCGCCATTCATTGTGATCATGGTTACAGAAGAATATATCCTTAGCACGTGAAATGTCTGCTTGAGTCTGATAACAGTGGGGAAGAAGCTGTTTTTGAATCTGGTGGTACGTGTTTTCAAGCTTTTATATCTTCTGCCCGACAGGAAGGGGTGGGAGAGAGAATGATAATGACCTATTTATGAGTGGTCTTTGAATGTTGGCTGCTTTCCCGAGGCAGTGTGGTGTAAATGGAATTGGTTCGGTGCGGGGGGGGGGGGGGGGAGATGGGGGGGAGTCTGGTCTGTGTGATGGACTAGGCCACATCCACAACCCTCTGCAATGTCTTTAAGAAGGAACTGCAGATACTGGAAAATCGAAGGTACACAAAAATGCTGGAGAAACTCAGCGGGTGCAGCAGCATCTATGGAGCGAAGGAAATAGGCAACGTTTTGGGCCGAAACCCTTCTTCGGAAGAAGAGTTTCGGCCCGAAACGTTGCCTATTTCCTTCGATCCATAGATGCTGCTGCATCCGCTGAGTTTCTCCAGCATTTTTGTGTACCTCTGCAATGTCTCACTGTCTTGGACAGATCTGTTGCCGAACCAAGCTGTGATACATCCCGATAGGATGCTTGTATGTATGGTGCATCTGTAGAAATTGATGAGACGCATTAGAAACATTGCAATTTCCTTAATATTCTGAGGAAGTGGAAATGTTGGTGTGCGTTCTTGGTCATAGCGTCAATATGGGTGGACCAGGACAGACTGACAGATAAGCAGCAGACTCAATCGAGAGTGAGCATTGATTTAAAAAAAATCAGGATATAGATAAGTGCTCTTGCTGTCAAACTGCAGCCTTGCTCTACAAACGGAGACTGAGGCAACACTCAGCAGATCAGGCAGTATCTGTGAAAAGTGGATCAGAGTTCACGTTTCATCGCCACTGCAGGCTCCCAGCGGGATTTTGTTTTGCAGCTTTATACATTTAAAATGGTATTGTTGCAGTAAATTACCTCTGCTTTCAGTACTGCAGTTTATTTTTAATCTCACCATATCGTGTTAGTACAGCTGTAAATAACAAACAATGACACTCGGCTGGGCGCATGTTGCACACTGTACTTATCACATCAGAGTCACAGACTGCACACTGCCCGGCACCATCACAGCCAGTTGAGGCTTGGCTCAGTTCATCTGCTTCTCTGCAGCTTTGCATGTTTAAGGGGCACTTTATCTGTAAACTTCTCTGAACTTTCCTGCAGGACACTTCATGTCTGTCAGGTTTTCTGCTGCTCTGCAGCGATGGCTTCCCAGAGGACACTTTCCATGTGTTGTGTCTGACCGCGCGCTGAATCTCAGGAGGAGGAGGAGCCATCTTGGGGAACGGCTGCTAACCAGCAGCCGTCCGTTTAATCCATTTTTTCCCCAGTTTTTTAGTAAGTCTTGTTTTTCGTTTGTAGGAGAAATGGACTTCTTAATGTGGGGGGAAGGAGGTAATCTTACTTCTAGGTCCCTACCTGGTCGGTGAGGCAGCTTTTTCTCCGTGCTGCCCGTCGACCCATCCTCGTGGCCTACCAGCGGGCGTGGAGCGCCGTTTCCTGGCGGGGACCGCCCAGCACCTCGGCTTCGTTGGCGGCACAGCGCTGGAGCGCTATCGTGGAGCGGAGCGGGCGATGCCTTGCCTGGGCCGCCGCGCTGGATCGACGCGCTGGAGCTCCGGTGATATGTGACCGCCGAGATCAACACCTCCGGGCTGCGGGTCTGCGGAGCGGAGCGGGCGGCGCCGACATTAACATCGGGAGCCTGGGAGCTCCAACCCGGTGCGTCCCTGTCGGCTTCGGAAGCCACGGTCCCCTGCTAGGAAGCGGCCGTTTCAGGTGGCCCAGCCGCTGTGAGGACTCTCCCGACGCCGGGGCAAGACCACCCGGCCAGAACGGCCAGGAACATCGGGCCTCCGTAGAGGCAATAGCGGAGGCCTCAATAGGCCTGACGTTGGGAGAACTGGGGTTGGGGACTGGACATTGTGCCTTCCCCACAGTGGTAACCATTGTGGGGGGATGATTTTTATGTGTGTAAGTTACTATGTTAGTCTGTGTCCAAGATGGCTGTCGGAAGGGAGAGTGGACGCTGGCGCGCTTTAGCTGCCGCTGCTCTCTCTTCACATTGTGTTTTTTGATTTTTTGATTTTGTGTTTTTGGAGCGATTTCTATCTTTAATTTGTGTATCGTTGATGTCCTTATTATTTATTTTTCTCCGACTATATGTTTTTTTCTCTTCTGTTAATCTTTGTAAGGTGACCTTGAGATTTGAAAGGCGCCCGAAAATAAAATGTATTATTATTATTATTATTAACATGGCCTGTCAGTCAGGGATAAACAAGGATGAGGCTGGCTTGGTGGTGCATATGCAGCTAGGAGACAGCAGAGGGCCCCTGGAGCCCAGGCTCGGAGCACAGTGTCCACAGTCTGGCTCTGGATACTGTGCACAGTGTTGGGGTCCAGGACCCTACTGATCTGGGTCGGCCCTTCCTCTGCCAGGAAAAAGGTACATGAATCTGAAAACCATGATCTCCAGGTTAAAGGAGAAAAGATAGACACAAAATGCAGGAGTAACTCAGCAGGTCAGGCAGCATGTCTGGAGAAAATGGATAGGTGACGTTTTGGGTCAGGACACTTCTTCAGACTGTGTGAAAAAGATCCTGACCCGAAACATCACCTATCCATGTTCTCCAGAGATCCTGCTTGGCCTGTTGAATTACTCCAGCACTTTGTGTTTTTTTTGTGTAAACCAGCATCTGCAGTTCCTTGTGACTCCAAACATGCACATGGATGGACTGATATTTCCGCACATTTCTTTTTTCAAGGGTCAAATGACGTGTGGCTGTGTGTCACTGTCACTGTTCCTAGCCTGATCATTCCCATTCATTAACATCCTCTTTTTCTCTCCTCGCTAGCAATTTTTCATTCAACGATCTAATCTATAATTAATTTCACAAGACTTGTTCTTTAAATGGTTCACTAACCCCAAATCCTTCTTGAAAACCAAGTAAATATCCCACTACTTTTGTTGCCACCGTGAATGCCACTGACGTATTGTGCTGTGGTAATTCATTTCTGCGTTGATGCCAACTGCTCGTTCTGGGCTCTGCGGACGGTTTAAGGTCTATTCTTGTTCACTGAAGAATGGTGTGGTGACATCTTCTATCTGTAATTTGCAGCTATCAAGGTCATATTCCCAGAAACTGACCATTTCAAAGTTTTATTATTAAATAATGGTTCAGTAGGTCATTGCAGGTTAATGTCCACAGCCTTTTCATTACAACAGATAAACCCTCTTCCAAAAGCTGGAGGCTGTAGTTGTCTTTAACGCAACTATCAAATGTCTCTTCAATTGATCCTTAATGACATCAAGCTTTTACCTGCTTCTGCTGTGAGTGCACTCATTCATAACAACTTTCATTGCTTCAGTCTGTTGTCGGTTGTGTTCCCCTTGGTTAACATGCTTGTGTTAGCAGGAGTAGCTGTCCAGCCCTGCCACCATTCCACAACCTGGAGGTTGAATTGAATTGAATACGTTATCACATGTGACAAGTCACCCAAGGTATACAAATAATCGCCCATAAAGGGCGCTTACAAAGTTACAAATTACACCACCCCCCCCCCCCCCCGCACCAGTTCCCCCTTTGTTCTTCCCCCCCACTCATGGCGACCCTCCCATGCCGGATCCTCCATTGTCTATTGTTCTACCCTCCCTCACGGCGGTCCCCCCACGTCAGGTCCCCATTGCTCTTCCCCCTCCCTCCCCCCTTGCTTGCACTGCTTTTTATGGTGAGTTTTTTTAATATCACGTTCTCCTAATATCTTAGGTTCAGGTTTCTTATTGTCACATATATCAAGGTACAATGAAAAACTTGGTGTTTTGCAGGTTATCCAAATAAAACAGATATACCATACATGGATACAATCAAGTCAATCTCAGGTGCAATAGGTAAAACAAAGGGGAAGATACAGAATGCAAAATATAGTTCTCAGCATTGTAACGTATCAGTTCCATAGACAAAGTCCAATGTCCACAATGGGGTAGAGGTGAATCGGACAGTACCCTAGCTTATGGAAGGACCGTTCAGAAGCCTGATAACAGAGGGGAAGAAGCTGTTCCTGAGTCTGGTAGTGCGTGCTATCAAGCTTCTGTACCTTCTGCCGGATGGGAACAGGGAGAAGAAATGACCAGGGTGAGTTGAGTCTTTGATTATGCTGGCTACCTTTCCAAGGCAGCGTGAAATGTGGATGGAGTCAATGGTGGGAAGTCTAAACCTTTATCAACTTTAATGTACTCGGCACCTGAGCCTTCACAACCTTGTGGGCAGAGAATTCCAATGATTCACTGACCTCTGGGTGAATAATTGCTTTCTCACTCTCTCCTCATCCAGCACTGCTCAGTCCCAGAATCAATCCAGTGGAGCTATGTTGTACTGGCCACAAAGGAACGACATCCTTCTTTAGGTACACAAATCAGACCTGCACACAGTACTTCATTAGTGGTAGCCACATCAAACACATGCACATTCTTAACAATACGTTCTTTGATCTTCCTAACTCCCTACAATAAACGCACTGCTTAACAATGCAATTGTTTGCTACACAGTATTTACATGCTGGATTTCATAAACCAGAACGCAGAATCCTTCTATTTATCAATGTACAGTTTCTCAAGGCCTAGTTTGCTTTTCTTTCCACTAATGTAGCTAAACTAATAATTTCCCCAAATATATTTCCACTGCCATCTCTTTGATGTGTGTTCATCACTGTCACCTGTACTGAGATAAAGTGAAAACCTTTCTTTTGCGTGCTATCCAGGCAGATAACACCATACGCGAGTATATCAAGGAGTGCAAAAGAGAGAATAAACAGTGCAGAATATAGTGCAACAGTTATGGAGAAAGAGCAGATAAAAGAAAGTGCAAGGGCCACAAAGATTGTTTGCTCTATCCATTGTACTTGAGATTGACTTGATTGTATTTATGTATGGTATCTGCTCTGATTGATAGTACACTGAGAAGATAAGTTAGAGAGGAGGAGTTTGTGAAAAAGTTAGTGAACAGGGTTTTAAGATGGGCTGGAGTTTTGCACAACTAAAGTGCTGCTTATTGAAAGGTAAAGTGCTGGTGAAGCAGCGTGGGATAGAGCGTTAATATGCTGGATGTTGAAACAAAGAACTGCAGATGCTGGTAAATGCACAAAAGGACATACAGTGCTGGAGTAATTCACCAGGTCAGGCAGCATCTCCCTGGACAACATGGATAGGTGACACTTTGGGTCAAGTCCCTTCTTCAGACTGATGGGTGTGGGGGGGGGGGGAAGCTAGGAGGGAGGAGAGGCAGGTGTTAGGTGAACACAGGCAAGAGAGGGTTGACAGGCAGATGGTTGGATCAAAGGCCAGTTATGAACAGAAGGTGTGAGACTCTCTTGAATCACGGAGGGGGGGGGAGGGGGGGGGGGGGAGGGGGGAGGGGGGGGGCAGTGAGAGGGTCTCACAAAACTCCCATCAGTGGAGAACTTTTTTTAATCAAAAAGGAGGACGTCTTCCCCTCAAGCAGTCAAAATGTAGCAAACGCTGGTTAATACACAAAAGAACACAAAGTTCTGGAGTAACTCAGCAGGTTAAGCAGTATCTCTGGAGAACATGAGTAGGTGACGTTTGGGGTCGAGACCCCACTTCAGGCAGATTGTAGTGGGGGGAGGGAGATGAAGAAAGCTGGTAAAGGGGAGAGGCAGGACAGAGCGCGGCAGGTAATAGGTAGACACCTGCGAGGGTGGGTGGGGGGGGGGGGTTGACAGAGTTTGGATGTTTATAGGTTAACAAATCAAAGATGGAACTAACACTGGCAACGTTGTTGAGGAGGGACGAGGGAGGTTAACACTTGAATGGGAAGGGCATTAGGACCTAGGGTTGTGAAGAGGGGTATAAGGTTTGGAATTTGCACTAGGACCTAACGTTGTTAAGGAGGGTGTGTTTCGACTGGAATGGGAAGGGAAAGGGCACTAGGACCCGACGTTGTTATTGGAGGATGGGTTTAAGACTTGAATGGGCAGGGCGATAGGACTCAAGCGCCGTGAAGGAAGGATGGTTTGATTCTTGCATGGGGAGGGATGGTGTGGGGCGGAACGCGATGTGAATGAGCGGTGCGTGGACAGCGAACAGAGCGGCTGTTGTGGTCAGTGGGCAGCGAGCGGAGCGTGGTTGGCACCCGTCCTGCAGCCCACGGGGAGGGCAAAGCCTGAAGTTTGCCCCAGAGAGCGAAAGAAAGAGAGAGAGGGGGGCAGCAGCAGAGACTGGTCAGCAGGAAGAGGGGTCGGAGCAGACAAAGGCGCATCGCCAGGACCCTGGTTGCCGGGTGAGGGGAGGGGGAGCGCGGTCACTCTCACGGCCACGGCCCGCCCCAGCGAGGCACCCCTCACTTCCAACTGGGCAACAGACAGGGAAGGCTGGTCGAGCCGAGGGAGCGGGAGCATGTGGAGGACACTCGGGTGTCGAGGACCTGCAGGTGAGTGAGAGGGAGCGGCCGAGCCGCCGCCAGGTGCTGGCGCCGAGTACAAAGGATCGCCTCCGGGCTCCGCTACTGCCCGGGACAGCGGCTCTCGGTGGGAGGCTGTTAGCGCTCGGTGGTAGCGCTGCCATTGAGAATGGGGACGGTTTAGAAGCGCCGTTGATTCAGCGACGCGGGTCCCTGTAACCGCGGTCCGGCGACTGTCGCTGGATGGCTTGCTGCTTCCCAGCGGTGGGGTGGGGTGGGGAGTATTCCTCCGGGCACCACCTTCCACCATGTGTCTGCCCTTCAACTCGAGCACGGTGTACCCTCGCCCAGTCTATTATGTATCAGCAATGACATCGCGCGGTCAGAGTTGAACACAAACGTTGTCCGGAGACAAACGCAAACATACTGGAGTAACTCAGCGGGTCGGGCAGCATTTGTGGAGAAAATTAATAGGTGACGTTTCGGGTCTATAGACTGAAAGTAGAGGTAGTGGCGATTGTTTATGTAGACCAGATTCTGTCATGCCTCCATCGTATCATGAGAGGCTTTCACCCACTCGCTGTCAATGGTCTTCCGAACTAGACTGAGCCTCGACATGTGTCACATCGAGTTCACTGTCCAAAGTAGGACTGTGGCGAGGTCCAGGCACAATGGAAGTCTTGCAGCCGCATTACAGGCACGTTGATGTAAACACACAATTAATGCACATAAATCACACACATTTTCTAAAAGAAAAAAACCCGTGCAAAATACAATAAGAAAAAAAATCTAAGCCCACCGTAGTACAAAGAGGTGAGCGAGCTGTGGTGTTCGGTTGCCGAGACAGGATTGAGTATGTATGTGCTGGTTGGTTCAGGAATCTAATGGTTGTAAGAACGTAGCTTTTCCTGAACCTGGTGGTGTGGGGACTTCAAGTTCTCAGGCGTAAATATCATCAATAATTTATTTTGGCCGGACCACATTCAAGCTACGGATAAGAAAGCACACACACCAATGCCTCTAATTCATCAGCAGACGGAGGAAGTTTCAAACAGCTCTTGCCAACTTCTGCAGATGCCCCGTGGAAAGCATCCTATCGGAATGCATCACAGGTTGGTCTGGCAAAATCTCTGCTCAAGACTGAAGGAAATTATAGAGAGTTGTAGATGTAGCCCAGTCCATCATACGGGCCATACTTTACACCATCCACTTCATAGTGCCTTAACAAAGCAGCCAACATAAGCAAGGACCACTTGCACCCTGGTCATTCCCGCTCCTGTCATACAGAAGACATAACATCTTAAAAGCACATACCAAAAACTAGAGTGTAGTCCTGATCTTCCAGCCTACCTTATTGCAGCTCTTACACTTTTCTATCTGCACTTTCTCTGTAACTGAAATATTATATTTTGATTTTTTTAATCTTTGCACTACCTTTTGTACCTCAGTATGGCCTGGGAGTACTCATTTTAGTTTAGTTTAGAGATACAGCGCGGAAACAGGCCCTTCGACCCAGTGAGTTCGCACCGACCAGCGATCCCCGCATTTTAACACTATCCTACACACACAAGGGACAATTTACACTTATACCAAGCCAATCATCCTATAAACCTGTACCTCTGTGGAGTGTGGGAGGAAACCAAAGATCTCTGAGAAAATTTATGTGGTCACCTGGAGAACGTACAAACTCCATACAGAGAGCACCCATAGTCGGGATCGAACTTGGGTCTCTAGCGCTGTCAGGCAGAGCAACTCTACCGTGTGCAACCCTAATACTCATTATACTCGTGTATAGTATAATTTGATTGATTAGCATACAAAGTTTTTCACGGGTTTATAGTTATCACATGTACTAAACCAGTGTCATATAGGTGTTTTAGTGAGTGGGGAGGGCTGTATCTATCTGTGATGGACCAGACTGAGTCACATCAGTAACAAAAGGGTTTCACCCCCCCCTCCCCCCTCCCCCCCCAAAGCCACCTCTCTGTGCTCTCTACAGATGCTGCCTGACCCGCTGAGTTCCTCCGGCACTTTGTGTTCTGCTCAAGATTCCAGCACCTGCAGTTCCTTGTGCAGATTCATCAGCATCTCGGGTTGGAGGAAGGGCCTTGTCGAGTGGACACGGGACTTGGTCAGGGAAGACCAGATGCTGCCTGATCGGCTGAGTATTTCTAGCGTCCTATGCTTTCTCCCTCCACCTCCCCAATATATTTGTCGACCGTTTTGCACCAATCTGCAGTCACATGCTGCGTGGAGTTGTTGATTAGTAACAGCAACCAATCTTGGTCACTGAGTCCACAATAAATGAGCAGTGGAGCACTGCGAGCCAAAGGTCCACCTGTTTATCTAACCACTAAAACATGAAGCAGATGTTGTCTCTCAATTCCCCCATCCATCTCCCAAGACATTATTTTCTGAAGGAATGCTGTTGACTGCATCTGAATGAATGATTGTTTCCCAACAGTTTGCCGAGTGGGAAGGCTCATGTCAGTCAGAGAGAGAACTCTGCCACAGTGCATCTTTCACTGCCTACAATGAGGGCTGGTGGGAGGCCGATGAGCTGGGAACTGGGTGAAGAGGGCCACTGTTCCAAATATTTGAAAATCTCAACTGCACCAAGGGTTAATGGGGCCGATTAAATCAGTGGCTGTTTGATGAATGCACTGAATTTCAAATACTCTCATTGAAACTGGCTGATGCAAGAAATAGAATTATGCCATGTCCTCTGAGAATGTAAGTGTGGAGAGAGACAGACAGATGGAGGGGCTCCAACTTACACTCCTGTCTCTTTTCTAGTGGTAAGTCATTAATATGAAGCTTACCTATCTTTGACCGAGATAGAAACTGTTCCCCTTGTGCTCAGAGGCTCTGTTGCAGCCTCCTTCCTTTCCGAGCCACTTTATCCTTGTAGTGCCATGTAGGTCGGATGTGTCCAGTCACTGTACCAAAGGGACAATACTGGTAGAGCCGTTGCCTGACAACGCCGGAGACCAGGGTTCGATCCTGACCTCGGATGCTGTCTGCGTGGAGTTAGTACGTTCTCCCTGTGGCCATGTGGTTTTCTTCTGGGTGCTCCGGCTTCCTGCCACATCCCAAAGATGTGCGGGTTTGTAGGTTAATTGTAAATTGCCCCGAGTGTGGATGAGAAAGTGGACAATCAATGGTTGGCATGTACTCGGTCGTCTGAAGGGTCTGTGTCCATATCGTTACTTCGAGGCTAGGACAATGTATGGACAGTCGTCCTGAAGGAGGTGGAGTGTAGGGAAGTCCTGGGTGGAGTGAGGAGGAAGTTAAAGAACTGCAGGTGCTGGTATCTTGAGCAAAATGCAAAGTATTGAAGAAACACAACATGTCAGGCAGGCAGCATCCGTGGAAAGAATGGTCAGGCATTGTTTTGGGTGAGAAAAGTCCTTGCCCAAAATGTCATCTGTCCATTTTCTTCCACAGATGCTGCCTGACCTGCTGAGTTCCTCCAGGGCTTTGTGTTTTGCTCAGGGTTCCAACATCTGCAATCCCTTGTGTCTCTGTCTTCCAACGAAATAAATCCAGTCCAGATACCTAGTCATTTGCATGGCCATCCTTCTGCCTCCTCAGAAGCTGCCTGGCTTGCTGAGTTTCTCCAACAGATTGTTTTTTTGCAGTTACTTTATAATATTATTTTCAAAAATTGTGAAGATCGAATGGTTAAATCTAACTTCACTTTATAATCACCGGGACAGGTTATGGGCTGGTGTCCTTCTGCCTGCCCGCTGTTACCAGGTTGTGTTCCAATGACCCCAGAGGATATATATTGCACATGTACATCAATGGTTGCCCAAAAGTAAACTCCCCCACAGCAGATGCATGTGGTTTTGTGGATGAAATAAAGTTTAAAAGTCTGTTGGTAGCAAGGAGCCTGGGGTGGTAGAAGAGAGGGAACAACCTGCTACTGCCCAAGATGGTCATTGTGTAAAGCCTTTTAACCAAGCTGCTCTCTCCAACTCTACAATGGTCTGCTAACCCCTTGCTGTCCTTTTGGCCCTTTTAGTGTTAGGATGAGCGTTTGTGGGGCTGAGCAGGAGCCGCCTCGAAGCTCGTACACCATGGTGGGCGTGACCGACGAGGCGCAAAGCCTGACCGTGCGAAACCTGTCCACCTCCGACATCCACAAACACTATGATTTCATTCGAGAGCTGGGAAAGGGAACGTACGGCAAGGTGGAGCTCGTCATTCACAAAGTTACAGGTAACTTCAAGCATCCAAACGCCAATGATCTCCTGCTCAGCGCGCTGTTTGCAACCCACATACGGATCTCCAGTGGGTGCTGCATTTTAGGATGGGTGCCATGAGTTTCTGCCAGATCCCTGTTCCAGTAGTGCTTATCCTGCAGGGACAGACCTCGAAGGAGCAACTGCCATGTGTCAGAAGCAACAAGCAATCTGCTGGAGGAACTCAGCAGGTTGAGCAGCATGTGTTTTTTTTTTTTGAGGGGGTGGAAGGAAGTGTTAAAGTTTGTAGAAAAAACTGTCTATCAGGTTGGAACAAAATGGACTGAGGATAAAGAGGAAAGCCAAGTGGCTAAAAACAAGGTGAAGAGAAAGGAGTGACTTCCCTTGGCAGAGATGTCAATAACATATGAACAGAGATGAATGTTGATCGGAAATATTGGAGGACAATTCAGAGGATGGTGTGGAACTTGCAGTCTGACCGGGCGATGGAAGGAGAAGCCCTCATCACATTTATATCAAAATATTTGCAAACCTATAAGTGAGAGCTGGGAAGTGGGATAAGCCCGAGATTGGTTTTGGCCAGCATGGGCACGGGGGCCGGATGGCTGCTTTCTGTGCTGTGCTTTTCTAGATAATGTGGGTTGTTACAGATGTTATATAATATTCTGGGAAGCAAAGTAGAAGGAGGCACTGATTTATCCCATTTATGTCCCCCACAGTCTGGGTCATTTTTTCTTTTTGCAAGAGCCCCAGGGATCAACTAATGGGAACCTTCACCGATGCAATAGCTGTTTTCCCAAAAAGCCACCCGCTGCTCTGCTCCTGTACATTTATGTCATTCTCTGCCTCTTCTATCTTTCTCCTGCTGCCTCGCTTCCACTGTCTGACAACACTTGTCACGACAATGGGGGCTTTGTGTTGCTGTGCTTGGAGCTCACTGTATCAGAACACAAATGTGTGCTTTGAAAGGAGTGTAAGCCAGCATTTGGGCAGAGAGCAGGCGAGGATTGGAAGGACAGGATGATTAGTGGGTTGCAGAGACATGCTGGAGGAAAGTAAAAGGATCTCGTGGGAGGGTTAATAGATGAGGTTAACGGATCCTGCAGTAGCGTGGCTGTGGGATTGGGGGATCAGGTGGGTGAGCAGATGGATCCACTGAGATGAGGTTTAGGGAGTGTGGGTAAATGGAGGGTCTATCTGCTAGTGGAGTACGGATGTGGAATAGGATTTGTTTGTAAAATAATAAGCAAGCCCTTTGGAACTGAGAAACTGAGCACAGGGCAAAGGTCACAGTGGACACAGCGACTGGATTGGGTTTGAGTTTGGTGCTGCATTTCCTCAAACCGTGATCAGAGCTGAGTCTATTTTTAATTTTTTTCCTCTAGCTTCTCTACTTTAGCTAAACAACTCGGCACATTTCGGAGCCAAAAAACTGTGAAGCGGTCAGAGTTTGCCTGTGTTCAGTGTCTCAGTTACAAAGAGCTTGTGTTCGCTGCACCGCGAGCCGCTCTTGGTGCTTTCACTTCCCCAGTGCTGTTGTTGTGAACAGTCTTGTCTCCGCTCAGCCCATTGTTCACACTCTCTCTTTAGCATCGAGCTGGGTGCTCGCAGTTTCCAACAAAAGCAGCTAGAACAGAACTCTTTTGGAAGGCAGCAGCCGAGAGTGGGATCATACAATCAACTCCTGTGCTGCCGACTATATTATGAATCGGCCAATTCCTTGGCTCTGTTTAATTAGCCTATTTTTCAGTGATGTAAGATGGAAGCTGTATGTAGGTCAGTTTGTTTCCTCCTGGTGTGGCTACTGCTGTAACCGAGTGTAGGGAATGCTGGAGATCGATCCTGTGAAACTAAACCAAGCGGTAGATTCTATATTTAACCCTCTGCCTCTCTGACTAATTCACACACTCTAATCCCCATTCACCAGGAGTAAACCAGGTACCAGAGTGGAAAATAACGCTGAACAAGATTGTTGCTGCTTCCAAGTCGCAAGGTGTGGGTTAGTCACAGCAGGGATTTCAAAATGTAAAGAGTATGAAATGACAGAAGGAGGAGAAACATTGATTCTTTCTTAAATCCAGTCACTCTGCAAGTCAGTGTTCATCAGTTTGCTGCTATTGTCAGGCTGCTTGTGTACAAGTTCGCAGAAGCTATTTTTATATAGAGTCCTGCCTGTAGGTTTAACCTGTGACACAAGCCCAGTGTCATCTCCTCATGGAGAATGGTTCTTGAGCAATTAACCCAATCAGCTGCGCATCGGCAAACCTGAAAGCAAGTGAGGCATCTCCATGACAGAAGCATGCCATCCCAGAGGGGAACATGCTATTTGTGACGTCTGTCTGACTGTGGGGAAGGTTGTATTTAATGATATGTCAGTGGGACAAGTTGCAAGAACATAAGAAATAGAAGCAGGATTTAGATGTTTGGTGCCGTGAATCTGAACCGCCATTCACCAGATCTTGCGTCTCAAAACTATCTTCCTGCATATCCTTTGTTGCTCTAGGATCCATAATATTATTGATCTGTTCTGAAGTAACTGGGGGACTAAATCTCCACATTTGCCCAGGGTAGGGAATTCTAAAGATTTACCACCATCTGAATGAAAACATTTGTCCCTAAACAAAGTGCTGGAGTAACTCGGCAGGTTAGGCAGTATCCCTGGAAAACATGGATATGTGACGTTTTAGGGCAGGACCTTGTCTTCAGCGCTGAAGAAGGTTCCCACCCCAACGTGTCACCTATCCATGTCCTCCAGAGAAGCTGCCTGATTTGCTGAGTTACTCCAGCACGTTTTCTTTTTCTGTAAACCAGCATCTACAGTACCTTGTGACATCATTTCTTATTTCAGTCTTAAATGGCTTACCCCACATTTTGAAACTTGCCCCCTCCGCGCTCCCACCCACTTTTCAGCCAGGGAACACATCCCCCCTGCATCTACCCAGTCAAACCATGAGATAATTTTATACATTTCAATGAGGTAATTTCCCATTACCCTAAACTCAAAAGAAGAGGCTTAAACCTTAACTTCTCTAAACAGAGACATTCTCAGGAACCAGCCAGGTGAATCTCAGGTGAACCCTTTATGTAGCAATGTTACAAAATTTTGAGATTTTAAAAATCAAGTCTGTAATTTATCCCATCAGATAAAGCATAAAAATAAGTTTAATTTGACACCTAATTCACTTTCATATCTCAAGTATTTAAAAAGTTATGGCCATTTTCATACTGGGAAATGAGCATCTTGTTCCCTATTGATTTTCTATGGACATAACAAAAAAGCTGTGATCGTGAACAGTCAAAAGCCCATAACTTTCTTAAAAATTAAGAGAACTGAATGAAATTTTCAGTTATCATAGATTGAAGCATTCTGAAACAAATATAAAATAATCTTACTTGGATGACCTGAAATTAAAGCATATAATTAGTTAGTTACCTAATTGTAGCTAATTTCAGACTTCAATTACTAGATCTAAACATCTATCCATTTCTTAATAAATGATTAACATTTTTAAATAGCCTAAATGTCCAAATAATATTCACAAATAATTCACAATAAAACATGATTTTTAAATCTCATTTACATTAATTTATAGGCCAAATGGAAGGAATTTAGTGTTTAATTGCTGTAAATAAATGCCCATTTAAATCAGCTTTCCAGTGGGTCCCTGTGGAACGCGCTGGTTTAGAACGTTCACATTGCGGTAGATTTGTGCCCCAAATGCCGAGAAAAATACTGCGCGATATAATGGGCCCAAATTGAGCTACTCGCAATATTAAACTTAGTATAAAGGGATCTTTAGAAGCCCTTTTTAATGTAAAAATATACAACCTAACTTCTGCTATTTGCTTTATGAGACCCTGCGGTTGCTGGCGGTCGCGGGTTTAGAGATTGATTTTTAAACTACTATAACTATTATTCAAGGCCTTTAAACCTAATAATAGCTTTTGCGACGGGGTCTTCCAGCGATTTTTCGTTAATAATTAACTAGGCTGAACATTTTCGATTGGAACAGCCTAGAGAAAATCGCGTTTTAAACCCGCCCCCTCTAAACGGCGCCAAAATCGCGCACACCCGCAACGGCAGATCTTCAACGACGCTTCAGGTAGGCTTTGCAACATACCTACTTTATGGGCCTATTCCACTTAGGTGATTTTTTAGGCAACTACAGGAGACTAGTTTGTCGCCATGAGGTTGCTGGGAGTAGTCTCCTCAGTCGCGCAAAACGTCGTAGCGTCTTTCTGATCGCCGCTAAATTGTCAACATGTTGAAACATTTTTGGCGACAGTGGGTTTGATGCTGTCGTAGGTTGTCGCCAGGATGACGTAGGTTGTCGCCGGTTTTTCGGCGACCTGCTATGACTATGACAGTCGCCGGCAGTTGCCTAAAAAATCGCCAAGTGAGACAGGCCCATAAGTAACAAGTATGTGCAAACTGTACACAGTGCCCATCACGTGACCTACTACATACAGGCATGTTTGCAACCAGCAATAGGAATCCTTCTATTCTCTTGCACCAAAGAAGTTTGGTCAGTAGTTCTGCAATTTTCATCCTTATTTCTCTATCGGTATAATCTCAGCTAATGCAACTGACCTTAAACATGGCATTTCCAACACTTCCTCTTTATTAACTTCTAGCCTATTCGCCATCTCCACCACCTCCTCTTTTACAGTTGAGTGAACAATGCATCATCTTTTTCCTTTCTAGAAAGATGTAAAGAATTATTAAATTCTTCAGTCAAACCCTCTGCTTCCATGAGTAAGTATCTATTTTGGTCCCAGATTGTAGGCAGAGTTGGTGACAATTTATGTATCTTTTTAATGTTGGCTGTAAGTCTACACTCCTTGCCCAATTGATATTTTCACTGAGCTTTTGATATTCAGCCTGGTTCCCACATATATTAAACTGGCAATTGTCATGCAGCCTGCATTTGTTCCCTGCCCCCCCGCCTCCAACCTTTTTGTTTTGTTTTGCTCTTCCTTTTGTAAATGGGGAACCCTGACTTGTTCCCTTTCCCCAAGGAATGTGTCTAGCATATAATCACATAATCCGCCTTCAAATAGCTATGGTTCCATTACAGCTTCACAGGTCCGCCCCAGGTTTTGAACCCCGATGTGTATAGCCCGTACATAGAGTGAGCATTCAGGACGCAGTAGGGATGGATTGGCTGGCTGCTGTGGCCTGTAGACCTATTGTTTGCCATGTGGGGACTCTGTTTGTGGCACGATCATTGCACCTTTTAGAGATATCTGAAATGGTTGGGTTAAATACCCTGATTTACTACTCGTGGTCAGTTCAGTTTAGTTTATAGTCACGTGTACCGAGGTGCAGTGAAAAGGTTTTGTTGTGTGTTTCCCAGTCAGCGGAAAGACAATACACGATTACAATTGAGCCATTCACAGTGTATAGATACATGATAAGGGAATAACTTTTAGTGCAAGGTAAAGCCAGCAAAGTCCGAACAATGATAGTCCAAGGGTCAGCAATTTATTTATTTAGCGAATGCAAAGTCCTTTAGCCAAGCAGTTGCCTCTTGATCTGCTGTATGAAGGGTGACAAGTCCTCCTTTGAGTCTTTGTTGAGGGCATGCTTCAATGATGTGTTACATTGTTTGCTGCTCTCCACAAGCACACCGTGGGGTTGGGCTGCTGCCCCATTTGTGAAGGCTGGCCAAGCAGGGGCCATGCCCAGTCCTGAATCTGTCACCAATGAGGTCACCAATGAGGTAGATAGTAGTTCAGGATTGCTCTCTGGTTTTGGTAGGATGATTCAGTCGGCCTGATAACAGTTGGGAAGAAACTGTTACTGAATCTGGAGGTGTGCATTTTCACACTTCTATAATGGAAGAGAGGAGAAGAAGGAGTGGCCAGGATGCAACTCGTCCTTGATTATTCTGCTGGCCTTGTCGAGGCAGCGTGTGTTGGCCTAGATTTTTATTTAAATATATTACTGGATGGCCGCACTTCCGATTGACAAACTGTTTGGGTTACAAAAAGTTCTCTGGATCGGAACCCAATTGTAACCTGCGGTGAACCTACACCCTGGCCTGATCCATTCTTAATCCACTAAATTATTCCCTCCCCAAATTGTGTATTCTTCCTCTAGCCTGTAGCTAATCCTTTTCATTGATTAATATCACGTTATTAAAAATTGGTCAAAGTATGGCTGGAACCCGTATACTTCTCACTGCCTCAGGGGGGAAAGCAGCTGATATAATCTGGGACCACTCACACCTTAGTTGTTCTCTCTTCTTCCCTCCCATCGGGCAGGGAAGACACATAACCTTGAAAGCACGTACCACCAGATTTTAAGAACAGTTTCCTCTTGCCCCTTGAACGGACCTCTTATAATCCACAAGGAAGAATTATTGACCTTCCAATCAATCCCATTGCGGCTCTTGCACTTGTCTTCTCTGCACTTTTTCTGTAGGTGTAATATTCTGTTTATTTTCTCTTAGTAAAGATCTTGTAGCAGGGCATTAATAAAGAAAAAATCAAAGTAATTGGGCAAAGTTAACATGGTTTTATGAAGGAGATACGTGTTTGACCATTTTATTGAAGCTCTTTGAAGAATTACCAGGTACTGTGGATGAGGTGAAAGCCATGCAGATACTCTGATTTCCAGAAGACCTTTGATGCAGCAACTAGGGATACTATCAAAAATAAAAAGCTCAAAGTGCAAGAGATTGCACTTTGACATGGATAGTACAATGGCTGTCTAATGATAGAGTGCACATACTGTAAATTGACCTTTTTTCCAGTAGGCAAAATGCAATGAGTATTGTTCCACAAGGATTGGTGCTGTTTTGGCTTTTCATGAGTATGTAAGTGAACTGGATACAGGGACAGACTGCACAATTACTCCTTCTCCAATCCTCATCTCATCTCATCAATGACAGCTCCCCATCGCCTTCAATTCCTTGACCTTTCAAATATTGAGAGGTGAGCCCAGTTTAGTCCATGGGCAAGGTAAAGAAAGCTGATAACATCTGGTCCATCACATACGATAGAAATCAGTCTAGCCCAGAAGGAAGCGTTCCCAGAGATTGAAAGGCAAGTGCCTCGAGCAATGCAGCAAAGCACATCGGAAGTCACATGCCTTCTGTGGATAAATGAAATTGCTGTGATAATTTGGCAACATAAGCAGATGATGCAGCTGCCTGTCTTAAAAAAAAAATTTACATGACTTATTGGTGGAAACAGCAGATCTCAAAAAACATAATCATCAGGGACAAATAAGACCACCTACTGATAGCAGTTATAGAAGAAACACTCCGGATGGAACACCACAAAGAATTCCTCCGCAGGGAGCTGCTTGAAGAGGAAATAACCATCGGGGAGGCAGGGCAGATTTTTGATATAGATACAGATAGCTACACAAAGCGAACCTCACAATCTCTCTATCTGAAAGATTGTCCAACCTAACAATCCTTCAAAATGGGGAATGTCCCTGGCACGGAATTATTGTCAGTCATACAACACAGAAAAAGGCCTTTTGGCCCAACCTGTCCATGCCAACCAGGCTTTGCAACTGAACTAGTCCCATTTGGCCCAATTCCCTCAACCTTTTCTATCCACTTACTTATCTGATGTCCCTAGATGTCACCATTGTACCCGCCTTTACAGCTTCCTCTGTCAAACCATTCCATATAGAACACCTGGACCACGTTCTTCACTGGAATAGATGATCTCTTGTGTCTCTCTTAAATCTCTCCCCCTTCACTTTAAGCCTATCTCCTCTAGTTATGGATTCCCCTACTCTACGAAGAGGACCATCACCATTGACGAATGACCATTCTCCTTATCAATGCCCTTCATGGTTTAATAAAGCTCTAAGGTTGCTGGTCAGTCTCCAATACTCCAGAGAAGAAAGACCCAGCCTATCCACACTCTCCTTTTGGCTCAAGCCTCCAATCCTGTAACAACCTAGTGAATCCATTCTGCAACGTTTCCAGCTTAATAAACTTGAAGTTCTTGAAATTCTGGAAGATGAACCGTTCAGGTTGGCATGCCAATCCTGATCCATCTAAGCATGCTGGTCTGAGAAAGAGAAAATGTACAACTTGAATGGTCAAAGGTGCATTCAACAAATGCAATAGTTGTATTGATATCTCTTACATTTTGTCGAGTAGAAATGTGGTCTGTGCATTGATGCATTGAGCAAACAAAGAATTGTTCCAAGATAATCTAGAGCACCTTGGAGATAGCTGATAATGTTACAAAGAGTAGGGATTAACGGGTCCCTTTCAGAATGACAGGCAGTGACTAGTGGGGTACCGCAAAGCTCGGTGCTGGGACTGCAGCTATTTACAATATATATTAATGATTTAGATGAAGGGATTACAAGTAACATTAGCAAATTTGCAGATGACACAAAGGTGGGAGGCAGTGTGATCTGTGAGGAGGATGCTATGAGAATGCAGGGTGACTTGGACAGGTTGGGTGAGTGGGCAGATGCATGGCAGATGCAGTTTAATGTGGATAAATGTGAGGTTATCCACTTTGGTAGCAAAAACAGGAAGGCAGATTATTATCTGAATGGTGTCAAGTTGGGAAAAGGGGAAGTACAATGGAATCTGCGGGGCCTTGTTCTTCGGTCAATGAAAGTAATCATGCAGGTACAGCAGGCAGTGAAGAAAGCGAATGGCATGTTGGCCTGCATAACAAGAGGAGTTGAGTACAGGAGCAAAGAGGTCCTTTGGCAGTTGTACAGGGCCCTATTGAGACTACACCTGGAATATTGTGTGCAATTTTGGTCTCCGAGTTTGAGGAAGAACATTCTTGCTATTGAGGGAGTGCAGCATAGGTTCACAAGGTTAATTCCCGGGATGGTGGGACGGTCATATGCTGAGAGAATGGAGCGGCTGGGCTTGTATACTCTGGAATTTAGAAGGATGAGAGGGGATCTTATTGAAACATATAAGATTATTAAGGGTTTGGACACGCTAGAGGCAGGAACCATGTTCCCGATGTTCGGGGAGTCCAGAACCAGGGACCACAGTTTAAGAATAAGGGGTAAGCTATTTTAGAAATGAGGAAACACTTTTTCACACAGAGAGTTGTGAGTCTGTGGAATTCTCTGCCTCAGAGGGCAGTAGAGGCAGGTTCTCTGGATACTTTCAAGAGAGAGCTAGATAGGGCTCTTAAAGATAGTGGAGTCAGGGAAGATGGGGAGAAGGCAGGAATGGGGTACGGATTGTGGATGATCAGCCATGATCACATTGAATGGTAGTGCTGGCTCGAGGGGCCGAATGGCCTACTCCTGCACCTATTGTCTATTGTTGTCAGAAAAGAGATGGGCAGTTTTCATAACGCATTAATCCAAAGATTTATTGACAGAACATTGTAGAACAATGCACAGATTGGTTAAAACAAAGGATGGACAGGTGCATGGATGAGAAAGGTTCATGAAATATGGTCCAAACGCAGACTAATGGCACCAATTCAGAGTAATAGGACTATACAGCACAGGAACAGGCCCTTCAGCCTAACTCATCCATGTTGACCGAGTTGCATACTTGAGCTTGTCTAACTTGCTTGTGCATGGCTCATATCCTCCTCATCTTTCCTATCCATAGAACATAGAATGGTATAGCATAGGACCAGATACTTCGGCCTAAGGTGACTGTGCCGAACAAGTTAATCTCCTCTGTTTGCATGTAGTCCATATTCCCCCATTCCCTGCATATCCGTGAGCCTATCTAAAACCTCTTAAATGCCACTATCATATCTGCCTTCACTACCATGTTGCAGGCACCCACTGTGTAATAAATAAACAAATAAACATGTCCTACCCAGCTTTTAAACTTTACCCCTCTGACCTGTTCCCCCTAGAATAGATTTTGACTCTCTATCCATTCTATGTCTCTCACAATGTCTCTTCAACCTCCAAAGCTCCAGAGGAAACAATCAAAGTTGTCCAACCTCTCCTGATTGCTGTGTACACGATGTTGTTGGTGCCGGATGACTGACTTATTCCCTAGAAAACTAGCACTGCAATCTCAAAGTACTGAGTTGTGTGAAGTGTTTTGAGATGTGGTGTTGAGTAGGTAATGTCCACTGCTCCAGAATAAATGATGCATAGTTATCTCTCTTTTAGAAGGTGGCATCTTTGAAGAAAACCCAAGTGGGTGATAGGCGAAGATGGCATCTTCTAACCTGTAGTTGCTGTGCAAATAGCCATTCACACTACAACCCTTTCCTTGGCCCTATGCCTATTGCATCAACTATCACTTGCTTGTAGTCACCGCAAGGTTTGGCTTTTGTTGTAAACTAATGTCAAATAAATTGCATGCTTTTAGCCAAGCAGGCATTGCTGCCTCACTCCTCTGCTGCATGGCGAGCCTTTCAGATTCTGTTCTTTACAGCTGCTTTCTCTCTGCATCTCTCTGCAGGAACTAAAATGGCTTTAAAGTTTTTGAATAAAAATAAAACAAAGCTGAAGAATTTCCTGAGAGAGTATAGTGTCACGAACAACCTCTCCTCCAACCCTTTTATCATCAAGGTCTTTGACGTGGTCTTTGAGACGGAGGACTGCTATGTGTTTGGTCAGGAGTACGCTCCAGGAGGTGATTTGTTCGACATCATTCCTCCCCAGGTGAGGCGCCAATAAATCCCAGAAATCTTTCCAATCAGGATATTAAGTTAGGTATAGAGTAGTACTGCACAGATACGGGCCCTTCAGCACAACTCAAACATACCAACTATGATGACTGCCTGTGTTAATCCCATTTGCTGAAGGCAGATCCGTATCCCTCTGCTTATTGCCTATCTAAGTAAGCCTTTTAAACATTGTAATTATCCCTGCCTCTACCATTTTATCCCTTTCTCTGACAGCTTGGTCCATATGGTCCATATGATCCTGTGTGTGGGAAAAGCTGGCACCCCTAAATCTACTTTGATTTTTTCCCCCTCTCATCTTAACCCACGCCCTCTAGTTTTAGACCCCTCCAACCAAGGAAAAAGACTCTGACTATGCCCCTCAACACTTTACAAAACTTAACAAAATCGTCCCTCAGCCTCTCACTCCAGTGAGAATAAACCTAGACCATCCAAAACTCTCCATTCCAACCAACATCTTCTGAACTCTTTCATGCCACCAAATCCTTACTGGTTGGTGACCAGAACTGTACACAATACTCCAAGAGTGGCCTGGCCAATGTTTTGTACAGCTGTAGCATGACGTCCCAACTCTTATATCACTGCTTGTGCTGGCAAGCGTGCGAACACCCTGTCCATCTGTGTTGCAGTTTTCAAGAAACAATGAATATTCTATCTGTGGTCCCTCTGTACATCAACATCGCCAAAGTCCCAACCATTTTACTATACATGTCCTGTTAGTATTTGACATGCCAAAATACATCACCTCAGGCATGTTTGAGACAAATTCCATCTGTCCCTGCTCTGTCCAACTTTCCAGCTGTTCATGGTAACTCTGTATCCTTTCGCAACCTCCTTTTCCAACTTCTGCTCCACGTATCAGTCTGTCTACATTCTACTCCAAGTCATTATCAATGGTCCCAGCGCTACACCACTGGCTACAGACGTGCGGTCAGAAAAACATTCCTCAATCACTACCCCTTGCTTCCCATCACAAGCCAAGTTTGGATCCCATATGCCATCACCGTCTTAATCAGGCCACTGAATAAGACCTTGTCAAAAGCCTTGCTGAAGCCCATGCACATCATTTTGTTACCATTCTTTATCAATTATCTACCTCAAAACAAAACTTGATTAGATTTGTGAGACAGGATTTCCCCGACACAAAACATATTGTCTCTTAATTGCCCCCGAGCCTTTCCAAGGGAACATAAATCCCATCCATTAATTTCTCTGCTACTGATGCAAGACTCACAAGTGTAATTTCCCCGATTATCTTCACTGCCCTTTCTGAATTGGATAACATTAGCTATCCTGCGGCTAACCAAATTGCAAGAATCTGCATCCAAGCCCCAGCAATCCTCTCCCTTGCTTCCCAGAACATCCTGGGGCAGATGCTGTCAGGTGTTGGGAAGTTATCCATCTCAATGTGTCAATATCTCTGGTCCTTCCTCTGTCCTGATACAGACATTATCCAGATTATCAGCATCCCTCTCCACATCCCTCTCCATGTCCTGCTCCTTATTACCTATGAGAAGTGTTCATTTAGGATTCACTCATATCCCTTGCTTCCCATAGAAAATTTCCCAGAGGGGATCCATTCTTTCCCCAGCTACCTTCTTGCTTCTAATATGCCTGGAATTCACCATAATCCTGCTTGCCAAGGCCATTTCATATTCTCTTTTTGCCCTCCTAATTTGTTTTGCGTTCTCTCTATCATCTATTCACTATAAACCTCAAAACCTGACGGATGCTTCCTTCCTATTTGTTTAACCTTTCAGTTTCTTTTGTTAACCAAGGTTTCCAACTCATACTATCTATGGTTCTTGCTCTTACAGGGACATGCTGAATCTGAGCTCATTCTATTTTGTCTTTAAATGCCTCCCACATTGGATAAAAATAGCACAAAGTGTTGGAGTAACTCAGCGGGACAGGCAGCAATTCTGGTGAACATGGAACATGGACGTTTCACATTGTGACCCCCCTTCAGACCCGAAACGTCAATTATCTATGATCTCCGGAGATGCTACATGACCTGCTGAATTACTCCAGCGCTTTGTGTAATTTTCTGTAAACCAGTATCTGCAGTTCCTTGTATCCCCACTTATTGGATATTATTTTGTCTCTAGTCGACATCCCCATCTTTCACCTGACCTAGTCCTGCTTTGTACCCTTGAAATCGGTCCGCTCCCATTCATCATCTTAATTCCAGGTCCAACCTTATCTACAGTATTTCCATGACTACTTTGAAATGTGCAGAACTATGGCTGCTGTTTCTAAAGGGTTCATCCATAGATATTTCCAATGCTAGCCTATCCTCATTCCCCCCACTACTATAATCAATAGACAATAGGTGCAGGAGTAGGCCATTCGGCCCTTCGAGCCAGCACTGCCATTCAATGTGATCATGGCTGATCATCCACAGTCAGTACCCCGTTCCTGCCTTTTCCCCATATCCCTTGACTCCGCTATCTTTAAGAGCCCTATCTAACTCTCTCTTGAAAGCATGCAGAGAACCGGCCTCCACTGCCCCCTGAGGCAGAGAATTCCACACTCACAACTCTCTGTGCAAAGAAAGTGCAGATTAAAAAAAAATACTGCAAGGGGCATTGTGAAGTAGATTGGGAGGTCGAGAATTCATCCTCGGCACAGTTGCAGAGAACTTTCCTTGAAAGCGCTAAAGCCACGGAGGTGGGTGCTGGGACTGGTCGCATCTAACCATTTCCTCTTTCTGTGCAGTTGGGTCTGCCGGAGGACACAGTGAAGCGCTGTGTTCAGCAGCTGGGTTTGGCCATTGACTACATGCACAGCAAAAACCTGGTGCACAGGGACATCAAGCCAGAGAACGTCCTCCTGTTTGATAAAGAGTGCAGAAGGGTCAAGCTGTCTGACTTTGGGATGACACGCAAGGTAGGCTGCAGGGTGAAGCGTATCAGTGGCACCATCCCCTACACCGCTCCTGAGGTCTGCCAGGCAAACAGAACTGAAGGCTTCCTGGTTGATTGCAGTATTGACATCTGGGCATTTGGTGTGCTGATCTTCTGCATGCTGACTGGAAACTTCCCCTGGGAAGCTGCCCAGCCCTCTGACGTCTTCTACGAGGAGTTTGTGCAGTGGCAAAGGGGTCGCCTGAGTGGATTTCCCTCCCAATGGAAAAGATTCACGGATGGAGCCCTCCGGATGTTTGGAAGGTTGCTGGCTATTGATCCAGATAAAAGGTGTTCTGTCAAGGAGGTCTTTTATTTCCTGAAATGTGACTTAATGGCAGAATTGAGAAGAAGGGCTTCTTATCGATGTAGAACCCATTCCTCGGATAAATCCGCTCTGTCGGCAGCCAAACGTGAGGGGCCGGCTCCCAGCATGCCAACACCTTTGAGAAGAAGCCTCCTGTCAGAAGCACCAGGGTCCAGGTTCACATCCATGTCGAATGAGTTGAGTGCACAAACATCTGGGAGCAGGCTGGATGGAAGACAGGACAAGAGCAAAGGACGAATGATTGGTGCTACGGCGATTGAAATCTGTGTTTAATCTTCTAATCCATTAGTAGGTGTGCACTGGTGTAGCGAGTTAGTCAGGTAATATTTTGAAACCTCATGCAAGTGGGTCCTTCTTCAAAGTCAACAGAAATGTGTAATATGTTGAAACAATGTAGATGGACTCACTTGAGTTGTGCAGAAAGCTCCACAGCCCCAAGTTACAGACTGCTTCAAAGGTGCAATCTCCTCTTGAATGAGTGTGGGTGGAAGTGGGCTGGGAACAATATTTAAATTCAGCTCGTGGATTAAAAACACTGTGTCTTGACTGTGGGTCAAACTTTGGACAGGTCCAGCTGCTGTTAATCTTGAGCGTGTAGCGCAGTACGGTTCGTCCCTGCCTTATCCAACAGGCCATTCTTCAAAGTAAATTCATGGGGTAATTTGGTTACAAGAGGGTTCACAGCCAGGTCTGCCCTCTGACACAAACACGCATGATCTTGGGTGGGTGACCGAGAGTAACAATGAAGATCCATTGTAGCAGAGTACAGAGGCTGGTGGGACCAGAGATACTCTGGCCTCACCCAAGGAAGCTCTTGGGAAAGGTTTAAAACACAGTGTACTAATTACCATGACCACCACTTTTGAAAGCATACAAAATATTAACGGCCTTGAAATAAACCATTTGGTCCAACTGCCTCATCATCAAGTCTCCTTCCATCTCCCCTCTAAAAGCATATCACATGTTTTTTGCTCTAATATCCTTAATTGTTTTAATTTCAGTTATGTTATTTGTTACAACTACTCTCTGGGGCAGTAAGTTCCACATACTCTCTGTATATGCATTTTACTTTTGAGCCCTTCTTGTTACTGGAATACCAACTAGTCAGTTCCCAGATGTTTATGGTCTCTCAATCTGGTCTCAGTTACAATAGGAAACATTTGAAATTGACTCTTTTTAAGAATGTTGGTAGATTTTCCAAGGGTGTTAACTTGGGGTAATTTTTATCACGCTAAGGTTTACAATTAATGCTGCACGTGGTGTGATGCAGTTGACAGGATGCTTGTCATGCTGAGAAAAGCAGTAATCTTGGTTTAGTGTATATAGACATTACTGCATTCAGCCCCTATGATTATTTTTTTTCTAGCAACTTTTTCCAATGTCAAGCCTGCCACTTTGGTTCCTAATCTCTGAAATTATTAGAATTCTAAAATCCCAGGATGATTACGGCATGGAAGAAAGTAATTCAACCTTTTGATTCCATCCCATCTCCATATAAAAGCCACCGAGTTCGTCTCACATCCTCTCTCCTTAGCCCTGCAAATTCTCATTTCTTAGACATTAATCCTGCTCCTTTCAAAATGCTGTAATTGATGCTGCCTCAACTACCACCCAAGAGTGGATTTTAGTTTGTCCCATAATCAATGGGGGTTTTTTAAGTACTTGTCACTTTTGTTTCTCTTGCCAATCACTTTCACGCTGTGTCACCTTGATTTTAACTGCTCTGCTGGCGGGAACAGTTTCTTTCTGCCTCTTCTATACTTTTCACGACCGTAAAAACCCCCCTAACAGTTCTGTTTGTAATCTCCTAAAGCACTGTTTCTCAAGTCTGTCTAAAATCCTTTATCCCTGAAATCATGTTGTTAACTCTCTTTAACACCCTCTCTATACGTTCACATCGTTCCTGAAGCATGGACACAATACTTTAGTGGTGAATGAACCAGTGTTTATGAAGGTTCACTGAGACTTCTTTATGTGAACTTTATGCCTCTATAAAGCCTTGGTTACAGTACGCATTTTGATTCACATCTTGTACAAAATTATCCACACCCGCACCTCATCTAATCTCTGTTCTTTAGAATTGGACCCTCTTGTTTATGCCTCTTTTCTTCGTACCAAAATGTAATACTTCACAATCCACAGCATTAAATTTAATCTGTCATTGAATTCCCCATTTTATTAATCTCATTGACATCTGCAACTGTCCCCCTCACAGCTCATTGTCTCTGGGTTTTCTTGTAAGCCAATGTCTTAACCTTTCCCTCTCCTCTCCCTGACCTGCATCCATCTGCCTATTATATAAAAACTTTTTTTCTCTGATGTTTCTACCTATTACTTACCATCTCATACCTACCTATATATACCTATATATACCTACCATATATAGGCTTCTACTTTCCTACCATCTTCCCTCAGCACTCAGCCCCAATGCAGGGACTAGACCCGAAATAAATGGCAGGGACCTTGGGATTGTGGATATACAGAGAGACCTTGGGATGCAAGTCCACGTTCCCTCAAAACGCTGACACAGTTAGATAGGGTAGTGATGAAAGCATTTGGCATGCTTACCTTTACAGCTGTATATTGAGCATAAAAATTGGGATGTCATGTTGAAGATGTACAAAACATTGCTTAAGTCGTACTTGTAATATTGTGTACAGTTCCAGTGCTACACCACAGGAAAAATGTGGTCGCAATAGAAAGAGTGCAGAAGAACGAGGTGCCAGAGGACGTAGTTGAGGCGGGCAATATAACATTTCAAAGACATTTGGACAGGTGCATGGATAAGAAAGTTTTAGAGAGATATGAGTCAAATGTGAATATGTAGAGTTAGTGCAGATAGGGCTTCTTGGTTGGCATGGGCAAGTTGGGCCGAAGGGCTTGTATCCATGTTGAATGACACTAAGATTCACTGAGATGTTGCCTGGATTGTCAGCCCCATGTCAAACGGGTCATACAACAAGATCAAACAGATGCTGGATAAATCCTGCAAAGTACCATCTCCCGAACCCCACCCTCACAAAGATTGATACTGAAAATGAAATTGGCAACTCATGGGGATTCGACCCCTTGCCTATCTCATTGCAAGGGAACGTTCCCCTGGAAATAATGTTGTTGCTGCTTAATTGTGTATTGAGTCACTGGAATCTCTTCTGTTCTGGATTCTGCTGGGCACCAGGGCAGCATCGTGCTGTGTGAATAGGCGGCTGTCTGGTGGAAAAATGCCATTGGCACTGGCTTGCATGAAGATGAGAGAGTGACTTTAGATGGACAGGAAATGGGATGGAAGATGACATCTGGTAAAAGTGAGCATCAGGCAAAAATTTGCATAATGAGCTATTTGTGTAGCTCACAGTTTTAAAATGGGAATATCAAGTAGCTCGCAATGTTTAATTGCAGTTCTGTAAGATTATGAATTTTTACAATTAGATAGCTGGGGTAATTAAAACAGTCATTAATACGCCTCACTTGTGTAAGTGTTAGATTTGTAAGTGCTATTAATTCTAAGGATTTCAGTAATGTGTAACAGTTGGTCTGTGAAAATCTCATACTGTATCCATTCGACTGTGTAAACCTCGCAGTAGAAATGCAGAGAGGCACCCAGGAGGGAACGGGTTATTTGTATTCCCCTGCAAGAGGAGACATACCCAGAGTGAGGTCCAGGGGAAGGGTCTCTGTGCAGACTGGTACTGCATCAACACATGGAGCTCAAATGTTTCATCTCATTCCTGTTCACTATGTAGCATGAACAGGGTGAGTAGAAAATCACAATGATATTAACAATATAATAATCCAAGTATAATGTTAGAAGCACTTTTTAAAGGAGGGGGGGGGGGTGTTACAAGAATTACCGTGGCTGCTTCTCTGGTCAAATGCTGTTGTGTCTTGAAGTTGTGTGACCCACAGTTGTCACTGCAGCCCCAGTGGAACACATCGCATCATATCTTTGGCCACTAGGCACTGAACTTTGACTGGGTTGCAGTATTAGTAAAGGGGTGAAGAGAGAATTTTAAATAGAGCACTTTGTGTAGAGAGGACTATAACCTTTAGTGCTGCTACAAAGGGCAGTGGTCCTTATACGTTGTGTGTGTGTGGTTTGCAATAATTTTAGAAATAGAGCTTTTGTAGATCTACCGATATAACAATGCTCCTTTTACCTCAGTTTATGCTAGTATGTACATACCTCAATCTCGTCGTGTTAGGAAGAGAAAGTAAATACATCAAAAGATTTAAGAAGTAATTAGAATTTTTGGTAATTTTGTTCATATTGCAGACATACTATAGCCTTTGTACATTGACATTGTTTCCTGATCTGACTCTGGATAAAGATAATCTTTCCTACCAATAGCATATTGCCAGTTTATTTTCACCTACTTCTATGCACATTTCCTTTTTTTAAATTCAGTGTATGTTCAGTGGAATCCTCTTTCAATGAACTCCTTGTAAAACAGGACTGAACAAGAGAGTTTTAAAGTACCCACTGTTCCACAGGTTATACTGCCCACAACACGGACCCCACAACTGTTCTATCCCTCTCCCATGGTGTTACAGTGGACAAAGTTTCATTTTGAATATAACCCTTTTAGTTTATTGTCATGTGTACAGTGAGACGATATACCTGCCCTTGGTGTGTTTACAAGAACACAAAAAAAGGCTGCAGGACACGGCTGAATGACGCCTCCTACCACTCGATATGATAATGGCTTTCCTCAACTCTTCTGTGCCACATCCCTGTAACCCTCAATTCTTGTGTTGTTCAAATATTTATCTACCTCCACCTTAAATATCTCTAATGATCTGGTCAACCATCCTTGGGGGTGAGAATTGCAGACATTCACCACTCTCTGAGAGATGAAATCCCCATGCCTCTCATTTTTAAATGACTGGCCCCTTATTTTGTAGCTACGTCCCCTTGTGTGCAACACTGCTACCAGTGAAGCCCACAGTGGGCTTCCCTCTCTATAACCCAAGTGCTGTGCTTGGTTTGGTGCTATTTAACAAAGAGTCAGGAATGTGTAATTGCTCAATTTCAGGACTAATATCCTTCATCTTTAGCATGTGAGCCCACGATATTTTAGACTGAGGAATATGTAATCAATCAGGTGAGGGCACAATAAGGATGCAAGGGAATCCACAAGACTACTCCACCATTCAATAAGATCTTATCTGATCTTTTACCTCAGAGTCACGTTCTGAACCAACCATTGATCAAGCTGGCCTGACTATAGCCAGTAACTGTATACCACCATCTCCTTGGATAGAGAATTCTACAGGATCACCATCCTCTGGGTGAAGAAGTTTCTTCTACCCTCTATTCTGAATGCCAGACCTCTTATTCTGTGGCTTTAACATTTAGTTTATGAATAGCTGGGGCCTCTGCACCAATAATCTCTGGTTTCCTGACCATTAACCAATATAGTCAATCTATGCCAATTTATTACCCTCACTACTTGTGCTGTAGTTTTATTTATTTTAATTTACATGGGATGTTATTGAAGACCTCCTGAGATCTAAATGCACCACATTCAGTGTTAGCCCTGCCAGTCACCATCCTAAAAATGAACGGATTTGCCAATTAAAATTTTCTTTTCAAAAATCAATTTTAATTCTACTCAATCTATTATTTCTCAAGTGCCCTGTTACCACTTTAATATTAGCTTCCAGCATTACCCACTACGGATATCAGTAGATCCTTTTTTAGGATTTGGATTAGTTGACGGCCTTTTAAATGACTTAAAATGCATATGAAGTTGAGCATTAAAATACAACCTTGCTTCAAAGGAAAAATTAGTCTGAATCGCATTCCTTATGCCCCTGTCCCACTTAGGAAACCTGAACGGAAACCTCTGGAGACTTTGCGCCCCACCCAAGGTTTCCTTGCGGTTCCCGGAGGTTGCAGGTGTTTGCCGGAGGTTGTAGGTAGTGGAAGCAGGTAGGGAGACTGACAAAAACCTCCGGGAACCTCCGGGAACCGCACGGAAACCTTGGGTGGGGCGCATAGTCTCCAGAGGTTTCCGTTCAGGTTTTCTAAGTGGGACAGGGGCATTACTCTCCTTCTAACCGAGATTTTCTGGCAAAAAAAAAAAAGAACTCAAACTCTGAAATTGAATTGAATACCTTTATTGTCATTCAGACCTTACGGTCTGAACGAAATTTCGTGCCTGCAGTCATACATACAATAAAAAACAACAATAAACACAAATTAACATCCACCACAGTGTATCCTCTGAAGAAATCTTGGGATTGATATAATCACAATTTCATGTTGGTCTTTCTCTGGTTAATATCCTCCTGCCTTGGAAGTTGTTTCTCAACTACCTGCCAGAGAGGGTGTGATGATGGTTTACAACCATTTATTGTGTTCATGCCAACGTGGAATTTCTAAGTGGGATTACAGGGGACTTAATTAAATCAAAACCCTTGTCGTAGATGATGATGAAAGTCCATTTGGTTTAAGGTGTAAATTCCGACTTTGCAAAGTGAGCAAGTTGGTCGTTTTGTATCAGGTCAGGTTCGTTCTCCACGTAATTCAAACTGTTATCTACTGAGCGTAAATAATAATGGCCATTTGTCCCCAAAAGTACTGGTATATTCTTCCACCAACAATGTAGCAGATACATATAGGTAGTAAGACACATCCCAATATTTGTATTATGTGCTTGGTAGGATGTTCAGAGATTTCAATATCCACCTCAACTGAGCCTGTTGCCGTTACACAACAGGATGTCAGTCAAGTCCAGGGAACTGCTGGAGCCCTGGCTTTCTAATCAGTCAAGAGCATGTGCTGTCTGAAGACAGTTAATGCAATAATAATCATATGCAATTGTATCTCGTTGTACACTGATATATGCGGAATATGATCTATTGATATGTTATCCTTGAGTGTCCTAGAATGTAAAGTGCCCATTGATCTGATCTTAGTAGTGATTCTGCAGATCTGTGCAATTTTTCCATGTTTTGTTGTGAATATAATAAAAACTATTTGGTTTGAACCGGTCTTTTGTGTACTTATTTCTAATTTTAAAAGGAATCTGACAAATAGAACAGTTTGCAAATGAAAATCTGAGCTTCCAGCTAAGGGGAAAGCATTGCCTAGAACAGCCAAAGAACTCAAAGCAACGAAACTGCAGAGACTGCGCATCTGAACCATAAACCAAACATGATTGGACAGCATATGTGGAGCAAGAACCAATTAAAGTTTTGCATTCTATCAGTCCCTATTTGAAGCGGTTCTCCTCTCTTCGTTGGGAGACCATCTCTCACTGCTCTCCCCCTCTGTGAACCTATCCATGTTCTCCAGAGATGCTGCATGACCCACTGAGTTAGTCCAGCACTTTGTGTCTTTTTACGTAAACCAGCATCTGCAGTTCCTTGTATCTCCTATAGTTTCACATTACTGTTTTGGAACTAGGAAAATAGAACTCAAACCTGTATTAAATTGGTGAGGAGGGGAAAGAATAGAAAAAAACAACAAAGGTATGGTCTGGGTGAAGAAACCAACGACAGAAAAGATAGTAGAAAGTGAGGTGGACTTTTTATTGCAGCTGATCTATTACCAGGAGATATAATGAGGGAGGGCAGGGAAGCTATAACTGTGAGATATAAATTTGCAGCAAAACTGATATAAGAGAGAAAGCTGTAAATATCTAGGAAGACAGGCTACTAACTGCAGAGGGACAAAAACTGAATCAACATGAAAGATTCCTGCTAATCAAAATGTCTATCGATGCTAATCCTATGTGCCTGCATTTGGTCCAAATCATCTGGCACACAATACTTCTTATACAGTCTAATCAACAATTTGTATAACTGTAATTTGGTTTCCCAACTCTTGTCCTCAAGAATTGCCTTAGCCGATGAAGGCAAGTATGCCATCTGCTGTCTTCACCACCCTTCTCTGTCTACCTGTGCCGCTGCTTTCTGGGTACTATTTACTTGTAGCCCAAGGTCTTGCTGTGTGTTTGGTAAAGAAGAGGTAAAAGAGTAGTAGTTTTGTCCAAAAGATCAGCTCTGAGTTTGAATAGCATTGGAGAGTTCATTGTTCATTCTGTTGGGTTGTAAGCTATCCAAGTGGAATATGAAGTGCTGTTCCTCCAGTATGCATGTGGCCTCACTCTGGCAATAGAAGAGGCCTAGAACAGAAAGGTCAGTATGGGAATGTGAATGGTTAACAACTGAGAGATATAATAGGCCTTGCCAGACCGAGCACAAGTGTTCATCAAAACGGTCGCTGAGTCTATGTTTGGTCTTGTTGCTGTACAGGAGACAACATCAGGAACACACTTTGCAGTAGATGAGGTCAGAGGAGGTGCACGTAAACCTTTATTTCTTTTGTTTGCTCTCTTTACCAAAAATATAGTTGTTTTCTAACTTTTCCTACTGTGGGTTATAAATTTGCAAATAAGATAAAGGAGAATCTTAAAAGACTGTAACTATATTAAGAGTGAAAGGGTAGCTTGGGAGAGGGTAGTCCACTTTAGCTTCAAACATCTCTGTATAAAGCCATTGAAATGGACGATGTCTTAAAAATAATATTTCTCAGCTGTATTAACCATAGAGAAGGAAATGGGCTGGTGATTTCAGGGCAGGAAACTATTATCCTGGAGCATATCAACATTAAGGAAGAAGAGGTGTTGAAGGTCCATAACGCATAAAGATGGATATATCCCCAGAGCCTGACCAGGAGTATCCTAGGAACAATGAATTCTCCAATGTTATTCAAAGGCTTGTTGTGAGAAATACGAGGACATTTGCTGTGGCCCTAGCAGAGATTTTGTAACTTCATTACCCACGGCTGAGGTACCAGAAGATTGAAGATAAAATCAATAATCTGCCTTGATTTAAGAAGGTCAGTAAGTAAAACCTAGGGAACTACAGGTTGGTGAGTCTACCTCAGTGGTGGGAAAGTTAAATTAATTCATTTTCCACAGATGCTATCTGATGTCAGTATATATCAGCATTTTCTGGTTTATTTCAGCCAAAGAACTCCCTGCTTTAGGTTAAAAATGTGGACTAAGGAGGAATTTTGTATACTTACCCAAACACCTGGCACCATGGAAAATATGGCACCTCTAACACAAAGATGTGTGCAGCACTCTGTCAGTACATTTGAGATGTACCCTTGGAAAAAATCTACTTTGACAACAACAACATTTGAATTTACAAAACCATTTTTCTTTTTGTGGAGAGTAACAATGAAAGATTGTTTCTTAGAATGGAGGGCAGTGTTCCCTGGGGGACGCTACTAGGTCCACTGCTTTTCGTAATATATATTCACGCTTTGACTTGAGAGCATGGAGGACAATTTCCAAATTTGCAGACAATGCAAAGCTTATTGCAGACGATGCATAACTCATTCCAAAAAAAAGGTATTTTACTGAGGAGCAGCACAAATAGTACAGCATGATAACTCCATCTTATAAAGGCCAATGGATAATGCGGATTCGTCTGGTGTAGTGGATAAGAAAGCAAAGTTTGAAATGTAGGAAGTGTAATTAACTGTGAGGAGGAGAGAAACAGAGTTCATGATAGTATTGATAGGCCAGTGCAACAGCCAAATGCATAGCAGAGGACATTTAACATAATAATTATAACATTGTCTGCAGGAAGTAAAAAGAGAAGTTAATATAAGCTGGAGGGCAGAATTCCAAAAGGAATACAACAACAGAGATCTGAAAAATAGCAGGGAATATTGAGAACGTAGAACAGTGCAGCAGAGGAAGATGTTCTTCGGCCCATCATGTCTGCACTGATCATGATGCCCAATGAAAATAATCCCAGCTGCCTGCACAAGATCCATTTTCTACCATTCTTTGCCAGTTCATGTGGCTGCATAAAAGCCTGTATAAATGTTGCTATCACATAATTTTACCACCAGGAATCCACCATTCCCTGTGGTAAAAAAAACTTGACTCGCAAAGCTTCTTTAAACTATCTCCCTATCATCTTAAAGCTGTGCCCTCTAGTATTTGACATTTCCACTCTGGGGAAAAAAGTCACAAATTAGTGTTTCAACTACTAGGGAGCCATGGACTTGCTTCCCGAAATCCCTCTGTACATCAGTGCCCCCAAGGGTTCTGGTATTTATGGTATTCTTTCCTCTTGTATTTAACCCTCCAATAGACAACAGCTCACACATGTCTGGATTAAACTTCATCAGCCACTTCTCCATCCAAATATGCAAATATGAACTTATGAACCTCCTCCTTCTTAATATCAACTTGCCCTAAAATATCAACAAACGGCTCCCAAATCTCACCCTTCATCCTTGTCCTTCTACCAAATGGCGACTACCAAATGCAAAGTGTTCAATATAAACCTTGTCCACTTCCTCTGGCTCTACACATAAACTCCCCCCCTTGTCTTTGAGTGGAAAGAGATAAAATATGTCTCCAACCCAGCGACCCAGGTGCAGCCTTCAGCTCTGGTGTTGCCTGTATGGAGTCGGATGAATTTTGTTTGAATGGTTCAGAAATTGTATATATTTACCAATTGAATAAAGTATATTTTGAAATAAAAAATTAAATTTAAAAAAAGGTATTTCACTGTGGGATTCTCCCCAATGTTCCAGTTTCCTATCATACCCCAAACATGTGCTGGCTGGTTAAATTACCTCTAGAGTAGGTGGTAGGAGAATCAGCTGGAGTTAAAGGGCATGTGGGTGAAAATGGGTTACACAATTAAATTGATTTGATTTGATTTGATTTGATTTGATTCAACTTTATTGTCATTGTCCATAGTACAAGTACTGAGACAATGAAATGCTTTTTCCCCATACAGCCATACGAATAAAACAAATAAATAAATTAATTTAAAAAAAAGCACAGAACACGATAGTCTATAACATAAACATCCCCACAGCAGTATCAAAGTTTCCCACTGTGAGGGAAGGCACCAACGTTCAGTCAACCTCCTCGTAGATGTTCTTAGATGTTCTTAGATGTTCTTAGATGTTCACCCGTGGTCGGGGCCTCCCGAGCCCCCTGCAGTCGCCGCTACGGGCGGCCCGATGTTCAGACCCTCTCGCCGGGATGCTTGAACGGAACGGAAGAACATCCTCAGTGGCTTGGACCTCCGAATCGGCCACTTCCTACGGGAGTCCACGGCTCCCGAAGTCCACAGGCCGAGCTTTGCGGAGATTCAACGCTGGCGGCCCTTGGCAAAGGGTCCCAGGAATCCGCGATGTTGGCCAGCACCACCCGCGCTGGGAGCTCTACAAACCACAGCTCTGCAATGTTGATGCAGCAGGCCCAACACTCCGGAATTTCAAACGTAGATCCCAGGTGATGCATCGCCCGCTCCGCGATGTATCCAGCGCTGCGCTGCCGCTGCTGAAGCTCTAGTCCGGTCCCCAGCAGGAAAGGCCGCGCCAATCCAGTTGATAGGCCACGAGGAGGAGGGTGAGAGCGCGACTCGGAAAATAGTCGCATCCTCGCCAGGAAGTGACTGAAAAACGGTTTCCCCCTTACCCTACCCCCCTCCCCCACATAAAATACTGAAAACAATCCTCCAAAATATACTTTAAACAAACTAAAAATTACAAAAAGATAGAAAAACAAACACACTGTAGGCAGAGGCAGTCATCATGCAGCGCCCCCCAGATGTAGTCTAGGTAATTGTTTTTTTTGCTGGGAAGAAACTAATAGTCAATGTTGATGCACAGAATGCACAGACTATTCTTCATGAACAGAAAGTATACGTGCAGATTCAGAACGCAAATGGTATGTTGGCCTTTTCACAAGGGGTTGTTGATATTGTACCGTGATTTCCTTTGGTGTATGGTGCGGTTTCGGTCTTAGTACTTAAGTAGTGATAGACGAGCTCGGGATTCTATAGTGAACATTCATTTGATAGATTCGTGGAATGAGGAGCTTGTTATAGACTAAGATTGGGCCTATACCCAATGCAGTTTGGTAGAAAGAGAGATGAAGTCCTTGAAGAATACAACGTTCTCAGTGGTATTAACGGGTAGATGCTGAATGGTTGTTCCAACAGCCTGGAGATTCTGGAACTCAGGCAAGATCTCAGGACATTGTACTCAAATGAGGAAACTTTTATCGACCTCTGGAGTTCCCTCTGAAGGCTACAGTTGCTCAGACTTTGAGAATGTTTAATCAGGTAAGTTGCATTTATTGAAGATTTTAATGATGCATTATACTCTTCCATGCCATAACAGAGAATCATTATTCTATACACCAAACATCAATATACAGACTGAAGCATAATAATATGGATTCACTTGTCAAATGGGATGGAGCGCATCAATAACTGTAATATTGAACAACATTGCATTAATGCTTGATTCCAATATCATAGCAATGAAACATATAATGTGTCCCATCAGGACTCAGTGGACTAGAACTTGATTGATACATCAGTCAGATGGTTCAAGGCAGGCCCTTGAAGGTTTTATTTCCTAGCCTGCTGCTGGGAAATATAGTTTTACACGAGGACACAGGTATTGTGTGCAAGTGACAGGCCTCGTCCTCTCTGCCTATGATGCAGGTAGATTCGCCATGGATAAATGGTATGGAAACCAGAAAGGATTTTGTTGCAGGTTGGGTTGATAGTTTTGTAGAAGATATACTCCATGTTAGTGAGGGGCTAGGTCAGGCCTGGTGATGGGAGGTTTTAGTAAACACGGGGCAAGGATTAGACCTTGGTAATTAATTTAGTAGTCAAGGTTGATGGAAAGGAAGCAGGCAATAAGGGGATGATTTTGTAGTCAGCTGGATAAAATTGGTAATCTGGGAGTGCAAGTAGCAGTTAGGGGAAGGAAGGTTTGGTGGTTGGAGATGCTGGGACCAAGTGTTCACTGGTCAGTGGTGTGAACAGTCAGGTCAGGTGTGGTAATGATGGAAGGGGAGACAATTTGACATGGAATGGTAGATATTCTGTGGTTTGGAGGAATGGGATGATGTCAGGGTGTGATGAAAAGAGAGCAATGTAACTACCTTAAAGTGGCCTGGGTCAAGTTCACAGTGTTCCACCACACCATTACAGAGAATCATTCTGTGTGATTTAGAGGGGCTTGCCTGAACTGATCCCCGGACTCTTTCAGTCAGAGAGAATGATGCTTCACAGAATCAAAAGCCTGCTCTGTATCAGACTCACAGCACTCCTTCCAATGGACAACTCTGTGCTTGACTGTGGGATACTTAGCACCAGTACGGCAATTGTGCAGAGAACTGTGCATCAAAAATGGAATTTCTTCATATTGAATATTAATACTCTTCATATTGTACAATGGCGATCCAATGCTGCCTCAGCATAATATATTGTGTGCGCAGATGGGTGCTGGGGACGGTTAAAAAAATACAGATGTTGGAAATCTGAAATAAAAACAGAAATTACTGGAAACACTCAGCAGCCTCAGAACTTAAGACCCTTTGTAGCAGATAGGTGATATGTGTTCCAGAGCTCTTCAACGGAAGAAATATTAGAGTAAACAACATCAGAGATAGGACTATTCCGTGCACTATTTTGGGAATGTTGTTTGTTGAAAGAAGATTGAATTATCTAATTGGTTATTGCTAGCAATGGAACATCAATAATTTGTAATAAGGATATAGTTTACTAGATAATTGGAATACGGCTCAATATTGCAACTCTGGTGATTTGTCATATTGTTTGAGGTAAGAGTTGTTGTTTCCCAATATAGTGAAAGCAGGTTAGAACTATTCAATATATCAATGAGCTGTTATAATACACAATAATCCACCTCTCCAATAATTGTACTTCTGTAATATAGGGTAACACAATGAACTATCTAATCTAATATAAACAGGGTGGAACTCACCAAAATGCTGTGATGGCATGAGATTGCCAATAGGTGCCTTGTTGGTGGAGCATGGGCTTGTTCTGCAGCATTGACGGAATTCCCCAACAGCCACAACAGGACGAGAAGTAGCAAACTCTGCAGCTGGAATTACTCACCCCAGTTGATTGTAACAGGATTAGTATATCATGCACCTCGGCCACAGAACATGAAAATACTCTTGCACTGAGAAATAAGGATGGATTATTGCAGTGTAAAAGAATGAGGTTGACTTTGGTTTTCCAAAATAGAAATATACACGTGTAATATGGTGGAATGCATATTCAACCACACAACACAATAAGCAAAGAGACCCATCTTTGTGTATCTAAACAGGCCCTTCCAGCCATAATGTCTGGGCCAAACATGATGCCAAATGATTCTTCTCAGCCTGCATGTGATCCACATCCCTCTATTCCCAGCATATCCATGTGCCCATCTAAAGCCCTCTAAAAAGCTATTATTGTATCTACTTCCGCCACCACCCCTGGCAGCGCAGTCCAGGCACCCACCACTCTTATTTTTATTTTATTATTTTTTTTTTTTACATATTACATTTCATATACAACTTATTTTATTAATTTAATAATAAAACAGGAAAAAGGAAGAAAATAGTAGAAAAGAGGAGATTGACATAAGTGGTGCGTGAGATAGAAAGATAGGCCGAAAGAGGAAAGATGAAAGAAGAAGAAGAAGTTGAAAGAGAAAGAGAAAGAGGCGAAGAAGAGAAAAGAAAAAAAAAAGGAAAAAGGAGATTGAAAGCAATATACCTATTTTATGTTCCAGGCACCCACCACTCTGTGTGTAAACAAACGTACCCTGTACTTCTCCTTTAAGCTTCTCCCCTCTTACTTTAAAGCTATGTCCTCTAGTCATTGACATTTCCATTCTGGGAAAAAGGTTCTGACTGTCTATCCTATCTATGCCTCTCATCATTTTATATACTTCTGTCAGGTCTTGCTACAATCTCTGATGCTCCAGAGAACACAAAGCAACTTTTCCTTACAGCTAATACCTTCTAAACCAGGCAGCATTTTGATAAACACCTTCTGCACCCTCCCCAAAGCCTCCACATCCTTCTTGTAATAGGACAACTGGAACTGCAGATAATACTCCAAATGTGGCCTAACTTAAGGATGTGTTATAATAGGAACAGACCTTTTCAATAGACTGTCATTGATCCAGTACTCGCTTATATTATACAGTTGTGAACAACAATGCGAAACACTGTGACAGGAACTGCAGGAAGTACAGAAGTTATTTGTTTAATGTTTTCTATTTGACATTGGAATTAAACTATAAACAATATTGAAATTATGCTTGCATTATATCAAAAATAAGATTAGGATTTCTTTGCACATGCTGTGGTGATCAGGAAAAAGTCTTCCATACTGACTTTCATTATTGATTACATTTCTCTTCATGTCTAAATCAGTTTCAGTTTCAGTTTCCAGTCCTGATTGCTGACTGGCAACCTTGCTTCAATGTCAAGACAAGGCAAAGGTAATCAAATTTAAAATGGCAAAAGAAATATAAGTGCAAAGGCATCTACTCACCTTGTTCTTATTCCCCATTCCCCACTATCCTAGTATCATAGAAACATAGAAAATAGGTGCAGGAGTAGGCTATTCAGCCCTTCGAGCCAGCACCGCCATTCAATATGATCATGGCTGGTCACCCAGAATCAGTACCCTGTTCCTGATTTCTCCCCATATCCCTTAATTCAGTTAGCCCTAAGAGCTATATCTAACTCCCTCTTGTATACATCCAGTAAATTGGCCTCCACTGCCTTCTGTGGCAGAGAATTCCACAGATTCATAACTCTCTGGCTGAAAAGATTTTTCCTCATCTCGTCCTAAATGGCCTACCCCTTATTCTTAAACTGGGACCTCTGGTTCTGGACTCCCACAACATGGGGAACATTTATCAAGTGCACCGCAGCCTTGGGCCTGCCAGACAGCTCACTATTCTCTTCATATCAGTGTTAAGACCATTTGATGTTCAGTGAGTTGAAACCAGTCGTACACCAGGATGAGAGGTCAGCAATTAATATCCGGCACAAATCCAGATTCAAACCAGCAGCAGGCGGACAGGTTATTTTGCCTTCAGCAAACTGTTTCAATTCACATATTCCCTGGGGTGCACATTATAATGTAAGCTGAGACTCTCCCAACTCCATCCACAACCATGACAATGAATGGCCCAGTCGAAAGCTATTAGCTTAGTTTAGTTTAGTTTAGAGATACCACGTGGAAACAGGCCCTTCAGTTCATCGAGTCTGCGTTGACCAGTCATAGTATGCTAACACTATCCTATACAGTAGGGAGAATTTACAATTCTCACCGAAGGCAATTAACCTACAAACCTGTACGCCTTTGGAGTGTAGGAGGAAACCAGAGCACCCAAAGAAAACCCATGTGGTCATGAGAGGAACGTACAAACTCTGTACACGCAATGTTAGGATTTAACCCGGTCTCTGGCACTGTAAGGCAGCAGATCTACCACTGCACCACCCTGCCGCCCATAAAAGTTATCAAAAAGACATCCCAGATAAACAACAATCCAGTTATTTCCCCATTTTCACTGAATATACACTTCCAGCATGGGTCAATGAATATTAAAGAAACAAAATCTCTGGCCAATTCCCTTTCTTTCTATGACACCTTGCCCAGTCTCTCTTTCCCCACTAATGGATTCTGGTAAATCAATTTTGCTCAATACCGAGTCTGTTGCAAAGCTGTCAGTAAAACAACCAGTCGTTAGAGGATATCTGTAAATGGTTCAGCCGAACCAAACTCTCTGTGAGCCAGCATCCACAGTTCTCTATCCAGAGCAGTCACTTTAATGCATTAGGTCCAGGTAGAAACCCCAGTTCATTTTGAACCATGTCAAGAAATGTAATGAAACAGTAAACTTAAGCACAAGAAAAAGAATGAAAATGGTTAAGAATGAATATATGAAAGAAGGAAAAAGGTAAGGAAACATGTTAAATGATGATGGTAATAATTTTGGTAAATTTAAAACTGTGAACTCACTTTAATTTAAAAACAGCAACATTTGTATTAATCAGGATTTTCAACAGGAAATTATCAAATAGCCCATTAAAAATATTTGTATGTCACCACCAGCAGCTTTTATAACATGCTTCACCATCTCAATTAAAGCAATGCAATTTTTCTTATGATCAATATTTTGATATATATGGAATTAATATTTCATAAAACAATCTATTACCACCATTAGCAGTCTAATGATGCAATACTCAACTATTGGGATTCTCTCCACCAGTTAACTTTCATTATAATAAAACGTACAACCTTTGTAACCTGATCGCATATTAACTGAAGTCCAGGATGACTGGATAATACTTTAGTTGTGACATTTAATATTATTGAATAATCTTCATATTCACTGGTTTAATTTTATTTTCAGTTTTCTTGGTAGGATCACATTTCAAATTGATGGATCTATATTTTTTTGAGGTTTCAAAATTAGAGTATTATCATTTTAAACACAGTTTCATAAAGACAAGAGACAAAGCAACAGCAGATGCTGGAATCTTGAGCAGCAAAGTACTGGAGGAACTTAGCGGGTCAGGCAGCCTCTGGGAGGCAATGTTCCTTCTTAAATTCACAGACGATTTTTCAGCTCACGATCCTTATTCAGACTCTTTCATAAATACTTTTTTTGCTCAGTTGGTTCTCAAACATGCACATATTTGCATATTTACAGGCAGAATTCCATAATTTGCAAGAAAAGTCTGCTTTTGCAAAAAACTATGCTGGAGGAACTCAGGAGGTCTGGCAGCATCTGTGGAGGGAAATGGACAGATGGCATTTGGGGTCAGGACCCTTCTTCAATCAGATATAAAAACAGGACATGCTGGAAATGCTGAGCAGAAAGAGAAACATTCAACATTTCAGATCAATAACCTTCCATTGGAATGTTTGGATGTGAACCGCAGGTAAATCTCCACAATTCTCTCTCACTGATGAATAACGTTTCATGTAAAACTTGGTCAAATCTTTTTGGAGTATCAGTTGCTGACACTCAAGATGTTTGATCAGTAACAATGTATCTCTTCTGTCAATGACTGACTTGCTAGGTTATAAATGTCGATAATCTCAGTGACATAGTTTGATCTCCATTTTACCATCAGGTGCACTCATCTCTATCTGCGGGTGTCAGATGCATTCTGTTTGGTGTAATTTGATTTATAATGCTTTTAAAGGTCAAATTCTGAAAGTTGTTTCAAGTAAAAGCCTGTCTATTTAGAAACATTCTGAAGTCTCTTATTCAAATGTTCGTCAAAATTCCACCCGTGAACAGATTCCCATTGTTGAACAATCGGACATGGTTGAGACAAATTGCTGATTCCTGACATATTTCCCCATGGAAGTAGGTTAATCAAATAGCCTCCCCGGGGAACTTTCCAGTAAAGCTTGGAGAAGCATTTATCTAAAGAATTGATTGTCCTGAAATCTGCTAAAGGGACTTTTACTTTCGAGAGGAACAGAAATCATTGCTAGAAGATGAGTTGAAATGACATTGAGAGATGTTGTATCACGGCAGCCAGTCCTCACCTTGTGGATCAACAGAGGGGAAACCATTTTCCACATGGTGGTGATCTGGCTGGTGCTGGTCTGCATATCTCCTATTGCTGACTCAACTACTTTAGAGTTTAGAATGGTTTTATAATAGAGCTTTGGACCTATCAGCTCACTTTGTTGGGATGGAGAGAGATAAAATAGAGAATCCGATTGAAGGAAATTAAAGTAAACAACGCAAAGCCTCAAGGACGACCATCGAAGAAACATATTATTAGTGCCAGTGATTAATAGGCTCTGATATTTAAAATAGTATTTTTACTATTTAAAATAGTAAAAATATGCTCTGACATTTTGTAATTAAGGTGCATAAATCAAAATGAACTTAATGCATGACCAATGGATCCATGGAGCTATGCAGCATTGCAACAGGCTCTTCGGCCCACCTTGTCCATGCCACCCAAGTTGCTTAACCAAGCTAATTTCACTTACATATGCCTACCCCATATCCCACAAAACTTTGCCTATTCACATACCTGTCTTTAAAATTCTGCCTCCACCATTTCCCTCCAGGCCCGGTAACATCCTTGTAAATCTTTTTTTGTAGTCCTAAATCTCCAGTTGAATGACATCCTTCATATAGCAGGGCAAACAGAACTGTGCACAGCTTGCCAGATGTGACTTTACCAAATACAGCTGCAAGATGACATCCTAACTCCTGTACTCACACCCTGACCAAAGAAGTCAAGAATGTCAAAAGCCCTCTTCACCACCCTTTCCACCTGTGTCGCCTGCTTTTATGGAACTATGTACTCATTTTTCTTTGTTCTGCAACACTCTTCAGGGCCTATTATTTAATGAGTAAGCTCGGCTCTGGTTTGTTCTATCAAAATGAAACTTGTATTTACCTGAATCTGCCGTTCCTCAGCCCATTGCTCAGTTGATCAAGATCCCATTGTAATTGGAGATAACCTTCTTCACTGTCCACTATCAAGTGTCATCTGCAACCATACTAACCATGCCACCTATATTCAAGTTCAAGTTCACATTTATTATCACATGCACCAATTAAGGTACAGTGACATTTGCGTTACCATACAATTAAAAAGAACACAATACACAATAGAATTTAACGTAAACATCCACCACAATGGAATCAACATTCTTCACTGTGATGGAAGGCAATAACGTTCAGTCAATCTTCCTCCTTTGTTCACCCGTGGTCGGGACCATGAACCCTCCCTAGTAGCCGCCACGGACGGCTCGATGTACAAGCCCTCTCGTTGGGATGATCGAAACTCCGACATCGGGACGGATCGGAACACACACTCCGCAGCTTGGAGTTCCTGAATCGGCCACTCTTACCGGAGACCGAGGCTTCACGATGTTATAGACCACAGGCCGGCGGTCGGAGCCCTCCTTCTGGTGATCCCCAACAAGGGATCTCCCCACTCCGCTGCGCCTGCCGCTAAAGCTCTGGGTCGGTCTCCGAGAAAGGCCGCACCAATCCAGTTGTTAGGCCGCGGGGGGGGGGGGCGAAGATGCGACAAAGAGAAAAGTCGCATCTCCGTCAAGGGAAGTGACTGAAAACGGTTTCCCCCAATTCCCCCCCACCACCACCCACACTAAAACATACATTAGACATACTAAAAAACAAAAAAAGTAGAAAGAATGAACACGCTGCTGGCAAGGCTGCCGCTTGTGGCGTCACCCGATGACTCGATTTCCTATTTACTATTCACATCCAAACTGTCAATATTTATAATGAACAACAGTGGACCTAACACCAAACCCTGAGGTACACCACTTGTTACCACCTGAGGTACACCACTGAGGTCACTAGTTTTAGAGACACAGTGAGAAAACTGTTACTGCTTTACCTGTCCAAGTGTCATCAGCAGATTTTGCTTCAATGCCTTTGGTGCCTTGATTCAAGTTAGTTAGGCCCCCGCACCGATTCCTGCGGCACATGACCTGTTAAATTTTGCCAGACGGACAAATAACTATTGATGCCTACTCTCAGTTTCCTGTTAGTCAGTCAATTTTCTATCCAATATGCTACCTCCTACACCATGAACTTTTATTTCTTACAATAACCTTCGATGCAGCCTGGAGATTTCATACAGTGTCGCCCTCAGCCATCTTATTTAATCTCAAATAACATACAGTGCATTATGAATGAACATTTTTTATTCATAATGGATCAACCCACCCCAGCACTTTCCTGCCCACATCAACACTCCAAACTAGACAGTAAGGAAAGTTTAATCATTGAACATAAAAATTCACACTTTATTACTGACTGAAATTGTTTAATCATCAAAACTCTTGCTTCTGGGAGAGCTTTAAGGCTTTTCCTGTTTCACAGCATCATCCATTGAGTCACTAAGTTATTTGGATACAGAAGGTCCATCTACAATTCCCTTTCTACCATGATCAGCGGGCCTCAACAGCGATGGGAGAAGTAAAAAGTTTTGATTTTGCGCCTTTGAGTTAAGATGGAAAAGTTCCTGGAGGATTTGTGTTTTCAGTCCAGTGACTCCCATTATACACGTGGTGAGGACAGAATCATAGTGACAATTCATGGGATGGCGCCATGTAGAAGAAGAAATGTGGGCTGTAGCTTTCAGCAGAGGAAAGGAAGACACTAGAAGGAAATTTAAAAAATCAAGATAACATTCAGCCAAATGGATCTGCTGTTCGCCATGGATCAGCTATGGGCACCGTAGAAGCAGATGATACCCTGTGAGAAGTAGAGAAAGGAACAGATTTTCAAATGATGATTTGATGAGCACAGGAAAGTTCTCAGCTTTTTTTCTTTACGATTTACTTCCAGGATGTACCAAGTGCTCGTTTCTGCAATTCATCAAGGCCATTCAATTTTTCCTTCTTGTTTCAATGCCCAAAACAAATATTGAGTATTGGATTGCTTTTTGGAAGCAGACTACAATTAAATGCAGCAGAATAAGGAGTGAGGCAACTGTGGAAGCCTCAATAGGCCCGACTATGGGTGAACTGGGGATGGGGACTGTACATTGTGCCTTCCCCCACAGTGGGAACCATTGTGGGGGGATGTTTTTTATGTTTACATTTCTTTATTACTGTTATGTCTGTATTCTTTCTTTATGTGCTGCATTGGCAAGAAGCATTTCACTACAGCTAGGTGTATGTGACTAATAAAATAACCCTTTGAACCTTTGATTTTAGATAAGCGTTCTCTTAATAATGAGCTGACAGTGGAGACTGGTATATGGCACCAACTTAGCCACTCACTGTGGCAGAGACTCAGGCTTGGATGTTCATTACTATACAATCAAATGCAGTCATAAACGTGTACACATACTTCAGTGCAGCAACACATTCAGATAACATGCCAGGGAATGGACAGTGATTTTTGAACATTCATGCCCTGTTGGCCTAATCTCATAAGGATAAAAATCAGCGGGTGATGGTAAACAGTTGTTTTTGCGACTGGAGATTGGTAGGTATTGTACTCGTGTGCTATTCTATATCTCTATACATCTATCTATACATCTATACATATATCTCTATGCATAGCACTAAATCTCTGTACACATGGCAATAAACTACAAACTCAGACTTGTGGTAAACAGCAAGAGGTTGGTGTCAGAATGCAAAAGCACAATGAAAAGGTTGGACAGACATGTGGAAGTTTATGTTCAATGCAGAGAAGTGTGTACTGGCATATTTTGGCATAAAGGTTGAAGACCACCAATGTAATCTATATGGCACAGTTCTAAAGGCTGTGCTGGAGGAAAGGTACCTAGATAAATGGAGGCATTAATCTTTGAAAGTGGTAGGGTACGTTGAAACAATGGTTAATAAAGCAGATGGATCCAAACTTTTAAAAAAAAGGCAATTAAGCACAAAAGCTGTGAGGTTGTATGGAACTTTTATAAAATTCTAGTTGAGTCGTGTCCAAGGAACTAAGGTTCGAGGAAAGGGGTACACTGGTGTAAAGTGATGATCAAGAATTACAGTGTGATTGTGGGGAAAATATTTTAGACGGATTCGTTTTGACGTGGAATCACTGTCTTCAGTGGTGGTGGAAGAGACATTCAGGACTTTCAAAATAGAATTGTAAAAAGGAAAAAGAACTAGAGGATAATCATTCTTCGTGATATGGGGAATGACCTGCAAAATAAGATTGAAGAAATTGCTCCATAAAGAACAACCACAAATCCAATGGGCCAAATAGTCCTTTCTGTGCTGTAACAATTTTTACAGTAGGGTAGTGAATTGGGACAATCTCTGAAAACTGACTGTGGTGATTGTAACTAGGACGATCCCTGACACCCTTGGGTTCTGATTTGAGGTAGGTACAATTTCTGATACCCTAATATTGTGCTGTGAAATCAGCACAGACTCCAACACAGTGAATTTGTGTTCTATGAATGTTCCTCAGTCAGTGCCTGTGGCCTAGTTCAGTCAAAGTGATTGTATTTGAATATTTCCATGGTTCAGTTTTGTCCTTCACTGAAGGGCACAGACCATTCAGCTAACTGGCGCAGCTCTCTCTGTGGACTGACCTCTTCCTGCCCAGCTCATACATATTATACACGTGATTCAATTGAAATACATGACAATTGGAAAAAGTTTACTTATTTAGGTGAAGTAAAGATACGAAGTAGGTATATCCCTTTTATCTTATTTTACTTTCTTATATCTTCTGTTCTTTATTTTTCTCTTTCTTTTTCTTTAGTTTTCTTTTTAACTCTTTTTCGTGTTTTACGTTTCTACGGGTCTCTCTTGATCACTCTTTCACGCACTTACTATCCTATCTAACTCTCTCTACTTTCCTTCTTTTTAAAGTTTAAAACAAGAAGTGGTACAGGAAATGTATTATGTTATTTTTGGCTTATATCACTGTAATGTACACTACTTCTAATAAATAAAATATATATTTTTTTAAAGAAACACATGACAATTACAGGACCCCTTATCTCAATATGTGAATATAACATGTCAGACTATGATTGGCATTAAAATGAACAGTGAGAACAGTTATAGTCATATCCACCCCGATGGCCATTAAATGAGTATAATGTGTAACAGAGCTCATTTCTTAAACTGGCATAGACACAGATCTAATTTTCCAACCTTTTTCTGGCTCTTGGTCTGCAGTTTGGGACTGAGATACATTGTGCCACAGCCATGACAGCCAAGGCACAATTTGGATCACACAAATTGCCAGCAATAAGCAAGGAAATAGCACAATGACCAAATCCCAATTGTCTCCCAGCTCAGCGACTGTACCAGGCCATATGTTGGGATGCTTCCGGCAGTAAAATATCAGGTAAGAAGGAACAGACTGCGGCTCTTTTCTTCATAAAAAAGGCTGAGCTTACCAACTGATGGAAGAGTCTGAAAGGATAGATGTGGGGATGATCATACTACTTATATAGAAATTCACAAATAGGAAGCATGAATATATAATAGTTACAAACATATTCAATGGAGAATCCAGCGGAAGATTCTTCACCTAGAGTGTGGTGACAGCTTATAATTTACCAGCATGGCAAGTTGTTAGGTTGAACAGCACAGCCTCCAGTTCTGAGGAGTGGAAAATGCTTGTGATTTACTTTCTGGGAGTGGCTGTCACATATCAGCTACTACATGGACTTAACAACATGAGGTCCTAGTCCAATGGTAGGAATGTATGAACCAGAAGCAGTCAGTCATTTAGACCCTAACATCTGCCCTGTCTTTCAATAAGATATTGATCCGGTGGTGCTGTTACTGGCTGCCTCCGCCTTCAGTCTGGTATCTTTATCTTTTTTATTTTTTGTTATGTTTAAAGTATGTTTTGGGTTTTTTGTTGTTGCTTTATGTGGGGGGAAAAGGGTATGGTAAGGGGGAAACCGTCCTTCAGTCGCTTCCTGCAGAGGATGCCACTATTATTCGTCGCGTCCTCGCCCCCCCCCCTCCCCACGGCCTACCTACTGGATTGGCGCGGCCTTTCCTGCCGGGATCGACCAGAGCTCCAGCAGCGGCGGCGCAGCGCTGGATACATCACGGAGCGGGCGATGCCTCACCTGGGATCGCCGTTTGGAGCTCCGGAGTGTTGGGCTTGCTGCATCGACATCGGGGAGCTGTGGTTCGCGGAGCTGTGGTTCGCGGAGCTCCCAACGCGGGCGGCGCTGACCAACATCGCGGAGTCCTGCGACCCTTTGTCGGGGGTCGCCAGCGTGAATCTCCGCCCAGCTCGGCCTGTGGACTTCGGGAGCCGCGGACTCCGGTGGGAGGTGGCCGATTTAGAGGTCCGGGCCGCTGAGGATGTTCTCCCGTTCGACGTCGGGGTTCCATCATTCCCTGCGAGAGGGCCTGAACATCGGGCCACCCGTAGTGGCGACTACAGAGTGTCCGGGAGGCCCCGAACACGGGTGAACATCTGGGAAGATCAGCGAGGAAGTTGACTGGACTTTGGTTCCTTCCCTCACAGTGGGGAACTTTGGTGCCGCTGTGGGGATGTTTGTCTCGTGGACTTCTGTATTTTGTGCTTTTTTAAAAATCTGTATGACTGTAAGGAAATAGCATTTCGTTGTCTCTAGACAATGACAATAAATTGAATCCAATCCAATCCAATCCAAACTAACCTTTTACTTTAACACTATTTTCCTGCACTAACTCCACACTGCTTACTTCCCTTGATATTTCTTTAGCCAATACTCTGCAATGGAGCCTTCAGAGATCCTTTGGGTAACGAGTTCTAAAGATTCACTTTCAGCTTTCAGTTGAAATGTATTTCCATCTCTTTCCCTAATGTTTGATCACTTATTTTCAGACTGTGATTCCTGTTTCTAGACATAGAATACAGCTAAGTTATCCAGCCAAGGGAAACAACCTCCTTGTATCTACACTGGCAAGCCTCAAAACAATTTTGTATGTTTACTGTACAGACTTACGGAGCACGGATGCATACACATGTGCACTCACGTCGCACACACGTACTCTAAGGATACATAGATGAACTTGGACTATACACCATACACTGTATTAACAATGCTCACCTATTGGTCTAAGTTATTAATACATTATAATAATGGGCCTTGATCTGAGAGACACAATGTTTCCAACCAGGTCAGGAAGTTATTTTATTTTTCTGTGGGTTATGGGAGTTATTGATGTTTTTTGTCCACTTGTAATTGCCTTCAAGTGGTGATGTCCTCCTTTCAAACTGCTGCCGTTGCCTGTTGATAGTTCCCATATTTATGAAGACGCCAACTAAAAACATTAAGAAAGCAAGACACTGGAAGACTAGACACCTTCTACTTATCATTTGAATATTATTTGAATCTAAACATGACCATGCTTTGTTGTGAAAATACTGTTTGAATGGTGACTCACGGTCTAGACTTACAAACGATGACCATGGAACAGAGAATGCAAGGTAACCATTGATTGTCTGTGAAACCGTATCACAGCACAAGTGGGCACCAACTTATGAGCACAAGGAAAGTAATGAGAATGTCTGATAGGCATTCTAATACATAAACAAGCAGCTCTCCAACAATTTAATGAAGTCACACAAACCTCTCACTGAAGGGTTCCATAGCAACTCTGCTCTAATGCATGAGCTTTCAGTCATTTAAACTCTTATGCAAGGCATGCAAGTGGTGTGGCCAAGAGACCAGATAGACAGGGCAGAGGTAGAGGAGGAGAGGTGGTGCATAGAGTTGAGAAGGATTTGTACCAAGGCTCGAAAAGGGGCTGGGTTTGTTTCTGCTCTTCTGCCCTGGTGGTAATACAAAGAAGTAATTCCTAAGGAGGCACAAACTGGGTATTGAAGTATCTGTGGTGCCACACAACTCTGATAATTTTGGGTCGGGGGCACAAGGCAGGGAAGCTGAAAGGGAAATGCTGCCTTGATTGAATGTGGATGGAAGCCCAGACCATTATGAGCAGCCCTAATACTTTTGGACTTTGGCTTCTCCACTCAGCAGCTTTCATTTCTTGGAAGTTATGTACTGCCCATAATCATTCACTTTGCGTGCAGTTTATTTTTGGACTCTGACAGAGATGAATATGCCAAGTCCTCAGTTGTTTGCGATCTGTTCCAGCGCCTGGCTCAGGTGCTATTATCGGAATGAGGACACAGAATTATCCCATGGGGCCTCCTGCTGCCGTCCAATTAGGGCAGCCTCTTAGCATCCCTCACTCAGCACCTGTTACCAGGTAAGGTAGAACACAAGAAAGAAAATATGGAGATTCACAACAGGTCTAATGCCATCCAAGAGTCGAGATTATTATCATATACGGTGAGGTACAGATACAATGGAGATTTTGCTTGCAACAGCATCACAGGCACATAGACTCGGACAACACAAAAACATTTACGCATCAATTATACATCAATTACAAATACAATTTCTAAAATATAGAAGATGGTGCAAAATATGTACATAAATTATATATATGATTTTGCAATACAGACAGCAAAAAGATAAAAAACTGCCAAAACCCCCCCAAAATTAGTGCAAAACAAAATTAGAAAAAAAACCAAGTAATTGGTAGTTCAAAAGGCAGTCAGAGTGTTCTGTTGTCGAGGAAGGATTAAGGTACCAAACAGTATCGTAATAGAATACCTAACAGAGCCTGATAGCTACTAGAAAGTAGTTTTTCCTGAACCAGATGGTAAGTGAATTCAGGGTTTTGTACCTACTGACCAATGGTTAGCAGTGAGAAGAGAGCATAGCCCTGAGGATGGTGATCCTTGACGATAGAGATGCCTTCTTGAGGCAGTGCCTCATGCAGATGCTTTTGATGGTGGGGGAAGACAGTGTCCATGGTGGCCATCTTGTCATAAGCATTCTGGGAGTCACCAGTGGCCGGAAACTCATCAAGAACAACTTTATTAATAATGTGGTTACAGAAGCAATTGAGAGGTTGGATATTCTGCTTTGAATGATTCACGTTGAAATTCTAAAGCGTTTCCACCCTCTAGAAGGCATGACAAAGGATATAGTCACCATTTGCTTGGATGGGTGCAGTTCCAATAACACTCAAGAAGCTCAATACCATCCGGAACAAAACAGCTTGCTTGTCATAATTTACAGGAAATAATAAAGTCGTGAATAAAAACAGATTCAGAATGGAGGGGAAAGGGATCTGTAAAATATATAAATAATCAAAATTGTTGCAGGTTGATGAGAAATTCAGATTCAGGGACAGTTTCTACCCAGCTGTTATCAGGCAACTGAACCATCCTACCAACAACTAGAGAGCATATCCTGGACAAGGATTGCAATATAGTTGTTTAGCAGTTGCTTAGCATATTTGTTCGTCTTGTATTATGGCGGTGTTTTGTTTTATTGTATTGTAAATACTATTTTAATATTTGAATAAATATTTTTGATTTAAAAAAACAAAAAAAAAAAACAACTAGAGAGCAGTCCTGAATTACTATCTGCCTCATTGGAGAACCTCGGACTATCTTTGATCGGACTTTACTGGTTTTCTTTTGCACTAAATGTTATTTACGTTATTCTCTTCATCATGTATCTCTACACTGCGGATGGCTCGATCATGCTGACTCATTAGCACGCAACAAAAGCTTTTCACTATACCTTGGTACATGTGACAATAAACTAAAGTCAAACTAACCTCAAACTCAAAGCCAACTTGGCACTGAGTGAAGGTTTGAGGTTGCACACTCTGAGGGTGTGTGATCTGAAACAAATTCAGTGAGTTTGATATCATGAGCATAAGATTGAATGGACTATGTATGAAGAAGGTCACCAATGTGAAAGGGGATGGGAACAAGTAAATAGTAGGTACAGATAAAAAAAATCAAAAGACTAGATGCTGAAAATTTGAACAAAAACAAAATAGTCACGGGGTCAGGTAATATCTATGGAAAAAGTATAGAATTAACAGTTCAGGTTGAAGTCCCTTCATTAACACTGAGAAAGTAAGAAAACAAGTTAGCTTTAAATTGGAGAGAGAATGGGGGAAGGATGGATAGGACAAAGGGAATATATCTCATGAAATCAGGTTTGCCCAAATGATCCTGATGTTTATTGATTAACGAGGGGTGTTACTGAGAGAAAATAAGCAAAGGGTCTTGTTAAATTTGTGAAATGAAGTTCAGAGTGGCTGCAGAAACCTGATACCAAAAAGAGAATACTAGAAATGCCTGGCAGGGAGGGGAGGCAGAAGATGTGGTTATATTACATGGAACACAAAGTGTAGGAGTAACTCATCTCTGGAGGACTCTGATAGGCAATGTTTTGGGTCGGGTCCCTTCCTCAGGCCATCCGAGCTATTTTTTTAAATTGTCCATATAAGAACATAAAAAATAGGAGCTGAGTACACGCAACAATATTCCTTACTGATTATATTTCAACCAATAACCCCCATATGTACTGATAGGTACAGAAGTGTGCACCATCAGATTCAGGAACAGCCTCTTCCTCTCTAATAATCAGGTCTCTGAAAGGTCCTTCCATAAGCTAGTGTACTGTCACCTCTACCGCATTGCAGAGATCTCTGGAACTGATGCGTTGCAACACCGAGAACTATATTCTGCACTCTGCATCTTCCCCTTCTCTCTACCTATTGTACTTGAATTTGACTTGATTTTATTTATTTATAGCATTATCTGATCTGATGAAATACCATGCAAAACAAAACTTTTCACTGTACCGCAGTACACGTGACAATAATAAACCAAAAGCTACACACTCAGACAGAAATACAATTATGAACACACAAATCTTCCAAGGCACGTATCACAGGTATAATGAGATAACTCCAATGATACATGCATACAAACACATACGCAGGGAAACACACACACAAACCATGTGAGGATATATTTATATATGTATCACCAATGCCACTGCAACCGTTTTGTTTAGTTTATTGTCATCATATGTAACAAGGTACAGTGAAAAACGTTTATTTGCATGCTATCCAGTTAATGAAAAGACTATACATGATTACAATCAAGCCATCCACAGTGTACAGATACGGGATAAAGGGTACAACATTTAGTGCAAGATTAAGTCAGAATAAAGATGGTCTGATCTATGTCCACAACTCTCTGCAATTTCTTGCGGTGTTGGAAGGAGAACACAACAAGCAGAAACTTGGACACATGGCTCACACATGCATACTGCTTCCAAGACTTCCTGATAAACAATGCACTCATTCAATTTATTCTTGTCAAATGAACAGTTCATTAAAGATTATACCAGTTTCAAATATGCTTAATTGAAGACGTATTAGTGCGGTGTGTTTGAGTGTGAGTGGGTAATGGTTTTTACTCTCCCACCTGTCCCGTGGAATCGCAGCTCATAATCAGCGTGCCTTATAATTATTTATGAGGAGATTGCTACTGGAAAGAGCAGTTACTGTTTCTGTGCCAGCTCCCTGCTGTTTCTTTTGGGCTGCATTTCTCCGCAGCTTTGTGGCTTCTCGAGGTAGTTTGTCACTGTCTATGTGTCGCTGTGAAACCTGCACTGCCCACACTTCTGCCATCCCTGCGGGCACTGCATCGGAGACTGGCAACCTCAAATAAAAATCCTATTAACTTCAGAAATAAATATGTTCACCGGCCTTTTCACCTCTACTGAAGGTGGACCGACAAGGAGAAATGTGCACACCACTTCACTGCAAACCATGCATGACCCGTTGATGCAAACTGTGCATGCCTGCTCACTGGAACCTATGTATTCTGATCAGTTCTGATCTTACCTCGTGATATTACAGCCCCTGTCACAGTCAAACATAAATTTCTTAATAAAAAGCCCTAGAATATGGCGTAGGTATAATATGGCTTAGAAAAAATCACTGTAAACATTCCAAGACTCAACCCAGGTGCTTTTAAATCATATTCAATGCAAGAATTTGATACTGTTCCAGTGGATGTTCATTTGCATCCCTATTGAACTGTGGCCACACATCACTGTCTCTCAGGGACTGTCCCAGAAAAATAGAAGAGTCCTTGGTTTGCTAAATGCATCCCTGTCAACTGAGCAGATTAGAGGAAGGAGAAAAGGAACAAAGATTGAAGAACGAACCAGGGAGAGGGAAATGAAAGATCTAGATGGGAAAATCAAATGAGTGGAGGAGGGAGGGAAATGGATCAGAGGGATGTGAAAATGAAAAATTGGGGTGGGTGTCAGAAAAGAGAAGGCACAAAAAGGTACAACTAACAATGTGAACTACACCCTCAGTATCCAACTGAGGGTTATCAGTCTGAAGAAGTGTCCTGACCCAAATGTCACGAATCCATGTTCCACAGTGATGCTGCCTGACTTGCTGAGTTACTCCAGCACTTTGTGACCTTTTTGTAAACCAGCATCTGCAGTTCTTTGTTTCTACAAAGGACTAACCGCATCATTTCTCCAAGGCACAATATCCTTTTCTGACATATTTCAATTCCAAATGGAATAAAACAAGGTTCTGTACTCGTCCACTACTGTTCGACTTAATCATTACGTATTATCTTAACCTTTGCCACTCAAAACAGACTATTACATGGGAATTTGAGCCAGGGCAAAGCAAAAAAAGAGCCTGACTGTGCAAGCACGATAGAGCAGTTTCCAATGGGTGAGCAATTTCAGATAGCTCAGGTTAAGATTCAATAGATGTCCTTGACAATATCAGCATGCAATCTAAAGAATGATCAATAGTGTCTCCAGGCTGCATGTGAAAGGCACCATAGAGGAACAATATTGATGTCCCGGGCCCTTGGTGTCAAGGAAATTGACAGAGGAAAATTAAAGGAAAAATGGAGACTGACTTTTGCTTCAAGGCTTTATTGCATGATATCATGGAGAGATGGCGGCCGTTAACTGCTCACCAGTTCTCTGTCTTTGCAGCAGAATTAGCCGGCAGTTATACAGTGCTGTAAACTTTTATATTAGCCGACAGTGATACAGTGCTGTAACTTTTATTTTTCTGTTAGATATAATAATACGAAAATATACTTCGTCCTTGGCTATATGTTTTCCTGTTATTACTATCTACTACGTGGGTATTAATTATTTCATTAGTCATAATATACTTTTTGTTTATGTTAATCTTATTCAACAAGGGATGGTTAATACGTCAAACATAATACAAGGACATCTTGACATTATTCTATCTCATCTTGCAAGCAGTACGCGCCCTTCCCGAGCCAATCATAAGCCCCCATTATTTGTTTCTGCAGGGGTGCGGGTGATCGACACAGCTATTGCTGTTGTGTTTTATTCACCAACGCTACGCATTCCCAGACAATAAACATATTCTGGGAGATAATGTGTCTGAAACATGTTTTGCATGATTCTCATGATCTTCTCTGCAGCTGGTCAACAAGGTGCCAATTGCCACATCCACCCACACCCTTTCGTTACCTTATTTAATTCCAACCATAATTAAGTATCTGGAGATTTTTTTTTTTCTTCTACACTTGGTAAAGCTGCCACTGTATGTTAGAGTTTTGATTCAAAGTTACAGATGTACAGTCAAAGATGAGATCTGAAATGAAGATCAGATCAGATTAGTTTCTTATCATTTACACTAGAGTGCAACAAAATTCCTTGTGCACGTGAAACCATTAAAGAGTATAAATGCAGTAATGAAAAACACAATATGACAATTGTAGAACACCAGAACAGTTCACGATTGTAGTGTAAAAACTGAGTAGTGCAAAAGAATATTAAAGCACAGTAACAGAATAGTTAAGATGTAAATAGTATGCGCCACCACTTCCAGGAAGGGGGTGTGAAACAGGTGATTGGTTCAAGAGCCAAATAGCAATGGGGAAGAAACTGTTCTTAAGACTGGATGTCCAAGCTTTCAAGATTCTGTATCTTCTCCCAGAAAATAGAGAAAAGAAAAGGGAACGGCTCGGGTAACACGTATCGTTAATGAAACTTCCAGCCTTTCTGATGCAATGCACCGGGAGGATGGACTGAATGGAAGGAAGTGAAGAACCTGAGGTGCACTGGGCTGCGTGCATCACTCACTGCAAGTTCAGGCTGTCAAGAGCAGAGCGGTTACCATACCAGGCTGAGATGCATCCTGTTAGATTACTTTCTATAGCACATCTGCAGAGGTTCGAGAGAATACTCATAGATATCAGGGTGCTGAGGAGGTTTACCAGAATGCTGCCTGAATTAGAGGGTTTTAGCCTATTGGGTTTGGATAGACTTGGATTATTTTCTCAGGAATGTCAGAGGTTGACGGGAGCCTTAATAGAAGTATAGAAAATTATGAGAGGCATAGATAGGATAGACAGTCAGAACCTTTTCTTCAGGGCGGGAATGTCCAACACTAGAAGCCATTATAAAGTGAGAGGGAGAAAGTTTAATGGAGGAGTGCTGGGCATGTTTTTTTCACAGAGATTGGGCTTGGAACGCATTGCCAGGGGTGGTGGTGGAGACATATGATAGTGGTGTTTTAGAGGCTTTTGGAATGGCTACTTTCTAGGAAGGGGATGTGAAACAGGTGATTGGTTCAAGAGTCAAATAGCAATGGGGAAGAAACTGTTCTTAAGACTGGATGTCCAAGTGTTGGGAATAGAGGGATATGGATCATGCACAGGCAGATGAGATCAATTTAACTAGGCATCATGTTTGGCACAAACATTGTGGACCGAAGGGCCTGCTCCCTTGCTGTACTGTTCTATGGCCTATATGCTGAATCTTTTCAGAAACCTAAGAGAGTAAATGAGCTGATGCGATTTCTTGATCACCACGAGTGTGAAGTGATCAGGTTAGGTTGCTGGTGATCTGGATGCCCATGAACATGAAGCTATCCACCATCATGCAACACCTCTGTTAATGTGACAAGGTTGTGTTCACTCCCTTGGCTCCTTGGGTGAACAACCAAACGTTCATCTTGCTGACATTAAGGGCTATGTTGTCGTCCCGACACAATGACACAAAGTTCTTGATCACTCTCCTGTACATCGGCTGTTTTAAAATTCGAGTTGACATTGTACTTGGCCACACACTCACGGGTGTACAGGGAGAGAGCAAGGGACTGAACACACAACCCTGAGGGGCACCAGCATTGACGATCAAGATAGATAGATAGATAGATAGATCCTTTAATAATCCTTTACAGGAAATTACAGTGCCACAACAGCTTCAAGACAGACATACTACACATTTCCTCAGATAGCTTCCATACTTAATAAGTTAAAATACAATGAATGAATACTAAAAAAGTGCAAAGTTATTTTTGTGCATTGTAAAACCTTATAGCAGCTGGTATACAAGACTTCCTATATCTCTCAGTTTTGCACATTGGTGCAATCAGTCTCTGACTGAAGGTGCTGCTCTTGATCACCTTCAGGGCGTGGAGTGGGTGAGTGGGGTTGGTCATTATTGAACCAAGTTTGTTCAGAGTTCTGGCCTCTGCCACCTGCTGGACCGTTCGTTGCTCAGCCCCGACCACTGAGCCGGCCTTCCTGATCAGCTTGTCCAGTCTGTTTTTGTCCGCTATGCGGGCGCCTTCTCCCCAACAGGCCACAGCAAAAAACAGAGCACTGGCCACCACTGAATGGTAGACACTGCACAGCAGGGGTTGGTAGATGTTGAATGACCTTAGCCTCCTTAAGAAATACAGTCGACTTTGTCCCTTCCTGTACACCGCCTCCATATGACTCTTCCAGTCCAGCTCACTGTCAAGCTGCACACCAAGGTACCTGTGGTTGGCGACCACCTCCACCTCAGTGCCCCTGATGGTGATTGGTGTTGGTTGAGTCCTCCTCCTCCCCCTCCTAAAATCCACAACTATCTCCTTGGTTTTTGTGGTGTTGAGATGGAGGTTATTGTGTGCACTCCACTCCACAAAGTTGTTTATTGTATCTCTATACTCCTCCTCATTGCCCCCTTTGATGAGGCCGACAACAGCTGTGTCATCTGAAAATTTCAAGGTGGAGAAAATGTTATGATCAATTCTAACTGATTGAGGTCTGCCGGTCAAGAAGTCCAGAAGAAATCCTCAACAGATGTTTAATGGTGATATGAATTTCTTGTTGGATTTCCAGTATGTTACTGTAAATAGGTCACCTGTTTTTTAGAGCGAGCAGATGAATATTCTTCAAAACTGGAATTAGTACTTAGGAAAACGAAACCCTCTGGCTTGATTAAGTCAATTGGTTTTCAGCAAAGTGGCTGTTTCACCTCAATCCACAGCCCCTCACCCACAGATCTAGCAATCAATGAAGCACAATTATTGCATCTATCACAGACACGTCGGCCTCTGACAGCTTGTCATCTGTGCTTTTCACTGTGTTTTTCTTCCAATTTAGTGCTCCTCTCTAGGAGTAAGACCCGGCAGGTATTCATTCACACCAAGACTGCTTCATACAAAGCTTCTTAGCAGAGGGGATGAAGCCCAAGAAGTTGGGGTAGTTAAGAAATGGCCGCTGGTGCAACTAAAATGGAAGAGTGACAGGAGTAAGTGCAGGAGGCTGCAGAGAGAAGATATGACAGAAGCTTATGTTATGAAAGAAGGTTATGTGAAAATGCCACCATCCAACATCAACTCAAAATATAATATTGTTGGAGAAAAGGTAATATAAAGTTTCTTCATAGTTGATTATCTACAGTCATTGAGAATTATCATGTTTTCTACTTCAAGGACAGACAGGAAATTTAAACTCCCCATAGATTTCTTAGCCCAACTTCTGGCCAATTTTGTATCCTATTGGTGAGCTCACCCTGGATCTCATGTGATTCTGGACTAGGCTACCACGTAGAACCTTGTCAAAGGCTTTGATGAAATTCATGTAGACAACTTCTACTGCACTGCCTTCATCAATCTTCTTGGTCATCTCTTCATAAAATCTCAGCAAATTGTTGAGGCGATTTCCCATGCGCAAGCTACCTATCTCAAATCAGTCCTGGTCTTTCCAAATGCACGTAGATCCTATCTCTCAGAATCCCCTCTGGACAGTTTCCCACCGCTGATGTAAGGCTGACCGCTATGTAGTTATCAGTCTTGTCTCCATTGCCTTTTCTTAAATAGAGGCACAACATTAGTCATCCTCCAGTCTTCCAGCACCTCACCCATTGCTACTAAGTGGATACAAATATGTTGGTCAGTAGCCACTGCAATTTCTTCCCTGGCTTCCTACAAGGTCCTAGGTTACACATGGTCAGGTCCTGCTATACAGTGGGATATAGATTAAATATAGAAATGGAAGGAGAAATGGCAGATGAAATTTAATCTAAGCAAGTGCAAGGTATTGCACTTTGGGAGGTCAAATGTAAGGAGAAAGTATACAGTTAATGACAAGACCCTTAACAGCATTGATGTACAAAGGGATTTTGGGGTCCAAGCCCACAGTTCCCTGAAAATGGCAACACAAGTGTGTTGAGTGGTAAAGGAGGCATGCAGTCTGCTTGCCTTCATTAGTCAGGGCATTGAGTATAAGTCGGGAAGTCATAATCCACCAAATAAGACGTTGGTTATATCACTGGAGTATCTGCGTGCAGTTCTGGTCACCCTCTTACAGGAAGGACAAGGACATTTTGGAGAGGGTACAGGAGAGGTTTACCAAAATGGTACCTGGATTAGGGAATATTAGCTCAAAGAAAAGGCTGGACAAACTTATATCTCTACAGAGCATGGGTAGGTAATGTTTTGGGTCAGGATGTCCTGAAATATCGCCTATCCATGTTCTCCAGAGTTGCTGCCTGACCCATGGAATTACACCAGCATTTTGTGTCTTCTTTTGACGACAAATAACCCTGGATGCTTCTAACTTGTATCTTTAATTCAGTTCCGTTCATTGTATACTTATGAAGCATATTGTTAACCTACAGAAAATGTTTAGCAATTCTCTGTTAAATTTCATTCGTTGTATGTTCAACTAAAGGAACAAGCAGCCTTTTAAAAAAAAAATCTTTTGTTGCTTCCTCCTTTTCTGTTTCTTGTTTTAGTACTGTCAACAAACCTGTTTAGGAACCAAGTTTGTATATGGAGGTTAAAAATAATATGGATCCCACTGCTAATCTCATGCAGAACTCGGTTCAACACCTGTCCCAGCTCTGACATTATACCTTTCGACAATAGTATCTGTTTTCTATTTTTAACCTATTTTATTAAGTTCTATTCTAGATTCCTGTGACTTATACCCTGCTTTTACTTCACAACTTTGGCATTGCGATTAAAAAAAACAATCTCATTGGGAGTTCCATGGAGTTAAGGATGTTAAAATGTGTTAGACTGTAGCTACTAATTACATATTGCATGAAAAATAGGACCAGGAGGAGGCAATTCAGTCTCTTGAGCATACTCGACCATTCAATAAGATCATGGCTGATCTTCTACCTCAAACACCATTTTCCTTCACTATGATCATATTCTTTGATTCCTTTAATATTCAGAGTTTATTTATTTCTGCTTTGAATAAACTCAGTGATTGACTGTCATATTGGCTGTTTCTTACAAGGTTATTAATATACATGTTACCATCCAGCCTGGCATTTGGAACAGAGCACTTCACTTAAAGTGATACCGATGTCAGGTGTGTGTCAGCTTGAGCCACCATTTATTTTCAGATATGTTGATGTCAGTCATCAATACTGACATCCTGTTTAACTTGCTCCCTGAACATTATTTATCTGTTCTAATATTCATGGATGATTTATTTTTCATGTTCAGTGTATTTAGCTGAAGTTATCATCTGGTGGCTCTTTACCAGTCTAATATATCTTTAGCCGAATGCCTCTCAAAGTCCTCACCTCCCTTTTATTGCCCCAAAGTATTGGCCAGCTACTGCATGGAAGGGCGCTGGCAGGTACATTCAAAGCAGCCTTCACAACAAAAAAAACGGACTTCTTCACTATAAAGATCTTAAGAGGAAAAATGTGTATATTTATTGGCACATTCAAGGTTCCATCCCAACAGAGAAAATTGAATTTGACATTAAGTTCTTGAATATAATAAATAAAATAAATGTAATGAGTTTGTTCTGTCAATATGAACCTTGCTTCTGCAATGCGAGTTATGGTGCCCAAAGCCCTGTTTGAAGAAAGCCAATGTTTCTGGTCTTTAGGCTGTTACGATCTACATTCAGCAGTGTGCATGGTGGCAATTTGTTGGCAATTTGAGGGAAATGTAGGTACCAGGGAAGGTGGCACGAGGAACAACTGCACACAAATGGGGAGAAAGCCATCTGGCGGTTCCTTGAGATAAATTCTGATCACTGATGTCTGAAATTCGATTGATTTAGTTGGGAGATATGAACTGACTGTTTCCGTATTTGTCTCCAAGGAGCACGTGCTCTCTGTGGTGAATGTGCTAGTGCCTCAAGAAAGGTTTCCTGTAAAGTGGTATCATAGAAAGCGAAGATGATTAGAAAAATGACAGCGGGATCTTGATCAGTTGGGCAACTGGGCTGAGGCATGGTTAATGGAGTTTCTTGTGTCTCCATTCCAAATGCAACCTTCAGAAGACTGAGAGCGAGAAAACCCAGCAAGAAAGATCACAAATATTGGAATTCCAACAATGTACCATGGATCATATAAAATGAAGAATCAGACTAAAAAATGGATAGCTAAGTACCACACAAAACTATCAACTGAATATCTTTCTATTGAGGGACTTGCAGGGTTAAACCAATTATTTTTGTTTTTTAATCAATGCAGTCTGTCAAAGTTAGGAATTAGAGAGGGAGTAGCCTCTATTTATTGGGAAGAAAAGTGAGGCAAATAGGGATGTGAGTGATGCTGAAGGAAAAACCTGGCTGGCAGCCAAATCTAATTAACAATTTATTTATTGAGCTAAAGTCGCCTACGATTATCACATCAAATGAGAATTAGCATCTGCAGTGTTAAAAGGCTATAAATGCTCATTTTGAGTGCACAATTGATGTCCTGCGCTCCATTGCTTCCCACCCTGTATTTGTGCATTTCACATACACTAATCTGAAAGGACATCTTTATTCCCAATGCCAGGAATCACAATCATTACTCAAATAGTGAGTTAATGCACTGTGATTACTTTGACACTCCACTCAGCAACTTGATTGTGTGTAAGGTCTCAGGCATCAATCTCTGCACCTGTGTGTGCCACAAAGGGAGGTTGCCACGGCTGTCATTGCTTCCTGGCACACGTAGTCATATTAATAAACAAATATAGTCAGAATCAGTATAATGGGCTCTCAGTCACTGCACACTCAGTGCCATTATTGCATTCTGCTTTTTCACTTCTTAAAAAGAATCTCAATAAAACTATGTCATTATACAGAATCGGTTATTTCCAGTTATGTAATCTTATATTTGTGCCTGACCTTTCATTCAAGCACTGTCATTTCAGCGGCAACCACCCCATATAATGTTCTTCAGCCATCAATTTCGATAATGGCAAAATGATATCATGATTCTTATCCCTTGCCCTCATTTTATCTTCTGAGTCAAAACAACATCCCAGCAATCCAACAGTTTCAGCTTCAACAGTAACTCATCAGTCTGATAAAGCTGGTCTTGGAAGATCTAAGTGCTGATTTGAACACAAGTAGATAGAAGCTTTTAAGAAGGAACTGCAGATGCTGGAAAATCGAAGGTACACAAAATCAGTCTGAAGAAGTGTTTTGGCCCGAAACGTTGCCTATCTCCTTCGCTCCATTGATGCTGATGCACCCGCTGAGTTTCTCTAGCATTTTTGTGTACCTTAGATAGAAGCTTTAGCTGTTAATTTTCCTCCTGAACCTTCAAGCACTTCACAATGTCTGCAGAACCCTTTCTTCTCTGAAAGAAGGAAAACTGTGGGAAACTTAATTGAGGTGTATAAAATTATGAGATTCTAAATTAGCGTAATCAGTTCAGTAAGGAGGCAGCATAGGTTTATGTTAATTGGCAAAGCGATTTGAGTGGAGCTGAGAAATAAAAATCCTTCAATGAGCGGTGAAGGTTGGAAAAGCATTGTCTAAACGGGTGGTTGGATCATTTTGAAAGTGCTTTGAGTACGTACTTGAAATGTCTTGAACTGCAGGGTTATTGACCAGGAACTGAGAAGTGGGATTAACCTAAAATCTAGTATTGGCTGGCATTGTAGCATGGGCCAATTGGGCACGATGGAAAGCCCTCCACCCATCAAGTCGATTTCTATCCCAAACCCTCTAACAATCTGGGGAAATTAATTGGCTTTCCTACTGAGTCTCTGAATGTGAGACGATCTCCTGTTCATGATAAGCTCCAATAGAGGCAACCGAGCCCGACAAGAAACAAGAGCAATCTGTATCTATGAGCTAGATTATAAAAAGGAACATAAACCCTGAAAATCTGAAATCAAGCAGGAAATTCTGACTGTACAGACTGGGTCTATCAGCATTTAAATATAAAAGGGTAGTGTGATCACTTACTTCGTCAGTCGTCCATAGTTGAATTATTTTTGGCAGCCAGAACTCTCTTCTTTATTGTGCTAATTAGTTCCACATTAGATAAATTATTTTTTTGGATTCCTTTTCCTCTCATTGGTGTCATTTTGCTTATTATCAGATTTCCCCGTTTGTTGTGAGCTGTCTCTGCCTGACGGTGCTGCAATCAGCCGTACCAGATCTGGAATCTTAGCAGCTGTTTCATATCTTTCCCCGTTAAGCACAATTTTGAGTTCATTATCGCACAATCGCCATCAGTTGGGCTAGTAACAAAATTTGCTTCTTTGCCCTTTCCGAGAATTGACTAGGCGACTGTTTCATTGGCGACTACCAAGGCCTGTAGGAGCTCTGGGTTGCTAGCCATTTTAACTCCCCTTCCCACTCTGATCTTTCTATCCTGTTTCTTCCGCTGCCAGAGTGAGGCCACAAAAAAACTGGAAGAACAGCACCTCATATGGGTAGCCTACAATCCAACAGCATGAACATTGAATTCTCCAATTTCATGCATACCCCCCACATCCCATTCATGCCCCCCACTCCCTAGCCCAATGCGCACACATTTCTTCCACCGAATCTCCTCCTCACTGTGATGGAAGGCAAAGTCTTATCTCTCCCCTGCACTCCCCATTCTCCTCCCGATGTCAGAGTCAAAGCCCCCGGCGGGCGATGGTAAATAAGTCCCGCGGCCATTAAATCCGCGCCCGGCGATGCAGGTCACGCTCCGGGTCTTGATGTTGAAGCCCCCCGGCGGGCGCTAGCAAGTCCCGCGGAAATTTGAAGCCGTGCCGGGTGATGTAAGGCCCCGCACAATCCCCCACAACTCCTATCTTCAAATCCCTCATTTCACTTTCAACCCCGTCTTACCCCTTCCTCTGTCCACTTCCACCCTCTAACTTAACATTTCACTCCTCCTCTTCTATCCTGATCAGACACCCTTTTATCTCCTTTTCACCGCCAGCCTTTGCCACTATCGCCACCCATCTTCCAATCAATTCCCCCCTCACCTGTGTCCACCCATCACGTGCCAGGTTTTGCACCTCCCCTACTTCTCTTTTCCAGCTATGCCATCAAAGAAGGTCTGACCCGAAACGTTGTCTATCCATTTTCCTCTACAGATGCTGCCTAACCCACTGAATTCCTCTTTGCTTTGTTCAAAATTCCAACATCTGCAGTCTCTTGAGTCTTCATTCTACTATCTCTTTGCTTATGTTAAATCTAACGTGGAATGTCTTCTTGTTGGTGCTAGAATGTATTGTTGCAGATATCGGTCCACTACATACAAATAATTACTTTCTTTCTGATCATTACGTCTGCTCAGCCCAACCTTCGTGGAAAATAAAATGTATCATCACAAGTACAGAGATACAGTAAATAAACATTGTTGTGTACTAACCAGATAGATCACACCATACATGAGTACATCAGGTAGTGCAAAATAGAGAATAATAGTGATATTGCTGCAGAAAAAGTGCAGATTTAAAAAGGTGCAAGAGCCACGATGATGTAGATTGGAAGATCAGAAATAAGACCATTGTATCTGTTACCACATGCATATTTAATCTCCACACACCACCCTTCATAACAGCTCTATAGAAAACCACTCCCTCACCTTGTATCACATGCTTCAATGTGATTCTGTGCGGAGCATGGTTACCCACAACCAGTCCAACATGACCTAGCTACATGGGGTTCATATCAGAGTGAATGGATTTTCTGACAAAACATTTGGATCCAGAATGAGTCAGGCCAATGCATTCCAGTTCAATGCCATACTTTATCCTCGTCTGGAAGATTTGTTTGGTTTTACTGCCAGTGTCCCTCTGTGTTTGATCAATAATTGTTCTCAAGCAAATCAATAGGACATTTAAAACTGTTATATGTCCGATAAGGATCAGATTGAGTTGGACATGGAAAAAAATAGGAGCACGTGGGTCCAGTTGGGTTCAGATTGACCATAGTTGAGTGGGGGTTTTAGTGGGGGAACAAACTTCTATTTCTGCATAAAAATCGTGAATCTCTCTGTACTTGCAGAACGATGTCGCTGCATAGCTCAATTCCACATTGCAACTCAACCCTTCCCTCAGTGAGAGTCTCTATTTAACAGATTTCTCTCAACCTATTTTACACATCCAACATCTAAAGAGGGACGTTGGCCTATGCCATCTTTATCAGTTTACCAAACAAGGTTTACAGTAAATTGAAGCTATTCAAATTTAATGGTAAGTCAATTATTACTGCAACAAAATGTCCTGTTAATATCGACAACTTCAGCTTCAGTTTGCATCCTGGATTGGTTGTGTTGGATACTGAAGACAATAATTCTGGCCAAGTATTGATAACATCATGAAAGTAATAGCATGCAAAGAGCTCTCTATATAAATAATGGATACAAATACATCACTAATTGTATTTTCCGTTCTCTGAAGTCCAATATATTTTCAACCCTATGGACCTCTTGATGCAAAGGACATCCTCTCTTATCTAATTACCACAACTGATTGACCAAACAACCAGAAGCTAGTGTTCTTAATATTCATCTTAAGGATGTAGACGTTTTACGGTATACATTAATGATTTAGATGAAGGGATTAAAAGTAACATTAGGAAATTTGCAGATGACACAAAGCTGGGTGGCAGTGTGAACTGTGAGGAGGATGCTATGAGGATGCAGGGTGACTTGGACAGGTTGGGTGAGTAGGCAGATGCACGGCCTACAGTTTAATGTGTATATATGTCAGGTTATCCACTTTGGTGGCAAGAATAGGAAGGCAGATTATTATCTGAATGGTATCATTGGGAAAAGGGGAAGTACAATGAGATCTGGGGGTCCTTGTTCATCAGTCACTGAAAGTAAGCATGCAGGTACAGCAGGCAGTGAAGAAAGCTAATGGCATGTTGGCCCTCATAACACGAGGGGTTGAGTGTAGGAGCAAAGAGGTCCTTCTGCAGTTGTACGGGGCCCTGGTGAGACCACACCTGGGGTATTGTGTGCAGTTTTGGTCTCCAAATTTGAGGAAGGACATTCTTGCTATTGAGGGAGTGCAGCGTAGGTTCACAAGATTAAGTCCCAGGATGGTGGGACTGTCATATGTTGAGAGAATGGAGCGACTGGGCTTGCAAACACTGGAATTTAGAAGGATGAGGGGGATCTTATAGTAACACATAAGATTATGAAGGGATTGCACACGCTAGAGGCAGGAAACATGTTCCTGATATTGGGGGAGTCCAGAACCAGGGGTCACAGTTTAAGAATAAGGGGTAGACCATTTAAGACTGAGATGAGGAAAAACGTTTTCACCCAGAGAGTTGTGAATCTGTGGAACTCTGCCACAGAAGGCAGTGGAGGCCAATTCACTGGATGTTTTCATGAGAGAGTTAGATTTAGCTCTTAGGGGTAAGGGAATCAAGGGTCATGGGGAAAAAGCCGGAATGAGGTGCTGATTTTGGATGATCAGCCATGATCATATTGAATAGCGGTGCTGGCTCGAAGGGCCGAATGGCCTACAACTGCACCTATTTTCTATGTTTCTATTAAACTCTGTTAACTCCATTCAGACTGAAGGGTCCTGACTCGAAACATCACCTAGAGGGATACTGCCTGACCACTGAGTTACTCCATCGTTTTGTGTCTTTCCTTGGTAAACCAGCATCTGCAGATCCTTGTTTCTCTATTAACCATTCCTCAGTCCAAGTATTTTGTATGTTTTTATGACCTGTTGAGTAGCTCCAGCATTTAGTGTTTATCTTAAGCAATACAGTATATCACATGATAGACGCAAAGTGCTGGAGTCTGTACAGGCCGCTTCTGTGGAAAGAGAAACAGAGTCAATTTCTTCAACATGAAACATTAATTCTGTTTCCATCATTTTCTGTTTTCATTTCCTATTTCCATCATTTGCCGATTTCTTTTGATTGTCAACTTATTTACTGTTTCATAAATCTAAAGTAAATGATGGCCAAATTATTTAGCTTCTCAGGAGATTTGATTTGAAATATTTCTTGTGCAATTTACTTTTTTTCCAATCAGCCATATTCTTTATCTTTGGAGTAATTTTGCATTCCTTGTATGTTTAGTAATTAGCCATTCACAATATTTAATTTTGATATTTAAATGTTTAATTAGTTCAGGTAACTATTCTGCTTCATTTCAAGAAGATTAATGAAAATGAATATAAAGACACAAATACACTTGAATATTTGAGCCAATGCAATTCAAATGACACATAAAGGATTCTGTCAGCCAAAGTACATTAAATATTCATGTAATTAGTTTTTTTTATTGATACACAGAGTGTAGCGCTGAGAATGTCCATCTCCCTACGGACATCACCCTAAACGTCAGCACTAAAGTCAAAGTAAAATCACTGTAAAACATCAGCGTTCTATCAAAATAAAATATGCTGAGCACTTGGGAGCTTTTAGAAAAATGGAACTAAAGATCAGGAAAAATACAAGTGTGTATGTTAGACTAAATACTGAAAGGATGGGTTACACTTGGGACTTTATTAAGAATGATAAAATAAGATGGAACAGATCCTTGAAACTGTTACAGTGCTTGTAAGGTGGGTTTTGAAAGGAAACCAGAAAAACTACGTTGATGAGCATTTTTGTGTTGTAATCCAGGGGCTACAGGTTTTGACCACCCCACCATCGAAAGGTTATACAGGAAGCACTGTCTCAAGAAGGCATCTAATTTCATCAACAACCACACCACCTGGGTCATGCTCACTTCTCACTACTACCATGGGGAAGAAGGTAATCAGGCCTGGGTACCATTACTTCCAGTTTCAAGGAACAGCCTCTTCCTGGCAACCACGAGGTTCTTGAACTAGCCTGCATAATTCTACCTCAACACTGAGCTGCAAGGGCATTTGCACTACGATGGTTGCTTTATGTACTATAGCTTTTGCACTCTCATGGTCTAGTATACTTAGAATGACTGATAATTTACTGTACATTTATTATTGTTGTTGCATCTGATGTGCCTGTAGAGCTGTAGCAAGTACGAATTCCATTGTTCCGGTTCACATCTGGTGCATATGACAAATAAACACTCTTGACTCTGAGATTGTTCAGCTCATTAGGCTGGCTCACATTCTGCTGTCATATTAGTTGTGCTTGCTCTTGATTTGATCTGCTGTCACACTCAGAGTTGTCATGCTGTTTCCTTTCCCTGCTGTTCTACAAAGGATAAGGTTTGAGTTCCATAATCACAATAAACAGTTACTGGACTCTTGTTGTTTTTCAAGGAGTTGTCAGACATCACAAAATATCTAAGACGAAGATTGATTGAAAATGTCAGCGGATCAATACTTTCCAAGCCATTTGGATCAGGCCCTTCAGTTCATTATCATGACTATTAAGTTGCGGTTGGTGCAGTTAGTTCAGTAATAATTTATCATTGTTCCCAGAATTGCTTATAATTATTGTAATACACCCAGCAGGAACTAAGACATTCAAAGCAGTGGAAGTTTGCTGTAGGTCCCAGTCAGTGAACTTTTGGTCCTCAGTTGGAATTTAATTGGGCTGTGTGCAATTAGACCCATCATAGGTCTTTGCTATTCAGTATCCCACTGCACCTACCTGGAATGAGAGCGAATGAATGTTGGGTGCCATCGTCACAATACAAGGCTGTGGAGTTTTGCATGAATGATTAAGCCATCTCAATGGTCCCACTCCAGACATTTGAACAGCAAATTCTTGTCTGACAACACTATGGATATACTAAGCGAGCTGCACTAATTTTCCACATTATTTTTTGGCACAGTGGACCAGCTGTTCCTAATGGATTTTGTGGGATGAACCCACACAACTTGTTTCTCATTCATCCATTAAAAAAAATAGTACCTGTTATTTGACAGTAATACAATACAAATTATTCTGTAATCCCTTGGACTACATTAGGACTTTAATCTGAGGTGATTACAGTTTGCTAAAGGCTGCCTGACCCGCCGCGTTATTCCAGCTCTTATTGTCTTATTCTGTAATCCCTCCTGTTGTTGCATTGTTAGATCTTTACCCAGCACGTTAATTGTTAAAATAATTCTGGGTTGTCACTTACACTGATGGCACGGAGACTGCAGCAATGTGCTGATTGGGCTACAGGTTGAGAACCACTGTGTATGTCTACTTTCTCAGGTGGATGTAAAAGATTCCACAGCACTATTTCAAAGAAAAGCAGGGGGTTTCTCCAAGTGTCCTGTCCAATATTTATCCCTCACTCGATTGTCCGAAAGGTCTTTTCACATTGGTGTTTGTGAGAGCATGCTATGCCCAATTAGCTACTCTTTTCTCTACATTTCAGCAATGACTACATTTCCAAAGTACTTCAGATACAAACGGCTTAGTGATGAATTTGTGGAAGGACATCCTAATTTGAGGAAGGACATCCTAATTTGAGGAAGGACATCCTAATTTGAGGAAGGACATCCTAATTTGAGGAAGGACATCCTTGTGATTGAGGCAGTGCAGCGTAGGTTCATGAGATTGATCCCTGGGATGGCGGGACTGTCATATGAGGAAAGATTGAAAAGACTAGGCTTGTATTCACTGGAGTTTAGAAGGATGAGGGGTTGTCTTACAGAAACATAGAAAATTATAAAAGGACTGGACAAGCTAGATGCAGGAAAAATGTTCCCAATGTTGGGCATGTCCAGAACCAGGGGCCACAGTCTTAGAATAAAGGGGAGGCCATTTAAGACTGAGGTGAGAAAAAACTTTTTCACCCAGAGAGTTGTGAATTTGTGGAATTCCTTGCCACAGAGGGCAGTGGAGGCCAAATCACTGGATGGATTTAAGAGAGTTAGATAGAGCTCTAGGAGCTAGTGGAATCAATGGATTTTCAACATGACAATAAACGGTATTGTATTGTATATGGGGAGAAGGCAGGCACGGGTTATTGATTGGGGACGATCAGCATTGATCACAATGAATGGCGGTGCTGGCTCGAAGGGCCGAATAGCCTCCTCCTACACCTATTTTCTATGTTCCGAAAATGACGTGAAAGGTGTATAGAAATGCAAGCCCTTTTCTTTCCCTGAGAATCTGTTACCTGGCATTTTGCAGCTCATAAATGTTACTAATCAGTGCTTTATTTATGGGCCTGTCCTACTTACACGACTTTTGCGGCGACTTCCGGCACCCATCATAGGTCGTTGCAGGTCGGCAAAAATTTTCAACATGTTGAAAATTCAGCGGCGACCAGAAAGACGCTACGACTCTTTGGGCAATTGAGGAGACTACTCACGACCATACAGGCGACACCCTGGCGACATGTCGTGGGGTGAAGCCTGTATGGTCGTGAGTGGTCGCCCAAAGAGTCATACCTTGGGGTTCTGGTCGCCGCTGGATTTTCAACATGTTGAAAAGTTTCTGCGACTTGTAACGACCTATGACGAGTGCCGGCACTCTCCGAAAAAGTCGCGTAAGTGGGACAGGCCCATTAGGATATGTATCATTCAGGGTTTATTTTTTGGAATATTTGTAATCGAAGCATCACCCATTCCTTCTCTCCAGAGATGCTGCCTGTCCCACTGAGCTACTCCAGCATTTTGTGTCTACCTTCGATTTAAACCTCTTACTTAGAGCACTGTTCCTCCATTCAGTGTGTTTGGAACTCTGAATGAAGCACTTTGTGACAGTGCTCCCTCCCTCGGCTGTCACTCTGACCTCCATCACTGGCAGACAGGCAAGAAGCCAAACCTCAGCATCATGGAGCTGGGACCACTGCCAAATAAGGAGCAGCTGTGTCCAATTAGCTGATATTGGATTGGCCAACCTGAAACTCGTCAAGCCAGAAGGGGCAGGCACCCTGTTAGCTGTATTCTCATCTTGCAGGGCTGGAGGAAGACTGAGTCACTGGGTCATACCTGAAACAGCCGTCACCGTCACTTCTTTGTAGTCAGGACTGAGCTGCTGGGACAAGCCCACCAGTGCCTCGACTGAGACCAAGACTGTGTAGCTGGGGCATGCTTGATGCTTGAGACCCACAACAAGGAACTGCACCCGCACACAGGCACCTCTTCAAACCCAAAGCTGAGCTGCCGGGACACGCCTAAGATTGCCAGCACCCACTCTCGAGGCGCTGGTGAACTGCAGGGACAAACCTGAGATTGTTGCTCCTCCTTCTTCAAGCCCAGAGGCGAGTTGCCAGGACAAGCCTGAGACTGCTATGCATCTTCTCAGGCAGAACTGTTGTTATTGGACTGAGATTGTCCCCTTTCATGCACACTGACAACAAGGGATGGTGCTCCAGTGTGGACCTGGATCTTTTTGTCACTATAAATAAACCGTATCACGTGATTTCTTGCTGCTGCAAATGTCGGTATAGTCACTGTCAACCCAACGTCATCTGTAGTCTGTTACTCACAGTATCTGTTTGCTTGTTGGTTGCCATTCCTCAGTACATTTCCTTCCACCAAGGACAATTTGCACTGGCATTTAGATGATGTTCTATTGGCTGCCTGCTTTCCTTTGTCTCCCTTACACTTCCACAATACTACTTGTGCTTCAGGTTAAATCAATAACTCTAAATGTGTTTACAATCTTCCCATGGCACTTACATTGAAAATGACTCTCAATAGATTAATTAGAAACCTTTTAGATTCTTTAATCACATTGGATTTGTGGAACAGTAATGGAGCAAGCAAACAATTGGGTTACAGATTCCATTACACTACAATAACGTGCTAATCAGTGTCTCTGGCTTCTAGTGATTATTTGTGGAGATTACATCAGACAACTATTAAGGCGCTTCATTCCCAGATCATTGTGATATGATTTGGAGGTGTACATGCAGCCAGAACTGAAGATTCATGACCTGGCCCTAGTTCCTCCTCAAGCTAGGAGACTTCAATCTTATTTCTTGACCTCATTCCAAACTCTATAGATTTATAAGATACACCCCCTGCAGTTTCCTCTTCCTCATAAAGTCTCACTGTGGCCGTATGGGCCTGTCCCACTTAGGCATTTTTCAGGCGACTATTAAGTTGCCGGCAGTCGCTTGAAAAACCGGCAACTGGAACGGTGACTGTCAGAGTGGAACACATACACACACATCGCTTCCTTCACCAGCCCGTTATGTAGGCGGGGGAAAGGGAAAGCAGGGGGAGCGCTGTCTGAGTGAAATTAACACAGTGCAAAGCCAAGGTGATACAGACACACACCGCGATGAACAGGAAGGTTAAGACGGCTAAAGTACAGTGTACGGTAAGTCCTTTAAAAGAGGGGGAGGGAGGGGGAGAAGGAGGGAGAAGGAGTGGACAACTTTTAAGAAGCCAGAGATACACGGCTGTGATGCTCGGCGGACATTTAACATTACTGGTCAGATATCCTTGGTTCTGAAAACTACTGCTTACGTTTTTTTTCCCAATGAGCCAATGAAATTCACCGGTCAGCACCGGCTACAACCTACGAGAGCTTACGAGAACCTTCGACGCCTTGGCAACCCACTAGGACCTCCTGGCGACCCACCTATGGCACGAGAATTCTCACTACTCTCCATGGCTGCTTCATTCTAGTCGCCGCTAAATTTTCAACATGTTCAAAAATTTGCGGCGACCATAATGAGGCCGCGACTAGTTCCCAGAATGCGGGAACTCCTCACGACCAGGAAGGCAACTATCCGGCAACCACCCGCGAACATGTGGCGACCATGTGACGACTACATAGTCTCCTGCAGTCGCCTAGGTTGGACAGGCCCATTAGTCTCACTAAATAGCCACTTTCTAAAATATTAACATTTTCTCAGTCTTTGAGGTCTCTCGCACTGACTTATCCCTAAACCGGAATTTATCAGTAAAAACATTGATTAAATATACCTGGCACTGTTAATGTGAGAGAATAAGGGAGTTGATATTAACATTTAACTGTCAATGTACATTCACATAATACTTACATTTAACTATCATCACACAGTTAATTATCTCAAGATATACTATATTGTTTAAAGAGTCTTCTAATTGCCATGTTCATTGAATTAAATATTGGCATAATCTGCTTCTGCTGTCTCTGGCAATTTAGCAGTCACAATACTAAATAGCACACATTCAAACTGAGGTGTGTGGCAATGTAAGAAAGTCTAAAAGACTCTCAGAGACAATCCTAATGAGCCCTCTGGGGAATAGTGAAATAATGCCATAATGTCCGGAAATATAAAGTCTACCACTGGAAATATCTTTGGCTGCTGCTTCGGAGAAATAGCTTTTTATGTCACTTCATCAGAGGGATAACTTTTATTACAGTTTGAGCTGTTCCATTAAGTCATAGAATCACTCAGCATGGAAACAAGCCTTTCGGCCGAACTTGTCCGTGCCTACAAAGATGCTCATCTAAATTAGCCCTCTTTGTCTGCATTTGATCCATATCCCTTAACCTTTCTTATCCATGTACGTGTCTAAATATCTTTTAAATGGTGTTCTTGTATCTGTCTCATCCACTTCGTCCGTCAGCTTGTTCCATTTCAATATCAATCAATATCAGTTTTATTCGTCACTTGCACACAAAATGCAAGTGAAATGAATTTGCCAGCAGCGGTACTATGAAAAAAGAACACACATAATAAAAGAACAGAACATAATAAAAATTTAACACAAACATCCACCACAGCATTCATCCCTGTGGTGGAAGGCACAAAAAAATTACGTACCACCCTCTGTGTGAAAATGTTGCCCATCAGGCACCTCTTTCCCCTTATGTTACAATTGTTGCACGATATGCCAACTTCTATACAATGCCCTGACTGATGAAGGCTAGCATGCCAAAAGCCGTCTTAAACACCATGCCTCCCTATGGTGCCACTTTCAGGGAACCATGTAGTTGTCCTGCTAGGACCCTCTCTTGTATAACACTCCCCAGGGCCCGACCATTCTCTGTGAATCTCCTCTGACTCCCCAAAATGCATCAGTTGCACTTATCTAAGTTAAACTCCATTTTCCATTCCTCAGCCCAAAAATGTAATTCCCCCTCTTCCCTTTCCTCTAGCTCGACTGTAGCATCTGTACCTGAAACATTAAGTTGCCAATCCTGTCCTATACCTCTTTCCAGTAAAGATGTGACTCAACAGCAGATGAATAAGTATTTCCATAGGTTTAAAAATTAGCCACATTATCCTTTTGTGAAACAGATGTGGAAAATTGAAATAGTGAAAGCCCCCATTGAAATGTAGATCCCTCACTCAGTTCCTATACATTCTGTGATTATAAAACCCATATATCCTAATAATAAGGGAAATGTGTCAGTAAGTGCATTCTAATGAGGGCATAATGATTCACAATCTCACTCATGATGACCAGAGAAAGATTTGAGTTTTAATTAACTTCTTTCATCTACTACAATTACAGGAGATTACAATAGGGAATGAGCTCTTGTGGCCCACCCAACGTGTCCGTTTTTTGTCCTCCTCACAATCAGTAGTTGTAATCCAATGTGTCCATTCTACAACTCCAATTGTGCTGATGTAGGTCATGCTGTTTATCAGGCAACCTGTATTTGCTGCTTTACAAAGAATTTGACGTTTGGCATTTGGAGTTAGCGAGCTGAGATTTTCTTTTTAAAAGGAAACTTGATTATGTCACAGTGTGTGGTTAAAGGAATGCTTTCTTCACATCGCAAAAATAATCAAAAGAGATGTGAGAAGAGCGGGGGTGTAATTGTTTGTCATGTTCACTGTAAAACATCAACCTGAGACTGCTGCATGTTTCTGACAGCTCGACGGAGCCATTATGTGGCTGAATGCGATCAAACATATTCTAAGCGCAAAATGTTGGAGTAACTCAGCGGGACAGGCAGCATCTCTGGATGGAAGGAATATGGGTGACGTTTCAGGTCGAGACCCTTCTTCAGACTGAGTCAGGGTGGAGGGAGATACAGAGATAAGGAAGTGTTAAAACGTGGTCGTAGAGTTGGAGAGCAGGTGGAATCACAGAGGGGAGCAACTATCTCCGGTTTAAACCAGCATCTGCAGTTTCTTCCTACAACGTCTGCTCCACTGCGAAATCTCCTCAAGGTATGTCTACTTTGAAAAAGTTCTCTCTCCGACAAGAATTCTGCAACATCCTCTTTCGCAGCTCCCCCTCTGTGATTCCTCCTGCTCACCAGAGTGAAACTATACCTGGATCCACCGTTCTGTCAGGTTTAGGACAGCAGTAGGTTGCAATTTTACCACCAGGCAATTGGGGAGGTTACATTTGGTTCTACCTGATTACTCGTGTACTTAGAAAACGTACCCTGATACTGTTTTGAAGTACAGTAAAATGTTATGTCTATACCCTGACTAGAATTTATCTCTCTGCTACCATCACCATTTACAGATCATTGGGTCATTATTAAATTGCTCTTTGAAAATTGACTACCATATAATGATATGTACCAAATACTAACCTGTCAATAAGGAGTTCTGAGAAGCTAAAGATTTGACACTGAAGTCAGTTTTACAGTCACCTCAGTGATTCCACAGGTTATTAGTAATTGAAAATGAAGCAACATTTAATTAAAAGTCCTGACATTGCTTTGATTTTCCGATATTATTCAAGATACACCAAATTTAAATATTAAAAGAACTGAACAATCTTGGTAATGTGACACTATCAGTGCCTCATTGCTTCATTAACCGATAATGATTCACACTGTGCCTCAGTTTATGCTTGTGTTCTACACAGTGTGAATCGGAGAGGTATTGGTATATTGTTGTCACGCCTACCGAGATGCAGTGAAACACTGTTTTTCATGCTACCCAGGCAAATCATACTATGAGTATGTGAGGTAGTGCAAAAGAGAAAATAAACACAGTGCAGAATATGTTACAGCTACTGAGAAACTGCAGAATTAAAAATTGCAAGGGCCGCAACAAGGGCGATCAGGAATTCATCCTTGGTATATGAAAGGTCCGTTCAAGAGTTTGATAAGAGGGGAAGAAGCAACTACTGGATGGCTTTGCTGAGAATTCTGCAGTTCCAGGCACGACCAGTTAGTCAGTGTCTAAATACAAACAAGTTCCTGAATGATCTCTGCAATGAAGATAAACAAACATGCAGCTCATCAAATTATGGAGAATGAAAAACAGTCTTCATAGGAGTCAATGTCCAGCTTTGTGCTCCAGCTTGCATTCAGTCACTTCAATGGACATGTGACATCGATATGGTAGACAGTTAAAACCTATTTCCCAGGTTGGAAATATCATATACTAGAGAGAATGGCTTTAAGGTGATAGGGTCAAAGTTTAAAGGAGATGTGTGGGGCAAGTTTATTTACACAGAGGATGGCGAGTGCCTGGAATGCACTATCGTGGGAGGTGATGGAGGCAGATACAATAGTGGCATTTAAGAGGCTTTAGGGTAGGCACATGGATATATGCAAGGAATGGAGGGATATGAATTATGTGCAGGCAGATATGGGTTAGTCTTAGCATTATGTTCGGCGCAGACATTGTGGGCAGTAGGGCCTGGGCCTGTTCCTGTGCTGTACTGTTCTATGTTCTATGTGTCCTAAATAATATATTTTTTCCCTATTGTTCCAGTTTTATGTTTATCCACTTCTGCATACACTTGTTATTTCAGCCCTAGATAGCATATAATAGTTTACATCTATGTGGAGTTGTTACTTCCATTATGTGTCTTTATGTTACCATTTGATTCAAATCACCCATATTCAGTAAATAAAAGTCAAAATTTGTAGATGCTGAAATCTGGTAAAAACAGAAATTGAGGGAGAAACTTAGCATCGAAATATCAAGACAGTTAACAGTTCAGGTTTAAGGCACTTTGTCAGAATAGAAAAGAAAGAAAACCTTTGTCACTTATTTCAACCATCTACCAATCAACCCCCCTCCCCCACCTGGATCTGTGATTATTTGCCAGGCTTTGTTCCTCCTCACCTCTATTTTCCAGCATTCTCCCCATACTACAATTGGATGGATGAGGGATCCCGACCTGAAACGTCACCTATCCATTCCCTCCACAGATGTTATCTGACCTGCAGAGTTCCTCCAGCACTGAGTTTTGCTCAAGAGAGAAAACAAATTAGTTCCAAGTTGCAGGGAGGATAGTGAAAGGATGAATACCTCTGATGGGGTAAGCCTTGGATAAGCTGTACATTAAGTCATCTGATAAGTTAATGAGGGCAGTTAGAAAGGAAGAATACAAACAATGGAAGACATGAGCTTAAAAATGCATGCTGGTAGGTAAAGGCCGGCAGGTCAGGCTGTCTCAATAGAGAGAGGAAAACGGAGGCAATATTATGGATGGATGATCTACAGCAGAATTGGCTGGTTCTGGTACAAACTGAAAGAAAGACGGAGAGTGTTATCTGAAATTGGAGGCTGTTATATGCCCCTGTAAAAGATGTAATGTATGACACCATAAACATATAGGTTAGAGTGGGAGTGAGGTGGAGAATTAAAGTGGCAGGCAAAGTTCAGTATCACTCCTGAGGTTCACTATGAGGAACACCTATGTGCTGTGTTTCTTCATATGAAGATTTTTTTAGAACACAGATGGAGCAATATAATGGAACCATGTAAATGATGAACGGATGGTGCAAGGAAAAAGAAACAGATGTTTCCAATAGCTGAGAGGTCCAAAACAATAGGCCATTGAGTCAAGAAACACAAGTGATTTAAAACAAAGGGGAGGAAATTAATTTGCACATTGGGTATTACGAGGCACTCTGCATAATATTGATTTGAAAAGTTTCATTTTATTGTCCAGTTGTTTAAAACGTTCTTCTGTCACCACGTTGATAAATACCTTAGTATTTATCAGTAATTCCATATTTGCTTGCTGTGTCTCTTTGCATTTCAGCGAAGCAATACTCAACAGTTCCACTTAAATTTGTCCACTAAGTAATCCTGTTTCGAACATGGGGTTGCCAAGGTAATGAGTGTTACTGCAACGAATGGAGACAACAACTCAGCCACTGTGGCACAGTCTTAAATTGTTTTGACATAGTTGCCTGGTCAACAGGTGTGTGGTTGGCAGAGAGATGGTAGTTAGTGAAGCAAATTGGCAAGCATAGTAAAAGAAAGAATTTTATGTTATTACACAAATGACAGTTTCAGAGAATAAGGGCTCACAAGGATGAGTACAATTTAAAACAAAAAGTATTGATTAAACGGCAGAAAACAAAAAATACAGGTAAATAGATATTCTGCAGCATTTGTAGTGGGTGCCACATGGATCACTGCTGGGCCTAACTACTGTATTATACCATGACCTAGATGAGAGAACAGAATTTTATGTATCAAGGATTTACTCAGTGGGAAATTGAAGCTTGGAGAGGCCGCAGTTTGTCAAGAGACACCAATAAATTAAAGGAATGGGTGTGAAAGTGAGAGATTAAATTTAATGCAGGAAAATATAATTTAACTTTGGTTCTTCTTCATCATATATGTCACTCCTGTGGGATTGGAAATATCATGCTTTCATTCCAGTCTGTAGATTCTGAAATGACAAACAAGGCCCAGGTGAGATCTGCAGACTGCAGAAGGTGAAGCAGGTGAAAACCTTGTATTTCTGTCCTTGACCTTAGACAGTTACAATGAGTTTTGGGCTTCCGACCAGGCATGTTGCAAGTCTTAAGGGCCTGTCCCACCAGCATGCGACTGCATGCGGCGAGCGCGACCAAACGTGCTGGCTTGAGGCGTACGGCCTCGCGGAGCCGGTCCCACTTCCAACCGCAGAGCCGTCTGGAGCTGCTCCCGACATCATACTCACCAATCAGCTGAGCAGGAGGCGGGCCGACTGAATTTGGAAGTCACACGGCGTCGGGCGGTTACGTCATCACGCAACGGCACGCCGGTCGGTGATGTCATCGCGCAATGCCACGCGCTAGGCGTACGCCGTCGAGACGCTGCGTACGGCGTTGAGACGCTGCGTACGCCCATCGAGGCGCTGCGTACGGCCTCAATGTGGCTGCGGGCCGACAGGCCATTGCCGTGTGGGATTTTTCGGAACCCCGCATAATGTCCGGACCAGCCCCGCACAACTCCATACGGCTCCGGGTGATCGAAGTGGGACCGGCCCCGCGAGGCCTGTACGGCTCAAGCGACCACGTTAGGTCGCGCTCGCCGCATGCGGTCGCATGCTGGTAGGATAGGCCTTTTAGGATTCAGCAATGGATTCAACAATTTCAGATAACCAGTCTTTCCAGTTTATATCAGAACCGGCCAGTTCAATTCTGCCGAATGATCATCAATCTGTAACATCAGGAAATTTTCTCTCGACAGATGGTGGCTGGTTAGCTTGGAATTTTCAGCATTCTCTTTTATTTCAGGTTTTCAGCAAATGCAATGTTTTATAACTCTGTTCCAGCATAGACTTGTCCTAATCTCATTCATCTCCTTCTATATATTTATTTTCACCTGTGATTAACATGCCTTCATTACCTCTCTTAGGTTAGACTGAGAGCCAAGCAAATAGGAAAGAAGCGGAAGTGGAAGAACAAAATAGCAAAAGCAAAGTACTGAAGGAACTCAGCAGGTCAGGCAGCACCTGTGGAGGGAATGGACAGGCAATGTTTCTAGGTCAGGTCCCTCTTCAGACAGAAAAAATGTGAATAAGAGCTGCCAAGGAGACTGAAAAATAGAGAGAGAAATTGGCACTGAGAAAGGCAGAGTAAGGTATGGATAGAAAAGAAGAGAGGCAATGAGTGATAGACACTGGAGATAAACAGAAAGCGAGGGGACAAACAAATGGCACTGCAAGCAGAATATATTACGAATCACAGAGATCTCTGCTTTCAATCACTGATGGATTTATGCTATTTTGTGCCCATTTTTATCAACTCATGATGTAATTTGAACACGATTAGAAGGTGGTGATTTGTGCTGATTGCCTAATATGATTTTGGGTATAATTTAATCTTTTTTCTAATTTGATGGGTGATCTATCTGAACGCAATGCCTAATGGTGCTTAATTAGCTGTACCTGTACATTAACATTTCTACTAATGTAACTGTTGTTTGACTTGAATTCGTTAAGCAGTGGGAGACTTGGACAAATTCAAATTAGAGTATTCATTTTTGTTTTTGTTTTTCTCTCTCCTATGGATGGCTGTGTGTGCACGCGCATGCATATTGTGCACTGGTGGTGAATGCATGGATATCAGTACTTCCATACATCTATGGATGTATATTCATATCCTTCTGTATATGTACTTCTATGAAAGAGGTATGGATTACCATTTGAGAATCAGATCCCCTGATCTTCTCACCCTTCCCCCTGCTCTGCATCTTAAAACAGGGTAATGTCTGTGGTAGTGGTTATTACATTGAAATGTTTCATGCACTGAATGGTACTGTGCTCCGACTGTGCACCTCATGAACATCTTACAGATAGGTTGGATGCTCACAGGCTGCCCTTTTCGATGTATTGTTGGAGTCAATGGAGATTCACAGAGGGAATGGCAACCCAGGACAGGTATGAAGAATTTGTCTGTTGCTATAAAGAGATATGTCTGTGGAGTGACTAAAGGCATCAGTAGTGGGAGAACTTACTGCCTTTCTGGAAATCTTACAACTCCTAAGGCTAATCAACAAATTACCTACTCATTAGTCTAATCACCCACTCATCCTGGCTGGCATTACCCGCAAGAGCGTTTCTACCTGATTTAGCTTAGTGCTATTGTGCTGCTGCCACTCTGTGCTGCATACAACCTGTCAGTCACCTGCTTCTGTGGGTACATGGTTGCCATTTGAGAAATCCTGAATAAACTTCCTGCAGAGTACGCACGGGTCAAGAATGGTAGTGACTTTTACTGAAACTATCTACCTGATACAGCAAAGAGCAACTCTTGAGGAAGGCTGCTGATGTCAGTGCCATCTAACATGGCAGGCTGAGCCTCCTGAAAGACTACCATTTGGATCTAGCAAGGAAATCGAGCCTCTGCCCATACATTTTGTGTGGAGGGGAGTGCTCCCAGTAATGTTCCCTTCATTGATTTTCATTTGCTGGATTCTCATTCGTTGGATATTGATGGTGCTGCTGCACAAACCACTTTCAGTTGAGAACCAACCCAACACTGACAAGATTCCACCCATCCTGATTGACTCAGAAGAATTCAAAGGGTAGAAAGTAGTCTTGTGAACAAACTGTTTCACCAGCAATCAAAGAAACAGCTGTGTGCAGAATATTTAGACGTATTCCCAGGAACCTCTCCTTTGCAATTGAGCTCTCACCTTGTTCACACTGTCAACTTTCTCAAAGCTCAAGCATGCTGCAGTGTTTCTAGTTTTTGTTTCTCCCCCACCCTTCAACACATCTCACCTCAGTACCAGTTGTATCCAAAACCATGCAACCCTCCAGGTTGAAATTCATTCATTGTGTAAAAAGATTTAAAGACAAATAATCTTTACCTCCATCTCTTCCTGTCTGTCTCGGCCTCTGTCTCCCTTTCCTTTTAATGACAAGCGTTTCTACCAGATTTGGCTTAGTGCTATTGTGCAGCTGCCACAATGTATTGATGAAAAACCTTTTAAATTGAATAATCGACTAGCATTGAGGGTCCCTGTACATTATATAATTTAACTGAATATACAAGGCTTACAATAACTATCTTGTCATTGTGCAGACTCACTGTGGATCCATGATCCAGAATTCATATGAAGATGACTTTATCCCAACTTTTTGTCAACATAGAGTTCTAAATTCTGTATAATTAGAATGGGCTAATCGGATTTCTTCTGCACAGTTAGATTTTTCATTATCTTCACCTTCCATTATGGTGAACATTGAATTATAATCAAACATTAATGTTTCTCAGAGAATATTCTTTTTTCCTAAATCAATGCCAGTAAAAGTAGAGGTTTGCATCCTACACGACTGGATAAAATAACTGACTTCTTCTGTTCACCTTGATCTCTCTGGTCACATTACCAGGTCTGGAAAACAAATTAAACTGCAGATGCCAGAATCTGATACAACAACAGAAATACTGGAAGAACTCGGCTTGCCAGGCAGCATCTGCGGAACGGGAAACCAGTTAAGGTTTTGGGCCGGTGATCCTTCCTCAGTTACCAGGTAGACCTGTGCTTGTGAGTTGACAGAATCTGACTATTATAACTATATGGTGACTGACCATACGGTGGCTCGTGGAGAAAGTTATTTTGAATGATGGAAGGGACAACGTGGATAGGTAACATGTTTTTCCCTGTTCAAAACATCGTGAAATGGAGGGTATGGATCACCAGAAAAGAACAGGTGTGGAAAAGGCTGTACAACCAAGATAGAAAAACCTGTATCGCTAACATGGAGGAATCTATATGGCCATTGTGGAGGGATTTGTACAGACAATGCAGATGGCGCTGTACAGTAAATGGGCAACAGCAGGACTTTTAAAGTAAAGCCGGAAATTGTTCAAATGATACCAGCAACAACGGATGGAAAAACTGGCATGCCACAAAATAATTATTTTTACTATTTTACTTATTCATTTTTTCAGGATGTGGGCAATGAAAGCAAGGTGAGTATGTATTCCCTTTCCTTATTGTTCTTGCGCAGGTGATGGTGAGACACTTTCTTGAACTGCTGCAGTCTGTCTGGTAAGGATACTCACATGAAGCTGTTGGGTAGAATGTTCAAGCAGTATCCCATCCTGACTCCAAGATAATTGAGCTCCTACAACAATAGCCATATTCCTTTGCACAAGCTAGGCCTCTACCCAACAGATCATTTTTCCTGATCCAATTACTTAGCTTTATCAAGCCACACTCGATCAGGTATTATATTAGGGGAGTCACCCCCACCTCAGTTCTGAAATTCAGCTGTTTGGTCCAAGGCTATGTTGAGGTCTGGAGCTAAATGGTCCTGGCAAAAGCCAAACTGGGTACCGATCAGATGTCGTCAACACAACCCTCCATCACTTTGCTGATGAATGTGGAAAGATGGGTTGAATGATAGTTGATTGAATTTATCCTGTACTTGGTAAATAGGTCATACTGGAATCATTTTTTGCATAGTCCACATTTCCAGATAGAGTAAATGGCAGGGACCTCAGGAGCATTAATGTAGAGTGATAACGTGGGGTGCAGATTCATGGCTCCCAGAAAGTGGCAACACAAGTGGATAGGGTAATGAAAGAGGCATTTAGCATGCTTGCCTTCATAGGCCAAGGCATTGACAATGAATGGCACTGCACTGGGGAGTGTCCTAAGGGTACAAATATACAGTTCCCTGAAAGTGGCAACACGGGTAGTCAAAGTGGTCAAGAATGCATTTGGTACAATTGACTTCAACAATCGGGGAATGGCATTCTACGGTTGCTTTGAGCAGAAGGCCAATGGGGCAATGACATCCGTCCCATCAGACTCAAATGTGTCCTTTCCCAGGGTCACTGTTACAGAAGTTAGATCGTCCTTCCTGAGGGTGTACCCACCGAAAGCAATTGGTCTGGATAGAGTCCCTTGCCACGTCCTTAGGAACTGCGCGGACCAGTTAGCAGGAGTGTTCACTGACATCTTTAATCTCTCCCTACTCCATTTGGAGGTACCCACCTGTTCAAGAAGATTATTATCATACCAGTGCTGAAGAAAAGCACAATCTCTTGCCTTAACAACTACCATCCAGTGGCATTGACATCCAGCATCATGAAGTGGTGTGAGAGGCTGGTTATGGAATGCATTAAATCCAGTCTACCAAGCAACCTTGATCCACTGTACTTTACCTATCGCCACAACAGGACCACAGTTGATGCTGTCTCTCTGGCCCTGCGCTCATCTCTGGAACACCTGGACAAGGTAGACACCCATGTTAGACCTATTCATAGACTACAGCTCTGCTTTCAATACTATTATCCCGTCCGAGATTATCTCCAAACTTGTGGAACTTGGAGTCAGTACTCACCTCTGCAACTGGATCCCCGACTTCCTGACCAACAGTCCACAATCAGTGAGGATGGGTGACAAATCATCCTCCACAATAATCCTCAACACTGATGCCCTGCAAGAATGTGTTCTCAGCCCCCTTCTTCACTCCTTATACATCCACGACTGTGCAGTTAAATACAAATCCAACTCAATTTACAAATTCGCAGACAACACCACCGTAACGGGTCGGATATCAAATAATGACGAGACGGAATACAGGGAGGTGATTGAGAACCTCGTAACCAGGTGCCAAGACAACAACCTTTACCTCAAGGTCAGCAAGACAAAGGAAATTGTGCTTGACTTAATGGGCCTGTCCCACTTAGGCGACTTTTTAGGCGACTGCAGGAGACTACGCAGTCGCCACATGGTCGCCACATGTTCGCGGATGGTTGCCGGGGAGTCGCCTTCGTGGTCGTGAGTAGTTCCCGCATTCTAGGAACTAGTCGCGGCCTCATTATGGTCACCGCAAATTTTTCAACATGTTAAAAAATTAGCGGCGATTAGAATGAAGCCGCTATGGAGAGTAGCGAGAATTCTCGTGTTGTAGGTGGGTCGCCAGGAGGTCCTAGTGGGTTGCCAGGAGGTCGAAGGTTCTCTTAGGTTTTCGTAGATTGTAGCCGGTGCTGACCGCTGAATTTCATTGGCTCATTGGGGAAAAAAAGGAAAGCAGTAGTTTTCAGAACCAAGGATAACCGACTGGTAATGTTAAATGCCTGCCGAGCTTCATAACCGTGTATCTCTGGCTTCTTAAACGTTGTCTGGCTTCTTAAAAGTTGTCTCCACTCCTTCTCCCTCCTTTCCCACCCCCCCCATCCTTTTTAAAGGACTTACCGTACACAGTGCTTTAGCCGTCTTAATTACAGCGCCAACCTTCCTGTTTATCGCGGTGTGTGTATCACCTTGGCTTTGCACTGTGTGATTTTCAGACAGCGCTCTCCCCGCTTGCCCTGTCTCCCTGCCTTTGCGATGTGTTTGTGTGTGTGTGTTCCACTCTGACAGTTGCCGTTCCAGTTGCCGGTTTTTCAGGCGACTGCCGGCAACTTGACAGTAGGAAATTGTAGAATTGTGGACGTAGCCCAGACCATCACAAAAACCAACCTTCCTTCAATTGACTCAATTTACACTTCACACTGCCTCAGTAAGGCCACCAGCAACGGTGAGTCAGTCACTCACCCAGGTCACTCCTCAACACTGGTCACTGGTCACACCCCTCCCATCATACAGAAAAAAGTGTGCAAACGCATACCTCCAGATTCAGGACAATTTCTTCCCAGCTGTTATCAGGCAACTGAACCATCCTATCACCAACTAGAGAGCAGTCCTGACCTACCATATATCTCATTGGAAACCCTCGGACTAAAATTTTTTGTACTTTACTGGACTTTATCTTGCAATAAATTTATTCCCATTATCCTGTATCTGTACACTGTGGACAGCTTGATTTTAATCATGTATCATCTTTTCATTGACTGCATAGAACATAACAAAAAGGTTTTTCAGTGTACCTCGGTACACGTAAGAATAAACTAAACTAAATAATCTAAACTAAATAAATACAAGAATTGATATGTCATGACACAGCAGTACAACACATTGTTGAGACTGCACTTGTGCAGTTCTGGTCACCAATGTAAAGAAAAAATCTTATTAAGCTAGAGAGGACAGAAAAGATTCACAAGGATGTTACCGAGAATGAAGGGCTTGAATTAGAAGGAGATACAGTACTGAATAGACTGGGCTTGTTCTCCCTGAAGTGAAGGAGGCTGAGCTGTGTCCTTACAGGTTTATAAAATTATGAGAGGCATAGATAAGGTGGATGGTCAGTCTTTTCCCCACAGTAGAGCAGTCCGAAACATAGAGCACATGGGTTAAAGTAAGAGGGGAAAGATTTAAAGGGAACTGGAAGATCAAGTTTTTCAGAATGATGGGTACATGGAATGACCTTCCAGAGGAAGTGGATACAATTACAACTGTTGAGAGACATTTGGACAGGTACAGGAATAGGAACGTTTTAGACGGTCAAACGCAGACAAATGAGACTAACTCATCTAGGCAGTTTGGTTGGCATGGATGAGTTGGGTCGAAGAGCCTGTATCCATGCTGCATTGCTCTATGGCTTTATAAAACCTTATGGTGTGTTTAATTGTATGATATGTCGAGCAATATAGAAATGCAGTTGTTTTTGAGATTTCAACAGTTGTTACAATAATCAATGCTGCCCTCTGGTGTTTAAGCTTCTAACAGCACTGGGTATTTAAAATAGCAAATACAATTGAAGCAAAAAAATTAGATAGCACTGAAATAAGTGTACTGGAATTGGAATGCAGGATTCATTCATGCCAGTTTGACCACGAATAGGTTGCACCTTACATCTGTGATATCATCCAACTGTCCTGCATATAATGTTCACCTTGTGGTTGCTCTTTTGCGATGTGCAATTTTGTGAATGGCTAGCAGTCGTGCTGGGTGAATTCATGCCTACATTTCTTAAACGATGGATGGAAACTCATTCTCTCCAACGGCTACTGTATTCATTCCAAGGTTGCCGTAACCCATAACAAAGCAGTACAGAAAAATGCCACTCCAATGCTCTGACACAACATTGGACACCTGTGGAAAGGAGGAGACATCCTATATGCCCCAGAATTCACTACCAAGTCATTGAATCAAGGTGCTGTCTCAAGTAGTCAGCATCTATTATCAAGGGTCTCCACCATCTGGTCCTTGCCCCCTTCTCAATGTTATCATCGGGCACGAGATACAGAAGCCAGAAGTCTCTCACTACCATATACAAGAACAGCTACTTTCCTACAACAGGTGCTTGAACGAACCTGACAACCCTAATACTACTCCTGCCACGGAAAACTACGGGCCATCTCTTGCATTACCACAAACTTGTTTTTTAATTGTGTATTTTTCCAGTCATTTTCTTTTCACTGCCTGTAGAATATTTTGTAATTTATGTATATTTTTTGCTTGTGTACTGTGATGCAACTGCAAGATTTTCATTGTACCTGTACCTCACTGTGCTATTGCATACAATCAACTTGGCTTGACTGCTGAACATCTTTCAAATAGTTGCCACAGATCCAAAGGCCAGTGATGGTACAGAGGTGGTTGAAGATGACATGACATTCATATCTATCCTTCTTTAAATAAAACACTTACGTCCCATAATCCTGATTAAAAGATAGAGATTTGCCCCCTCCCTCCAATATCATGGAGCTTCTCTCTCTCGTTCAGTTAGCCAAAAACTCCCACTTTGTTGGACACTGGCTGCTAAGCAACAAGACAGTGAAGAAGATACTTCTTCACTCATTTCAACACTTGCAATCACCAGGTCAGATATTGGTGCTCTGCAGACTGTGGAGATTATTTTAGAGGCTGGATGTGCACATGGTGAGTCACAATAGCCTGCAGACAGGGTACAGATAAATATAAATTTGTATAATGTGATTTTTGTCACAAATGAGCTAGATCTTGAGTAAAATATTTCCCTTTTAAAATAGATGAAATTAATTTAGTTACAGGTGTTAGTTACATGTTCCAGGTGTGGACTCCTGTATATTGGTGAGACCAAACATATGCTCGGTGATCGTTTCGCTGAACACCTCCGCTCAGTCCCGCCTAAACCTACCTGATCTCCCGGTTGCTAAACACTTTAGCTCCCCTTCTCATTCCCACTCTGACCTTTGTGTCCTGGGCCTCCTCCATTGTCAGAGTGAGGCCCAGTGCAAATTGGAGGAACAGCACCTCATATTTCGTTTGGGTAGTTTACACCCCAGCGGTATGAATATTAACTTCTCTAACTTCAAGTAACCCTTGCTTTCCCTCTCTCTCCCTCCCCCCCCCCCCCCCTTCCCAGTTCTCCGACCAGTCTTACTGTCTCCGACTACATTTTATCTGTTTGCTTTGTTGTTACCTTCTCCCAACTAACAATGATTTATTCTACATTTCCCTTGATCTCCATTCCCTCTGTCCTGTTTTCACACCTTACATTTCCTTATCTATACATTTCCATATCTATGTACCTCCAACTCCCCTGACATCAGTATGAAGGGTCTCGACCCAAAACGTCACCCATTCCATCTCTCCAGAGATGCTGCCTATTCCAGTGAGTTACTCCAGCATTTTGTGTCTATCTTAGATGAAATTAATCTGACAGCTTGCAACCTGTGTGTAAACTATCTCAGAGCAAACACTGCAGATAATGATAAAATGAAATAAAATCAGAAAATAGTGGAAACTATAACCTGTTTATATATTTGAGATCTGCATTTTATAGTGGAACAGTTCAAGTACTTAGATCAGGGAGAAAGACAGTATTAATATTTCAATGAACTTTCATCAAAACTGGCTACAAATCAATGAGTAAAGAAAAACATTCCTTCCTGACCTGAAATGTCACATATTCATGCTCTCTCAGGATTCTGCAGGACCCTCTGACTTACTGCAGCACCTTCTGCCTTTAAAAAAAATTATTTCACTTAATCTGATCAATCTAATGAAAAGATATCCACCTAAAACGAGAGTTCTGTTTCTCTCTCCAGTTTTCCTGGTTGATTTTTATTATGTGCAATCTATGATATCTTGGATCTCTGAGAAACTAGTTACTACAAAGTTGTATAATCATCTTATGCTGCTGAATGCCCATGGGGAAAGTGATGACTAGCTTGCTCTAGCAAACAATGACCCTGTCACTTTGTGCATCTGTGCACAGGTGATAAGCCGTCTCCAATATCTGCAGCTGCACCTTGGAGATGTGTGAGGATACGACAGAACTACCATTCACTTGGATGTCTGTATTGATTAGAGAGAACTAGCATTGATCTGTTAAAGGCAAATTGTGTCCATCTAAATTGATTTTTTTACTAAGATTATAGTGAAGATTGCTGAGGGAAAAGCATTTGTTGTAGTGTGTATGTACTTTCAAAAAAGATTTGATAGAATGGTTGGGGTGGGAGATTGCAACCTTCACGTGATCCACCCTGTTTCGACTAATGCAATCAACCCGACGTGCACAAACAAGATCAAATAGAACAAGTTGACCGACAACTTTAGGCCGTGCATGCCATAGGGGGGTTGCACGTAAGGTCACTGGGTCATAGGGCTTGACGCACGGAGCCGCTCAATCCATCTGGAGGACATCTGTAACTTCCGGTTTATGTTATTAATGCAAGAAACGCGTACTTTCCTACCTGTTAAAAACAGCCAAAATGTTGAATTTTTGCGCTGAAAAAAATTGTGGAAGTCGGGGTAAGTGTAAATGAAGGTAAAGATAAGCGAGAGCTGAAGGGACAACAGCAGCTAAAGTGCTTGGCGAACATTGGCGGTGCAGATATCGGAATTGAAAATATTGAGAATTATCGCGTTTGCTCACAGCATTTCATCAACAGTAAGGCATTATTTGTGTTTTTTCTTGATTCCTTTGGTATCTAAAAAGTCTCAGAAGTGATAAATCTGGCTGTAAATTTTATTTCAGATGCATTTTCATTTTGTATGTACCCACTTGAGAACCATGGGCGATTTAAAAAAATTACAGCCAGATTTATCACTTCTGAAACGTTTTAGATGTCAAAGGAATCAAGAAAACCCCCACAAATAATGCCTTAGTTGATGAAATGCAGTGAGCAAACAGCCAATGTTCACTAAGCACTCTGGCTGTTGTTGTCCCTTCAGCTCTCGCTTCTATCTACCGTCATTTCTCCTCACTTGTGGAATTCTGAAGTAGGCTAAATGTCTCACACGCTTATCCCGATTTCCATAATTATTTACAGCACAAAAATTGACAAATTCAGCAGGTTTTAACGGGCCCGCTACGCTGGAAACAATGGTAAGTGCTTACCTGCAGTTCATTGCGTGTACTCCACTTGGAGTAGCGTAACAACAGTACGGGTCATGGGTCGTGACCCGACTGCCGTGAAACCTTCCTATACGCAAGAAGTAGAATGGTTCATTAAAAGGCCAGTTATCTTAATTGCAACACATGGAACAAAAGGTGCAATAGTACCATGGTTTGAACATTGGCAAACTAACATTAAATAACATTAGCTGAAAAGGCTATGAAGTGCTTTAGTGACTTAGCAGGTTAGGCAGCATCTCTGGAGAACATGGATAGGTGATGTTTCAGCTCAAGACTATTCTTCAGACTGATTGTGGTGGGTGGGGGGGTAGAAGCAAAGATCTTACAGCAGATCTTTGGGTAGAAGTATGCTGGAAAAGGGAAGAGGCAGGACAAAGCATGGCAGGTAATAGGACGACAGAGAGAGGGTTTTTGATAGGCAGATGGTTAGAACAAAGGCTAGATAAGAAGGTGTGTTAAGTTTAAAGAATTGTAGACTGTGAAGCCAGAGGGAGGAAAATAGCAGGGGGGTGGGGTGTAGAGGAAAAATAGGTGGAAGGGAAGGGGGCTTGAGAGAGGGGAGAGTGTGGGGGGATAATGGGGGGTTAGGTTTGGGGGCTTAGTGAGCGGTAACCTCTCACTACCCCCCCCCCCCCGTGTCCCACGTTGACTCCTACCTCCCCTTCCCCCACTTTCCTGTTACTTTCCTCCTTCTGGCTTCCTCTCCCTTTCCTTTTGTGTATTATTCAGCATCTGCAGTTCTTTGTTTTTACATTCTGGCCAAGGAGACGATTTTTCAGAGTAGAGGGATATTTACAGTGAAGTTCCCATATATCTACACCTGGACCACTGCTTTGCTTAATATATATTAGTGACATGGAGTTGGGTTACAGGGAAAAATATCCAAACCTGCAAGGTTTGGTGAGAAAGATAGTAGTAGCCTTCAAGTAGTTATAATCATGATGGTGAAATGGGAAGCAGATGGCAGATAAAATGTAACTCAAAAATGTGAGGAATTACATTTCAGTAGGAAAAGGGGTGGCAATATGAACCAGTGGCTTCAATTCTAAAAGAGGTACAAGCCCTAGAGATAGCTCTGTGCATAATCCATAAACTAAGGCTGTAGTCCCGATCTCCCAACCTACCTCATCATGGTCATTGCAATTTTTAAAATCTTAACTTTATCTGTAACTATAACGCTATAACTCTATACTCTGCACTCGTATTATTTTTCTTTGCACCACCTGTTGTACATGTGTATAGCTTGATTGGACCATGAGTTAATTGGATTGCATACAACCAAAATTTCCCAAACAATAATCAATAAACCAATACCAAAATCATTGAAATAGGCAGGACAGATTGAGAAAATGTTACATTATCTTAATTACCAGCATTTTATAGAGAGACCTTGTGTACAAGAGTAAGGGAATCATTATGAGCCTTCACAAATTACCACATTGAGAATAAAATGCCCAGTTCTGGGCAACACACTTTAGCAAAGACTTAAAGGCCTTAAAGAGACATAAGAGATGAACTAAATTCCAGGATTAATTGGTTATTAAATTGGCTTAGATGCAAGAAGCAAAGAGTAGTTAGCTAGGACTTGGAATATAATAGCTTGGAGGTCATAGTTTAGCTTAGTAAAACTCTGGTTATCCCACAACTGCAGTATTGTGTGCAGTTCTGGTTACTAGACTATTGGAAGGACATGAATGCACTGGAGCGGGTGCAGAGATTTACCAGGATGTTGGCTGAATAAAACATTTCAGTAATGAGGTTAATGACTGGACTGGCTTTGAGTGTAGAAGGATAAGGAAACAACCTGACAGTATACAAAATTACAAAGGTATAGATAGGGTGAATGGTGAGCAATTTCTCTGAAAATGTAGAGGTCTTGAATCAGAGGCCATGGATATAAGGTAAAGTGTGAGAATGTTAAAGACAATTTATTCTTCACCCTAAAGGTGGTTGCAATCTGGAACACAATCATACAGCATGGAAACAGGCCCTTCGGTCCAACTTGCCCATGCCGACCAAGATGACCCATCTACACTGGTCCCACCTGCCTGCATTTGGCCCATGTCCTTCTGAACCTTTCCTATCCATGTACACACTGCATGAAAATATAGTGGAGGTAGGTACATACAACCCTTAAAAACTCTTGAGAAAAGTTGAGAAAGTGTAGCACAAATGATGTTCATTAATTTTTTTTAATGCAAAAAGCAAAAAAAAATCATATTATTGGATGCCAAATAACATTCCTTATCTATATATTTATCTTGTTTAAATTCTTACTGCTGCAGGAAATGGTGTGTTAATCTGGTAAAATTGTGAAAGTCACTGGCAGATTCTGCCTCTTTGCAATAGGTATATAGGTCTCATAGGTTTCATAGCAAAAGGATTTGAGTATAGGAGCAGGGAGGTTCTACTGCAGTTGTACAGGGTCTTGGTGAGACCACACCTGGAGTATTGCGTACAGTTTTGGTCTCCAAATCTGAGGAAGGACATTATTGCCATAGAGGGAGTGCAGAGAAGGTTCACCAGACTGATTCCTGGGATGTCAGGACTGTCTTATGAAGAAAGACTGGATAGACTTGGTTTATACTCTCTAGAATTTAGGAGATTGAGGGGATCATATAGAAACTTACAAAATTCTTAAGGGGTTGGACAGGCTAGATGCAGGAAGATTGTTCCCGATGTTGGGGAAGTCCAGGACAAGGAGTCACAGCTTAAGGATAAGGGGGAAATCCTTTAAAACCGAGATGAGAAAAACTTTTTTCACACAGTGGTGAATCTCTGGAACTCTCTGCCACAGAGGGTAGTTGAGGCCAGTTCATTGGCTATATTTAAGAGGGAGTCAGATGTGGCCCTTGTGGCTAAAGGGATCAGAGGGTATGGAGAGAAGGCAGGTACGGGATACTGAGTTGGATGATCAGCCATGGTCATATTGAATGGCGGTGCAGGCTCGAAGGGCCGAATGGCCTACTCCTGCACCTAATTTCTATGTTTCTATCAGTCACAGTCTGTCAACTCGGGAACAATTGAAACTTAACTCAGGAACTTGAGCCTGAAAGCTTGTATGACAGTGTCCTTACATATGTCTCCTTACATACATGTAGTATGCGTGCATTTACTGAGGTCATTTCCTTGACAGTGACAGCTCAAATTATATGTCTTTAAAGTTTGCAGAGATACTGTTAGTAACTCATTAGTTAGCAATCGCCTTAAATACAGTGTGTATTGCCTTCCAGTTACAAATTTTGCTCTGTCACTTCTCAATTCTACTTCTATTGTTTGAGAAAATACTCATGTGTTTTGGAAAGTCTGGAAATCACAATTATGGAGATGATTTTCCATTAACTTCACATACATTTAAATCTTACAAATGTTTCAATAGTAGTTTTTCGGAAAATTATTAAACATAAGAAAAGTTTCAAAGAAGTTGGTTAGAGTGAAAGCTGAAAAATTCTATGGAACCATCCTTGGTTCAGAAAGTTTTCAAATAAGGTCCCGCACAGGAGTTTGGTCAACAAGGTTAGAGCATATGGAATTAGGGGAATATACTGGCATGGATTGAAAATTGGTTAATGGACAGAAAGCAAAGAGTGGAATAGAACATGGAGCTGTTCAGCAAGTTGCAGTCTGCTGTTTTGGTTGTAAGGTATGTTTCTGCAAGGATGTCAGTCAATTGTTTGTTGACTTGTCTATGGGACAAGCAGCAATTTACTTGTATTGCTTACAATTAATGATATTGCATTTTTGTTCATGTAATGTGGACTCCACTACATTGGGAAAACCAAATAGAAAATGGGTGAATGCTTTCAGAACAGCTTTGTCAGTCCGCAAGGATACCCAAAGCTTATGTTGCCTCTCACATCAATTTTCCATCTCACTCCCACTCTGCCATCCGCATTGTTCCACCAAAGCTTATCATAACCTCAAGAGCACCGTACCCGATAACATTTCTTCCAACCTGAAATTTCTGTCTTGTACCTCACATTTAGTTATTTCCTCTCTAATTTTAGAATTTGTTTATTTTCCTCCCTGACATACCTTTTTCTAAATTCATCAGTCTTTGCCACCCTCTTTGAATGCAGGCAACATTAACTCGGGTGCCATTGAATTTCAAGGAACCAGAGGTGATCATTTGGCAAAGCATAGAGTCTGCATTTGATCCATATCCCTCCAAACGTTACCTATCTATGTAGCCACAAGGAACTGGGGATGCTGTTTTACTAAAAGATATACAAAGTGCTTCAGAAGAAGTTAGTATCCAAATTGTCACATCTCCATGTTCCTTAGAGATGCTGCCTGATCCACTGAGTCACTCCAGCACTTTGTGCTTTTCCCCATTTACCTGCCGAGTGGCTCTGTATCTTGACGTATAATCACCATCACTGATTGTCGCATACGTTAGGAGGGTCATGTGCAAAGTCGCAATTAAATATTAAAGTGGGCCTTAGAAGTCAGCGTCTTAATATCGATTGTTTCTAGCTTGGTCTTGAAGGTCTTGATGTCGAGTGCAGTGCGAATGTCATGGTGGAGATGATTCCATTCACGAATTGTCTTTGGGTACAGTGAATACCTATAACAGTCTTTATTTGTTGGGATGATGTTGTATTTGAAAACCCCCGATTACCTGGTCTTTGGTTGACTGGATGAATTTGTAGATCGAAGATGATTCTTGATGTTGCTTGGAATAAACCCATGCGTTTCTTTATAGATGGTCGTCAGGTGTAATTTGGTCCTACGGTCATGAAGAGATTCCCACTCTAGATCAGCAAGGATTTTAGGAATACTGGACTCCCTGCTGTAATCACCAACGGTAAACCTTGCAGCATTATTTTGAATTATTTCTAACTTGTCCCCTTCTGTTTTATGTTTTGGATTGCAGACTGCAGAGCAATACTCAAGTTTGGGTCTTATCATTGAGTCTTGTAGGCTATAGGCATGGTTCTGTGCAATAAAATATATTTCTCTTCAGCAATCCCAGCATTCTGTTAGCCTTGGTGGTTGTTTGGTTGATGTGAGTAGACCATTTCAAATCACTGCTAAGTTCCACTCCCAGGTAGGGATGATGTTTCACCTCTTCCAGGGTGGAGTGCCCCATCTTGTACTTCATGGTAACCGGATTCCTCCTGTGGGTGACTCTCATACTGAAGCACTTAGAAGAATTGAAAGACATCTGCCAATCTTCTTCCCATTTGACTAAAGCATCAAGGTCTTGTTGGAGTGTCTCTGAATCATCCATAGATTGTATTCTATTATAGAGAATACAATCATCCACAAAGAATCTAACTTTTGAATGGACCTTCGAGGGCAGATCATTGATATATGCCAAAAAATAGCAGGGGTCCCAGGACTGTACCCTGGGGAACCCCAGATGAAACTTTAGCTCTGTTGGAAGAAACACCCTCCAGCACAACCTGTTGAGTGTCGGTTTGTAAGGAAAGACTCAATAGACAATAGATGCAGGAGTAGGCCATTCGGCCCAGTGAGTCAGCACCGCCATTCACCGTGATCATGGCTGATCATCCACCCTCAGTACCCCGTTCCTGCCTTTTCCTGACTCTGCTATCTTTAAGAGCTCTATCCAACTCTCTCTTTGAAAGCACACAGAAAATTGGCCGCCACTGCCTTCTGAGGCAGAGAATTCCAGATTCACAACCCTTTGTGTGAAAAAAGCTTTTCACACTTTTCAATCGACTTTAATGCGTTGTTTCTAATTCCCATGTGGCAAAGTTTCATCAAAGACGTCGGTCGGTGGTGCACGGAATCGAACGCCTTATTGAAGTCCATGATAATCAAGTCCGCCTGGCCTTTATCATCCAAAATTGGCTCTAATTTGTGACAGGTGATTGGGGCCACGGCATGGACTTCCAAAGCCTCCGTCTGCCGCTGGGGAGGACAGGCCGTAGGAAGCGGGGGATAATCCGTCGACTGCGGCAGACAGCCCGTCGAAAACTGTGGACAATCCGTCGACAGCGGCATCCAGTAGGCGGGAAAACAAGTGAAAGCGCGCGTGCGCGGCGTTTGGATGACGGCGTTCGAGCAGCGCGCAAGGTTGGCCGTTGGCCGGGGGGGGCGGGGTGTGAGGGTGAGGGAGGGGTGGAGTCAGCGCGCGCGTGCTGGTGTGGAGGGCGGCAGCAAGCGAGCGAGCTCGGAGTCGCCGGCATGGACGAGGTGTGGTTAGTCTCCATCTGCCTCACCTTCCTGGCCTTTGTGATCGCTCTGCTGTCGCTGAGGAAGACCGACAATGAGACCGAGAACGCGGCCAAGGCCAAGGAGCGGAGTCCCGCACCCGTGTTCGCCTCGGCCCAGCCAGCCGCTCGCTTCATGGAGATGACACTGGAAGACATCGAGAAGTCGCTGGAGCGGCTGGGTGCGGTGATGGGCGCTGAGACGGAGAAGCAGCCGCAGCCTGACCAGCAGAGTGCCCCCGCCAGCCAGGTATAGGGCTAGGCCAGGGCGATCTCCTCGATCCGGCCTCGGGGTTGACACCTACCGAGTTCACGCCTTGGTCCCCGAGGTGGTGTGACAGCAGCCCGCGAGGGATCGCCCCTCTGAGCTGCAGCCAAACCTGCCCCTACCAGGGCAGCATTTTGCATGGCCGGCGGTTTGCACAGAACAAGCCGTGGAATTAGGAAACCCCTCAATCCGTGAATTTAAAATGCGACGGGATGGGCACTTTTCATTGTTGATACTTTTATCCTGTTCTTGCGTTGACCATTAATTGCACTCTTGAATGATTGGGTCGCTTTTGTCTAACGAGCGTCGAGTATTGACCAAATCTCCCACTTCAAAGTCGCGCTTTGGTACGATTTGCAGTATTACGAACTAATTGGGAAAATTGAGTTGGTTTCTGGATTTATTAATCTTGGTAGGGTAATCTATGTGTACTGTCTGTAGTCATTGATTCCACTGGGATTTAGCTTTCCTGGTGGGGATCTGAGTATGCAAAATATATTAGAGCTACGACAAGCTAAACTCTATATGAGAGAAATCCCGGCATTTTTGTTGTAGAGTTTATTCCTTATTTTTCTCTTACGTAATATAACAAAATATTCAAAGTTTTAGAACTATTTTCAAAAACTGATTTACATTTGTGTTGCCTTTCTACACGTTTCCAATAAGCTGCACTGACATTTAAAGAAAAGTCTCCCTGACTCATAAGAGTAATTTTATGCCATAAGTAATCCCTCCAGAATTCTTCTGCCCATGCCAAGATATCCAGCCTGTTCTATTTTCAGCACTTCCCTCAAACTGAATCAAGTACATGATTGTGACTGACTCCCAAATTAACAAGGAATTTTAAACATTTTAAAATTATTTGCAAATTGTATAGTATACTTTCCACTTTCACCAACCGACTCTGGAAAAAAAAAAGATCCAGTGAAAATAAGGTTTTGATATATTATGGATTGCATTGGTCTCAATTGGTCACCATGTATGGTTTTAGTAACTCAATCCTTATACCGAGTAGTACATTGAACAACTTCATAAAGTGCTGGAGTAACTCAGCGACATATTGGGTCGGCACCCTCCTTCAAAGTATTACATTGAACAAACCTTACAAATTTTGATCACTGCTGCTTAATCTATAGTTAAACTGACAGAAATGTGTCGAATTTTAAGAGGCCAAATCAAGATTGGCTGACTTGATAATTCTGTGAAGAGGTATGGAAGAGAAGTGAAAAATAAAGTAGCAGACATTATGATTTTGGAATAGGTGTCCCCCAGTGGGTTCTTTGCAATGGCACAAGATGGGACACCAACAGTTGAATGGATAGAATACTGAAAATATTGCAAGTACAGATTAGGATAAAGGAACATTAATCCGATTTGAGGGAGCTAACAACGTTATTTCTTAGCAATTGTTGCTATTTCCAAGTCGTTATTTCCAGTTCACAATCATTCATGTAAAATATGAACAAAAACAGAATTGCTGTAAATGCTCAACAGGTCGCGCAATTATAGGTTTAGGTTTACTATTGTTACGTGTACCAAGGTACAGTGAAAAGTTTAGTTTTGCATGCTATCCTAACCGATCAGATATATTGTACATAAATCTAATCAAGTCAAACTGAAGTACGATAGAGGAAGCTCCTGTTGGCAGGAAGCCACTTAGTCGGCCCCTGCTCGTCCCCCGCAGCCGAATGCACTGACCCGGCGAACTGTGGTCGTTTGGGGAGAAGCTGCCAAGGAGGCCCTGCTCTTCCCTGAAGACCAGTGACCAGGAGGATGGAACTGGCGACCACGATGGACTAGATGGGCGAGGAGCAAGGCCGATAGGAGAGGGACAATGGGTCTGACCTACCATGCCTTGAATGTCCGCAGCAGGAGGCGCTCCTCCGGGGCGGGTGAGGAGAGGGATATTGGTTCATGGGACGATTTACACATCCAAGGAAGATGATGGATGAGGGCCCACAGCAGCGTGGGGCTTGCCTGGATAGGGCACTGCTCATAAGAATCTTTAAAATGGCGCCGATACATGGCGCCCTTTGTATACCGACTCAGCGGACTATTTCTGTACACTTTGCTAATGGGGAGATTGTGCTTAAGTATGGCAATACTCTACTGGATTGTTTATATGAAAATAATTTCACTGTGCATTTGCATCAATAAAGCATCATTGAACCATTGATAGAACAAAGGGGTAGATCCTGAGTGTAGAATGTAGTTCTCAGCATTGTAGCACATTAGTTCCATAGACAAAATCCAATGTCCTCAATGGAATAGAGGTGAATCGGATAGTACCCTAGCTTATGGGTGAACATTCAGAAGCTGACAACAGAGAGGAAGAAGCTATTCCTGCGTCTGATTGTGCGCACTTTCAAATTTCAGTACCTTCTGCCAGACAGGAGCAAGAGAAGGAGGAATGGCCAGAGTGGGCAAGTCTTTAATTATGTTGCTGCTTGATAAATAGGAGTCTAACATACGAGTCCTTGTTGCCCAGGAATTCAAGAGGAGTATCGGGCCAGGGAGTTGGCTGTGGACCTGTCATGACAGTAAGAAATCTGCAGTGGATCAAGACCGGCTGATTCACTGCAGATATAAAATAGACACCTTTTGTGTCTATTTTACTTCCGCATCAAACTATCTGCTTCAATGTATTTGCTTTTCTTCATCTTCAACAAATTATTCGATTGCTTATGTGGTATGAATAGTAAACCTTTCTCATTGTCTGCCAATTTTTGTGTCATCTACTAACTTACAAAAAATGTTACCTACTTTGTCATCCAATTTGTTAATATAGATAACAAATAACAGTGGGGCCCAGAACAGATCCCTGTGGCACTTCACTGGTCACTGGCCTCCAATCAGGAAAACAACCCTGTACTGCTACCTTTTGACTCCTTCCTCCAAGCTAACTTTGA